>NC_047660.1:83645720-83988720 GCF_011762505.2 Arvicanthis niloticus | reverse complement strand
CAGTGGTGGCAGCAGGCTCCCTGCCACATCCTGTTGGGAGGCCATCTCAGGTCTGTCTCAGCAACATGGAGCCAGCTGGTGTTGGAGTTGGAGAGGGGAGGAACGTAATTACTCAGGTTACAGGGGAAGTGGGGATGGGAGTGAGGAAGGAATACAGACAAAACTTAAGATGTAATTTGTGATAACACGATTATAAATGTGGACAGTTCTTTCCTGTCTCCAGACAGGATATGAATGAATCAACATGGTACCTGGGAGCTCCTGTGTTCTTGGATCTGTCATGGGAATGGGGCAGAGTTGGGTGAAACATTATTCAAATATCAGTCACACCACTAATTAGCTGAATATCTGAAAATCCCTGCCTCTTTCTGGGGCTATGGTTATGGTGGAGCTCTGGGGTCATAGAACATTCCAGAAGGCTGCTCTGATGCCTCTCAAGTTCCTCCTCATCTCTTGGGAGTCATCTGAAAATATCAAAACCAAGACTATGCTTTTTCTCACAGAACTCTGTTCTGATTCTTTGTTAGAACTGTAGCTTGACGTGATGTTGGGCCAGCTTGTGAGCCAGCTCAGAAAGGCTTACAGCTGGTGGGCTTAAAGCTTCCATCGGGTCCTTTCTACTGTGTGGCATCTTCCCTATGGTCCTGACCAGATGTCGCACCCTGGGTTCACTTTATATGCTGCCCTTCTAGGATCTACAGACTCTGTTTCCAATTCTTGGCTGCCCCAGCTGAACCACCTAAGACTCAGGGCAGTCTGGTTTCCAACTGTCCCTACTGTTACCAGAGGAGGGGCAGGCAATTGCTCTATCTGTTCTGCCCCTTCTCTCTCTCTTTGTCCTGTAAAATGCCTCCTGTTTCAGTGTCTTACTGTCCCACAGGTGTGACTTCCACAAAGAACTTTATTCTCTAGTTACTCGATCACCAAACAGATATTCTGTTCCCAACATGTGTCAAACCGTGGCCTGCCCTTGTCCAACTTACCCTGTGGGAAGAGAGACCTTAATGGAATAGTCTCGGAATGTGTAGGCTTGTAAGTGGAAGGGAAGTACCGAGAACAGATAGATATAAATGTGACAGAGTGGGAGGATCTGGGCAGGCTTCTTGGAGGAGGTGATGTTTGAACTGAGGACAGAAGGCACCTAAGAGACCCTTGGAGAAGGGAGGATGAATGCTGAGGGGGGATATCCTGTACAAATACCATTTCCCTAGTGGTTCTCCATCACAAGGCACAATGGAAACATCTTTTAAAAAACTTTTTTAAAAATTATGTATAGCCAAGGGCTGGGAGTGTGACTCCATGGCAGAGTGCCAAACCAAGCATATGCAAAGGCCCTGGATTCCATCAATAGCACTGATAAAGACAAATCTATAGCTGTCTGGAGGTCTGTATGGAATCAGTTTTGGTGTGACTTAAGCATCAAGGCCTTTAAAAGCCAAGGTGAAGAGTCTGGGAATGATGGCTTAGGCCTGTGATGCCAGTACTTAGGAGACAGACAGGAGATTGCTTGGGCTATATAGCAAGTTCCTGGCCAGCCTGAGCTACCGAGTGAGACTCTGTTTCAGGAAAACACTGTTTAATAATAATAATAATAATAATAATAATAATAATAATAATAATAATAAAGGTTAAGGCAAAACTGGATATAGTGGTACATGCCTAAAGTTCCAGCCACTTTGTAGGCTAAGGCAGGAGGATTGCTTAAATATGAGAGTTCAAGACCAGGCTAGGCAATGTAGTCAGACCTCATAACAAAAAAATAAATGATGATTATAATAAGTCAAAGTGAAGACAGGTGGTGGCGCACACCTTTGATTCCAGCACTTGGGAAGCAGATTTCTGAGTTCAAGGCCAGCCTAGTCTATAGAGTGAGTTCCAGGACAGCCATGGCCCTGAGTCAAAGCTACACAAAGAAACACTGCCTCAGGAGTGGGGGAAGGGGGAGTCAATGTGAGAACTACAGACTAGGACATTGTTACAGAGTGAATTTCCTAACCACACTCTTCCAGGATGTATCTTGACTTTTCTTAGTTCCCCAGGTGGGGACGGGGTTGGAGGAGAAAATGTTCTATTTTCTTCCAGGGGAAATATAAGAAACACACACTCAGAAAGTCCTCTGTAAATATCCTCTATATAAGAAACTTAAAAGACAGTGTTGGTTGGACTGGCAAGATGGCTCAATGGGCAAAGGCACTTGTGGCCACACCTGATGGCCTGAGTTCGGTCTACAGGTCCTATATGGTAGGAGGAGAGACCTAACTCTCAAAAGTCATCCTCTGACTGCCATCCATGTGCCCTTGTATGTACAACTTCCCCCCTCCCTCAAATAAGCAACAATCATTTTTTAATACAATAAAAATTTTCCATCCACTGCATATCCATCTACAAGATGACCTTTTTAATAATTGTCACAAATAAGGCATATCCTTCAACAAGGAAATCTAGAGCTAATCAACAGGTGATCTATTAGCTTGGTGCAGCCTCTGCGTGGGGCTCTCAGGGCTGGAGGGCACACAAACCTCATCTTTCTTATAGGTTGTTACTTAGTGGTCAAACTAAGGACTCGATACCTTGTCTGTCTTCCGGGCAGGATTGAGGCGGAGGCCGGGTTCCTCACTGATTGGTTCTCCCTTATTCTGCTACATTATGGCGAGGAGCCTCTCCCTTTGCTTCTCCTGCCCCGAGCTCTCAACTTCTCTTCCTTATACAGGTTGCTGGTATCACCTGACCTGCTTGGCTCTAGTTACACAACAGTCTGTTACTTCCTAGGACAACTTGTAATGGGACTCAAAGGGGAAAGAGGATTTCCAGGGCCTCCAGGAAGATGCCTTTGCGGACCCCCTGTGAATGTGAATAACCCCTCCTATGGGGACTCCGTGTATGGGCGCGGCTCCTCCCCTCGAGTTCCTGCGGTAAGGCTCTTGGGGCATGGTCTGGGTGGGTGCGGAGCATGCTCTCTACCTGATCTTAGGCCTTCATGATGTGCTTGGGGAAACTTCACTTTCCTTTTTCACAATGGCTACCCACTCACTATGGGAAATTGCAAAGTAGGAGCAGGATCAAAGAAAAACAGGTAAACTGTTACTTTGGATGCGAGGTCATTAAGGGACATTTTCCACATTCTTTACTTTCAAGTCTAACTTTGATGTGGTTGAGATTATATTGTCTGAAAGAGTTGTGCTTGGCCTGAGGATGGAGCGCAGTGGCTGAGTGCTTGCTCGTAAGCTCTGAGTTCAACACACAGCACTGGATGTAGTGATCATCACTGTGTGTGACCACTGTTAAAGAGTCATCGCCAGACGACAAATAACTTAACCTGTGTCTTTCACATCATCATCTAAGCCTTGGTAGCCTGATTTTAAAAACATTTAAATATATAGCTGTGGTTCCAACTTAGACATTCTGACCTGGCTTGACACTCCTCCCTGAGTGTCCCTCCCTGTCCTGCAGGGAAGCTTCTCTGGACCCTGACCACTATTTTCTCTGGCAGATTTTTGTGGTCAATAACCAGGAGGAGCTTGAGAAGCTGAACACTCAGAATGCCATTGCCTTTCGAAGAGACCAGCGATCTTTGTACTTCAAAGATAGCCTTGGCTGGCTCCCCATCCAGGTACTCTGGGGCTGGCCCCTTGGGCTGTGATTCCTCTGTCCTTAGCCAGGAGAGAGACACTCCGACAATTGAAACTCGATAGAGCTTTTGCTGTGTGTCTGCAGGAGAGGGCCAGACATACTCCCTCCTTCATCTCTTGAGCAGCCCTCTACAGCCTCATGCCCAAACAGAAGCTCATCTTGAGCCAGGATTTCCTTTGGGAAAGATGATCATTCTCATCCCCTCCTCCGAGGAAGATGAGGGATGCCTCCTACACCCAGAACATCTGCTCTAGGGCCAGAGACTCTCCTCTCTTGTGGCTGCCTAGGCATGCTACCATCATTAATGTTTTTGTGTTTTTTGGCCAGCTCACCCCTTTCTACCCTGTGGGTTACACCGTAAAGCAGCACGGCACCTGTGGGGATGGGGTCCTGCAGCCCGGGGAGGAGTGTGACGATGGTAATCCCGATGTGAGTGACGGCTGCATTGGTGAGTGGGGCCCAGCCTGGAAGGCTTGACCAGAGGGTTGGGGGGAGGCAGGGACAGAGGGACTTAGCCTTGGCTTCTAGCTGTGATGGTTTTAGGCAAAGACAAGGAACAATGTACTGGGGGGCAGAGGGTGATATCTCTGGCCACATATTAATTTTTACCCCATCCAAGCATGTCAACAGGTGTTCAGGGTCATGTCTCCAGAGGCCTTCCTTGTCCCTGGCCCTCTTTCTTCCAAGCCCAACTTCTTGGCAAACCCAGATTGCAAGTTCAGGAGAAGGTGGTGGCCTTCACTTTGCATGCTAGAGAGAAAGACAGAAGGAGAAGCCAAGGCTGAATCAGAATTCCTTTTCTAATGGATACTAGGTGCAAGCCTTGTCAGCTGTCAACGGAGTAGTGGGTCAGCCAGCACTGACTCCAGACTCTTGGACAGATCTTGGAGCTGGCTCTGGAGGATTTGCACTATCTGGGGGTTTTGCTGCTTTGTGTGTGTGTGTGTGTGTGTGTGTGTGTGTGTGTGTGTGTGTGTGTGTGTTTTGTTGTTGTTGTGGGTTTTTTTTTTTTTTTTTTTTTACATAAGGGGACCAGAGCAGGAGGTGAGAAGGAAGTAGTTTTCAGAATCAGGACAGGGTTCAACAGCTGGCTCCGGTTGCTACCCAGCTCATCAAGGAGGAAGAGAGCCATTTCTAGCTGTAATGGCTCTCTTGGCTGTAAGAGAGGCTTTATATGACAGTGGTTCATGTCTTCGGAGATCCCTCTAGCTGATGTATAAAGAGGTTGTCTCAATGTGGCTTAGGGTCAGTGCGTCTATCCATGACTCGGTTTGCTGAGGTCAGAGCTGAAAGTGTGTGGACACCATTGCTGTCCTTGCTTTCTAGGAGCTCAGGGGACAGATGACAGACACTGAGAGGAAAAACCACCTAGGGTAGGGTTAAAAGGCAGGGAGACATTGTTACTCTATCCATGTAGCTGCACCAGACGTCTGACAACTTTTGGATGACAGTCTGTGGGGTGCTGGCTTTTCTAAGGATCCCTTCAGTAGGAGCCATCATAATCAAAAGAAAGTAGTGGGATCTCCTTGCCCTATAAAAATGAGGGTGGGCCAGGCATTGTAGCACGTACCCATAATTTGGAAAGCTGAAGCACGAAGATCACCAAAAATCAAAGGCCAGTATGGACTACATAAGTAGACCCTGTGTAGTGGGTATGTAGGTGGGTAGGCAGGTAGATAAATGAGTAATTAGATGATGGGTGGATAGGTGGATGGATGGGTAGATGGATGGATGGAATCTTCCTCCTTGTAGGAAAGCAAAGGTCTTTGTGGAGGTTGCATGGTCCCTCAGGAACCCAGGCCAAGCCTAGTAGTAGCTTGCTTCCCCAGAGCTCTATGCTGACAGAGGCTTCCCCATGCTCTCTCACTGGGTCTACTGTTCCAGTCTCCTAAGCCTTACCTTACCAGTGCCCCACAGTGATTCTGTGAAGGGGAGGCAGTGCCACTGGCTTAGTTTTACAGATGACATGAAGGTTCTTGTCCCTGGTAGGCATGCTGTACAGACCCTTCATCTCACTGTACTTACTTCAGGGTATGTCAGTATGACACTTGGTCTTGGGTGAGTCTGAAGCCTTATGGATGCTGGTTCTGAAGTAGGTGTGGTGTTCTTGAGACTCCTCTGGGCCACTCAGTCCTCACTATGTAGGCAAGCCTGTTCCATCCTGCCCCTTCTCAGAGCTGTACTTTTTGTCCCTCTAGACTGTCATCGGGCCTACTGTGGAGATGGTTACCGGCACCAGGGCGTGGAGGATTGTGACGGCTCTGACTTTGGCTACCTGACCTGCGAGACCTATCTCCCTGGGTAGGGAGGCCTTCCACACCCTCCCCTGCTTTCCTTCACAGATTTTTTTCAAGGACTTTTGTGTTCCTGGTACTTTGTAAACACTGAAGTAGGGTAGACTCCAGTCTCCCCTAGTCACCACAGTGCTTGAGAGGCCTTGGTCAGGCAGACTTGCCATCAGTGACATGCTGGGCCAGGGAAGAGCAGCACTGTGGTCTGCTGGCCACAGTACTAACTGGGTTGTGGCCTGGGAGGACAAGGTAAGATGGCAGCAAGCAGCATAAGGGCATTCCACAGCCTCCATCTGTCCACCCAGCCAAATTCCCAGAGCACACTACCCACCTCCACAAATCTAAATAAGATCAGACCAGAATTAATATGTAACTTTAGGGTCTTAAGATATAGCTCAGAAAAGCTGGACATGGTGGTACACACCTTTGATCCCAGCACTTAGGAACAGAGGCAGGCAGATCTCTTAGTTCTAGGACTACCCAGAGAAAGCCTGTCTCAAAAAAACCAAAAAAACAAACCAACCAACCAAACAAACAAACAAGGATATAGCTCAGTAAGACAAGCTTCTGTACTAAGAAAAAAGAGACCAGCAAGAGGGATCAGTGGGTACAGGCACTTGTCGTGTAAGCCTGGCGACCAGAGTTCAATCCTCAGAACCTATGTAAAAATGGAAGTCAAGATCTGACTCCATAAAGTTGACCTCTGACCTGCATATATATACCACGGCACACTCCTATCCACCACACACACATACACACACACACACACCACATACATATAAACTCACACTGAGAGAGACACAGACAGAGAAGACACATACATATAATTTTTAAAAAGAAAAAAATGTCTAATCTTGCCAGTTTGTGGTCCCTCCAAGAAACTATCCCCCTCAACTATCCCCCTCAAACTATCCCTCAGCTGTCTCAGAGAATCCCCAGTGAGTAATCAAATGTGTTAGTGCCATGGCTTCCATCATAGTGTCTTCCAAGCTACCTAAAGACCCCAGCTCCCTACCCAGATCATAACCTTCCAGTCAGAATGGCTCTAGATTACACTGTAATCACGGAGCCCAGTGGAGTCAGCTGTATGGTACTCTAGGGCCATTTACCTGCTGACTGTAAAAGTAACTTTTATTCACCAGATGTAATTGTCTCTGCGGCTTACTGCCTCTGTCTGCTAACCTAGGCCTAATTCTTCTAGCCTAGAATGTTTTCAGCCTCTGAGACTTGCTGCTGAATAAACTCACCCTTTCTGGCTCTTTCTGAACTCTGGCTGACTGGTTAACTCAGCTATTCTGGCTCAAAACTTTTCTCTCGGCCTCTCCTGAATTTCTTTGCTTGGCTTCACATTAACTCTGACAATCTGTTCTAATCTTCTGGCTCCTTCTATCCTTCACCCTCTGGCTCATTCTGTCCTCACCTGTGTCTAGCTTGCTCTCTCTTCATCCTGTCTCTGTAAAACTCTCCTGGTAAAACTGCCTTCCTCCTTTCTCTTTCTCTGTCTGCACTGCTCTCTAAGTGGCTTTCCTGTCCTCTCTATTCTCCTGAGAGTTGGGAATTTCCTATCTCATTCTGCCAAATCTTTCTCTGATTTGTCACTTTGTCTGCCACTCAGTTAGATATCATTTTCAAACATGGGTGCTTCCTTCTACAAATTTACTTTACCTTCATTGTTTGAGATTAAAAGTGTGTACTAAGGGTGTGTCTGTATTCCAGGCAGAGGGATTAAAGTTGTGTGCTCAGGGCCAATCCATGCCACAACCAGAAACAAGATTTTCCAGTAAACAACACAATCTCGGGGGTCCACAGTGTGATCAAATAGCCTGCAGCAGCTGGACTGTTAGCTCATTTAGTCTCTCATGAGTCCAATTCCTCAGCTTTAGCTTTTATTGCATTTATTGCTTACCTTCTGGCAGGCCTTCAGCAGGCAGGGAAGTAGACATCACCTTTCCCTCGGTTACCTCTGTCCCACACTCTCAGGGGTCTCCTCAACCCTCAATCTCCAACACATATCAGCCTATGCAATCTACCTCCAGCCACCCCCAGACTCCAACTCTGGGTAGGCTCATCCAGGATCCCACTGTGTGTGTGTGTGTGTGTGTGTGTGTGTGTGTGTGTGTGTGTGTGTGTTTCTGTTCATGCTGCCTCAACTAAGAAAGGCTCCTCCCAGACACCTACTGGATCTACCCAGACTGAGCTGCTTAATGGCTCCATAGAGCCCTGTAGTGTCCTCTGACATGGAGCTAAGGGCTGAGTAGAGCCCGGGTCTTATTCACTAGGTCACCAGAGCTGTTACTTTAATCTCTAGAAACCTACAAGAGACAGTTGTGAATGTATGTGGGTAAGACACTGTTTAAGGATTATCATTTGGATTTGCAGATGTGTAGACTACACTGCCAACATAGCAGCCCCTATTCAATTTTAAAATCATTAGAATTTTTAAATTCAATTCTTCAGTCACACTAGCCAAATTTCAAGAGCTCACAAGCTGAACCAGGCGGATGATGCTGTCTGTTGAGCACAAATAGAAGACATTTGCATTAGCAGAGAGCAATCTCATAAACAGCATGGGATACCCTTAGGCCTTGAGAAGGGGGTGTCTCCTAGAGGATGTATTAACATCTGGGCTAACCATTCCTCCCACCTTAGTCCCTCTGCTAGAGCTTAAAGTGGAAAACTCTAGAGATTCACACCCCAAATAGCAAAAACTTCCTAGACTTTGGCCCTTGTGAGGTTTGTGGTAATCTAATGCAGTTGGGTCATGTTTTCGAGTGTGCTTTTTCCCGCCCACTGTGCTATCTGGTGTCTCTGCCCTGAGCAGTATCTTTGCCTCCCACAGATCATACGGAGACCTTCGGTGCACCCAGTACTGCTCCATCGACTCCACACCCTGCCGCTACTTCACATGAGAGACTGCAGGGACAGGCGGGCTGCAGCCCATGGAACCGGTGGCTGTTTCTCTACCCTTCATATCAAGCTGGCCTTGCCCTCTCCTGGGACAGTGCCCATTGACCTTCATGTGACAAAACAAGGATATATTCTTGCTGCTACGACATGCTTTTGACTCAGTATGACTGGAAGAGTTTTGGACCACTGAATCCTGTCTTAATTTAAAAAAAAAAAACAAACAAACCCAGGAACCTTCTATATGCCCACCCTGGAAACTGCTCCCCCTCCCCCAATCTGGCTAAACAGCTGGCTGTAATGCCTTATCTCTTCTAGAAAGATGCTGGCTCAGGCCATGGATTTGGCTAGCACTGTTAAGCATACAGGTATCTACAGGCCTGGTGTGGTTTGTTCTGGTCTCATCCAGGTTTAGGGGTGCTCATGCACAGGCTTCTGCACCTCCAAGCACAGCTATTCTGACCCAAGGCAGCCAGATGTTGGGTCTCTCAAGATTTAAGAACCACAAAACAGGAGATGAGTATATTCTCTTGGTGCAGCTCCCAGCTTCAGACCTGCTGAGGAACCCTTCAACTGGCCACAGCCTGGGTCAACTTCATGTTGATCTGTCAGAGGTACTGAGAATGCCACAAGGTCCAAGCTTAGTCCCAAGAAGAGGATGAAGACTCAACTGAGTCACTCACCATGTGACCCCTACCAGAACAGAAACCTTCTTCCTCTTGAAGTTCTCCAAGGGTGCCATCTTGACCTTGTGACTCTCTCTGCATCTTGACCTCTGTCTTGACAGTGCCCTTCACCACTGTGTCCTGTGTGGGAGACACACCCCAAACACCCTCACAAGGGTACATGCTGATGTTTCTTCATGCTGGCTTCCCTGGTTTGGGTCTCCATGGCCGAGTCGTTGTTGGCTGCGGGAAGGGCCCTGTGACCCTCTTTAATGTACATCTTGCATACCCCTTGTTCCCTCACTGTGTGCCCAACCTCTTCTTTTTTTCTGGAATTCTTTTTCCTAAACCCTACATATCTGAGAACTGCCTCTCCCATAATTCCTGAATGGGGTTTGGCTCTATTTTGGGAAAAGATCGCTTTTTGTCTTCCTCCCCAATATGCACACCTGCCTTGCCACTACATAGGCTGCCTCTGGGCTGTTCAAAGCTCTTCAGTGAGCCTAAGTCTTGGGAACTCAGCAGGTGACACCTTCTCACCCAGCAAGTCGGAGCTGTGAACTGTATTTCCTGAGAGAAATCAGCTTGAGGCTGTCTTCACAGGCAGACATCTATGTATTTACTCTTCTGGAGCTTCTGGGTGGGCAAACAAGGAATAAAGGTGATTCTTGGCTGTGGCCCACTCTCCCTTGGGTGCTGTGGCGAGTGCTTCTGATCCTGGATGGAGCGGAAAGACTGGGTTCAATTCTACTTCCCTGATTCAGATGTCTGGATTCACAGAGCGCCCAGCTTCCTTGAGGATACCGGAGGAAATTGATGTCCATGGGGGGTAGTGAGGCTTGCCAGCACAGTCCTGGCTCTAACCCTACTTGAGGACCTGTTTAAGATGGGTGGAGACTTAGTGCCACCTGTGGATCTAGCTAAGAGGCATTCTGTCCTGAGTCCCACATCTTGGGGAGCAGCACTTGAGGCCTTGGGTGGCCTGACCCTCTTCACAGGCAGCCACAGAGTACACATGTGCCAGGTAACTGTCCCCTGAGGTAATTTTGTGGCCAGCATGGAGATAGTTGAGGGGCTACAGTGTGGTGAGAACATGGGTAGACACTCCCTGAGTTCACACCTAGTGAAGCGTCTCTCCTAGCCTCAGTAGGAAGAGTTAGTTAGAGGCTGCACTTTCTTCCACTTCCACCAGCTTGACTGTGTAGATGCTGCTCTGTAACTCTGACAGGGCACTCCACAGAGATGGCAAGGGATTCCCCTCAGCTGTCCCATGAGTGGCTGAGATTATGACTAGCTAGGTCTTCAGAGATGTGATTAGCGATCAAACAAGGTTATACCAGTCACAGGGTGGTATTTATTGAGTCACAACTGAAGTGTCTAGTGGTGGGTAGGCGGAATTTGGTGAAGGGCCCTGCTTCATTTCTCTGTATCCTTTCTGTGGCCAGGGCCTCTTCTGCTAGTGTGAGCTGACTACAGTGTAACTTCATGCTCTATCTGCTCCCCAGCAAGATTCAGAGGAATAGAAAACAACTATTCACAGCTTCTCAACCTCAAAGCCTCCAGTTAAATATTGCCTTTAGTCTACTTGGACTGTTTTGGGTCCCAGGCCTGTTTTTAAACAATCAGAAACATGATGTCTGCTGAGTCAATCAGAACTGGGTTCCTGAACACATGCCAGCAAAGCTCACAATATTGCATTTAGTCTATCTGAGAATTCTCTAGAAACATAATGGCTACCTGCCTGGTCACAGGGTGTGGCATGGGGTAGGGTAGTGGGATGGTTCAACAGGTAAAGGCACTTGCCACTGGGCTTGACCTGAGTCCAATCCCTATAACCCACATGGTGGAGGAAGAACCAACATGTTCTCTGAGCTCCACATGCACACCACAGGATGTATGTGCACACAAACTTATACACAAAAAACAAAGAACTGTAATTTTAAAATATTTTAAAAGAAGAGTTTAGGGGATAAAGAGTTTGTTTTTATTTACAATTATAGGCTACAGTCTATTGTGGGGAGGTCAGGGTGGTGGAAACTTGAAGCAGTCACATCCACAGTCTAGAGCTAATTGAGAAACTGATACACGCGTGTGTGTGTGTGTGTGTGTGTGTGTGTGTGTGTGTGTGTGTGTACTCAGATGACATTTTCCACTCTTAGTTCAGGCTCACTGCCTATGGAATGGTGCCACCCACAGTGGGCTGGGTCTTCCCACACCAATGAACATATTCTAGACAGTCCCTCAACTATAGCCCCACAGATCTAGACAATCCTTTATCAAAACTCTCTTCCAAGGTGATTCTAGACTGTGTTGAGTTGGCAGTGCTAACTATTACAGATGCAAACACTCTCCATCCCAGTGGCCATCACTCTGAATCTTCTCTCTTTCTGATAGGCCATCAGCCACTTGCAATAGATGTTCAGGAATACTGTGCATACCAAGCTCTAGATAGGTTCTGTATGATCTATTAAGAGAGGCTGGCTCACAAGGCATCACAGCCGAAGAAAGATGAGGAGGAGTTTAGGGGGTGGGGATTGGATTCCCACATGTGGGTTATTATTTACTGGCTTGGGTCTAATAAATCACCTATCTAGAGAGCCAGCAGTGTTTTTCTTTCTCCCTTAAAGCTGGTTATGAGAGCTCTTTTGGGAACCTGTTTGGACCATAGCTATTACTGAAAAATAGAAAAAAAAAAAAAAAAAAAAAGACAATGGTTCTTATATTGCTGCACAATTTCCCTGCTGTCATGTTCCACCAACAAAAACAAAACAAAAACAAACAAACATAAAAATCCATCAAAGTAGGTTCCTTCACTTGCAGGGAGACAAAATACCAGAACAAGGGACAGCTCTTCATGCCAAGACAGAGGGGACAGGATTTGAGGAAAGATGCATATAGGCTGACTGTAAATTAAACAGTGATGGTCTTGGCTCAGAGCACAGCAGGCTACACAAAATGGATTGACATCAGACCCCATGGCAAAGTGGGTGCAGGCCTGCTTCTTTGGAGACTCCAGAGTTGAGATACATATGGGGTGTTTTACCTGGAAACCTATCAGGAATTCTGAGGCTGGGAGCTGGGGACGTCAGTCTGTAAAGGGTTTGCCAGACAAGCACCAGGACTCTTCTGAATACTATCTCCAGAATCAATGTTTTAAAAAATAAAGCCGGGCATGGGGGTGTGCACTTGTAATATCTTCACCACAGAGGCAGATTCAGGTGGCTCCTGGGCTCAGTGTCCAGCATCCAGCCAAGCCTATTTAGTGAGTCCCAGGGTAGTGAGAGACCCTGTCTCCAGAAAAGAAAAAGGAGGAACAACACCCATCAGAGGTTGTCCTCTAACCTGCACACACATGTACCTGTACACATACAGACATGTAGAAAGAAGGAGGGAAATAAAACAGGAGAGAGGGAAAAAGGGAGAGAGAGGGAGAAGGAAGAGGGAGGGGGAGGGAGGAGAAGGGGAAAGGGAGAAGGAGAGGAAGAGAAAGAGGAGAGAGAGGCAATTCTGTGTTTAGGCTAGAAGTTGAAACTGCTTTTCTTTTTTTTTTTTTTTTGGTTTTTTGAGGAAACTGCTTTTCTATGGCAGCATGACCATGAGGCCAAGTCTCCCAGGCAACAACAGTAGGATGCTCTGTTCACATGGACAGGCTTTTGAGGCAGGAAGGATTAACAGGCTGTAAGTTCAGTCCCAAAGGCTGACATCTATAGGGGTGTCAGGTGATAACAGTAACAAAGCAAGGCTGGAGAGCAGCAGCAGACACTCTGGAGAGGAAAGGCCACTTTAAACTGCAGTGACAACCAGCTGGTGGAGAAAAGTAATGTCACTGTCGCTTCTTCTTCTTCTTCTTCTTCTTCTTCTTCTTCTTCTTCTTCTTCTTCTTCTTCTTCTTCTTCTTCTTCTTCTTCTTCTTCTTTTCTCCTTCTCCTCCTTCTCCTTCCTCCTCCTCCTCCTTCTCCTTTCTTCTCCTTCCTTCTCCTCCTCCTCCTCCTCCTCCTCCTCCTCCTCCTCCTCCTCCTCTTCCTCCTTCTCCTCTTCCTCCTTCTCCTCCTTCTCCTTCTTCTTTTTAATCTGGCTTTGTAGTGTCTACTAAGGCAGTCTGATAAATGGCAGGGGCATAGGTGCCTTTGACTCCTTCTTGGCTAAGGTTTTACACTTTCAGTACTGCCTTCTGATGGGTTCATCAATCAGTAAGAGAGCCCCGTGTTCTACCCAATTTACTCCCAGGGACACAACCTGTCAGAGGCCAGGCCAGGACTCTTCACTACCCAGCTGTAAAATTAAATGATGTATGTGTAAACAAAGTATGGACTCTAGAGAAAGCCTAGCAACCAGTACTTAGGGAACATGGTGGAGCAGAGTATTTCCTGCAACACACAAATATCTATCACCCTTAGTAGCAACACGGAGAGCACACTGGGCATATCGATGGAGAACCTCCAAAGCTCATCATGATTGATGGGTCAGCCTATACCTCAGTGACTCTCCCAAGAATCTAACCCCTTCCATCGTGTGTAGTAGAACAAAACAGTTTAAATCATCAGTTCTTCCACCTGTGTGGTGAGATCAGCTCCTGGATCAAGCCCCTTGGCCACTGACCAAGGATCACACTTCAACAATATGTGTGCCAGAGGTTTCAGGAGCAAAGGTTCCTTGGCATATGCCATAGAGTAAAGCTGGGTGTGGTAGCACTCACCTATGATCCCAGGACTTGGAGACTGACACAGGAGGACCATGATTTCAGGCTAGCTTGTGCTACATAACAAGTTCAAAGCCACCCAAATCAACTCACTGAGACCTTGTTTCACAAATGAAAAATAAATAAATAAATAAATAAATAAATAAGGAAGGAAGGAAGGACATGACAACTTCTAGGTATACAGAGGAGAAGGGTTTTTTTTGTAGATAAAAGGGATAGCATACCCAGAGGCAGACACATCTGGGAGGATCCAGAGTGGCCAAACTGAGCTGGGCCAGATTGGGGGTGGGGTGGGAGGGGGAGGGTGGGGTGGAGTGGGAGTGAGAGGGTAGGGAAGCCACCAACCAAGATCCCTGGCCTTGGCCAAGAGACTGGCTTAGAGAGTAAAGGTAGACCAAAGACCAGGCAACCAAAATGGCTGCATTATATAGGAAAGGGCATCTGGGGGAAGTTTAGGGTAAGGAGTAGGGTATGCTAGGCATACCTGGGGATGCTGGGAGAACCTGGGGGCCAGGTCTGCTTTGATATGTTAACTAGTCAACACAGCTTGTCCTAGGTTTGAGACCTAACACCAACTCTACTGAGCTGCAGAGGGAGTGAACCCACATTGCCTTTATCTGAGGGTCCACTCAAGGAACACGGTAGTGGTCCCGTCCCACTTCTTCTAGCTTTTGTGGAGTCATTTATGACATTTTTTTCCTTGCAAGGCTCTGATGCCTTCAGTTCCCAATGGTGCATCTGGGAACAGTAGGTGAGGCAGAAGTGAATGAAAAGTGGGGGCTGGGGTGGGGTGGGGTTTTAAATATGCATTCATTACAGCTCTGAAGTCTAGGCTTCCTCCTTTTGAATGGGGGAGGGACTGCCTTGACCTATAGAATACTGTGACTTCCTCAGGTGAGGTCATAGGTCATACAGCTTCTCAGAACACACCTAGAGGAAGCCAGTTTTTCCAGAAGAAAGCCAATTACCCTGAGATGGCTGTGCAAAGCCATGTAGGCCCAGTGCCTGATGGTCCCAGATGTTCATCAAGGTGCCACACAGGTGAATGAAGCCACAAAAGCCCAGCCAAACGTGATCCCAAACCTTAGTCAACAAATTCCATGATATAAAGTGGTTGTTGTTTAATTTAACTTTTGGGTGGTTTGTTATGGTAATTGGAATCTGGAATGCCGTTGGGGTACGGAAGATGTCATAGCTTCGAGTGTCAACTTGACACACCTGGAAAGAGGGATTCTTAATTATGGAATTGGCTCTATCAGATTGGCCTGTGGGCATGTCTGTGGGGGTATTTTCTTGATTTTTAATTGTTATGGGAGGACCCAGCCCACTATAGGTAATGCTACTCCTGGGCAGCTGGGCCTCACCTGTGTAAGAAAAATAGCGGAGGCAGCCAGAGGGAGTGAGCAGTGTTCCTCCATGGTTACTGCTTCAGGCTCCTGCCTTGAGTTCCTATCCTGGCTTCCATGGGTGGTAGGCTATAACCCATAAGCCAAACAATTCTTTTCTCCTGTCTCAAGTTTCTTTTAGAACTCAGGGGGAAAAGGAAGCAAACTACATATCAGAGGGGTGTGTGTGTGTGTGTGTGTGTGTGTGTGTGTGTGTGTGTGGTGTAGAAATAGCCAGTAGGAGCTGCTTACTTGCATTTGGTGCCCTCTGCAGGAACCAGAAATTAGAAACTTAGAAACTGTGCTTCTACTAGAATTTCCTATCTGAGAGTCATATACACAATGGCAGATCCCCACAGGCTTTAGAGACCTATTATCCTTGATTTCAACCACAGTGGAAAAATAGGGTCTGTAGCCTTGGTAGACTGATCCTTTTAATAGTCCTCTCCATGTCTGCACTCTTTCCAAAAGGAGGCTGAAAGCCAACGTTAACTTGTAAGCCCCACTTGCCCAAGGACAGATAACAGGAATGCTGGGAGATGTGGTTCTTTGGAAATAACAAGCCACATGTTTCCCTCCCCTAGGTAAGTTTGTTTGTATTAGATGTGCTCGATTGGCTATAAATGGTGAATGAAAAGAAATAAAAAGGAAATAAAATAATAAAATAGCCAGAAGCAGACATATCTGGGAGAGTCCAGAGTAGTCATGGCTCTGAGAGAGGAGAAAGGGGAGGGGAAAAGAGAGGGGAGGAAGAGGAATCAGGTACAGCCTCCAGGAGGCCCAAAGAGGATAGGTAACCAGAACAATTGGATTATATAGGGAAGGGCAGCTGGGGGAAGGGAAGCCCAGCCTCTGGGCTGGAGAAGTTTAGGGTAGGGGCAGAGTATGCCAATCATATACATCCTGTAACAAACAGGTCAGGACTGAATAATGCTGGAAGCACCTGGCAGCTAGGTCCACTTTGATATATGTTAAACAGGCACACCTCAGCCATTTATCCTAGGGTTTGAGAGTTAAAAGGCAGGGAGTACATAATGCAGGGAATATGTCAGAATATATGCTTGTCCCTGGTTGGCCCTAATGAGAAACGCGTTGTCCCTATTGTCTTTTTAGGCCTCTTCAAAACGTGACTCCTCACCATTTCCTGAGAACCCCAGAATGGACTCGGCCAGAGTCCATTAATTAAAGCTCAATTCAAATTTGGCTCAAAATTGAGGAACTGTTTTTTTTCCTGTCACCATTTTCAAGTTTAACATTTGGAGGCCCCAGGGAGATGGACCACCCAAATTCTGCTGAAGTGGGGCTCTTCATTCTGGGTCAATGATTTATACTCTGTAAATGCCCCAGGTGGATATCTGTACTCCAAAGGAAAACAGCAAGCATTTTTCTCTCCCCACTTCACCCCCACCCCACAGGAGGTTTGTGACTTTTGCTTCTGGGGGATCTTGATCTGGAAACATGGGGGTCTGATGAGGCCCTACAATCTTTTGTCCAGGGCAAAGGGAGATATCTCGTGGTCCACTGGTTATTTCTAATAATTGAGAGTTCAGCCAGAGCCACCAGTGTTTTTCTCTTCTGACCTATCTTGGATCCCTGAGGACACCCTGGTGAGATGAGGATCTGAAGAACTTGGAAAGGCCTGGCACCTAGGCACCCATCAACAGGGTTTCAATGCCTAGGCAGCACAACAGAGCTGGGGGAAACCATAAGGACATCCCACGACACTGGGGGCCAAACCTAGAGTTTGGAAAGGCCCATCGTGAGATGTCAGGCATTCCAGGAGCTGAGTAGAACTCAGAGAAGCCTGGCCTCTGGTGGGTTCCTAGCATCTGGGATGTTCAGGGGGGCTATTTAAAAAAAAAAGAAAAGGAAAAAAAAAGAGCAGCCTACTATTTGTTAAGAGAATTTCTCTTGGTCAGGACCTCTGAAGGACAATTGCTGGTGTCATTATCTTTTTTTCCCCCTGTTGTTATTTTTGTCGTGTGTCTTGCCTTGTCTCTGAACCTGTCTTTTTATGTTCTGACTTGGAGCTCAATGGGCAGCTTTGAAGAAAATCGAGGAGGTGCCATGCTGAAGAGGGGCTGATATAGCTGGCCCTGGTGTAGCACTGCGGTGTGGCTGAAGCTTCAGCTCTAGAACCATGACCTGTAACCAGTTACTACTGAAGCTCATAAAGTCACTCAGCTGTTGCTCTTATAGCCTCCTGTTGCACCAAAAGGTTCTACTGCCTTCCCCTCTTCTCTGATGAAGGAAGACACTACAGCTTGCTGGGCATTGGCTCTCCTACCTCCTGGAATTACATCATTAAAGGAGGTAGAGGAAGTTTCATATGTTTTGTATGTATGAATGGGTCTGTGTTTTCTGATGTGTCGGTCAGCTTTGTTGCAAATATGGAGTTGGGCAGATTTTGTTGTTGGTCGTGGTGGTTGGTTCGTTGGTTTTTGTTGTTTGTTTGTTTGTTTGTAGACTCATATTAGCTTTAGCTGTCCTAGAACTCCCGCTTTAGACCAGGCTGGCCTTGAACTTATAGAGATCTACCTGCCTCTGCTTCCGAAGTGCTGGGATTAAAGGCATACACTACTGCTGTGTGGGGAGCCAACAAAAGGCAGCTATCATCCTTGCAGCCATCTTGAGCCATATACCCTGACAAGAGAATTGATTACAATAGCCTACAACAGCTGAGCACACTCTGATAACATCTTGTTTTAGATACCCAGGATTTTCCCTTGGGTGTGTGAGACTTAAAGGTATGTAACTCAAGGGTGTGACTTAGAGATCAGATTTAGAGACAAGACCTAAGGGCATGACTTAAAGGTGTGACTTAAAGGCGTGGCTTAGAAGTGAGACATATAAAAGGCAAGAGGCAAACAGAATTGGGCATTAGTTATTAGGCACTTAGCACTTGGAGAAAGAACTTGGAACTGGGAAAGAGACTAGCAACTGGAACTAGGATTAGGTGCTAGGAACTAGGGACTTGGAGAGAAGAAGAGAGACTGAAGAATAAACAGGATTGAATCACACTCTGTCTGGTCTCCATTCTTGTCTGTTTTCTCTCTCTCTCTCTCTCTCTCTCTCTCTCTCTCTCTCTCTCTTTCTCTCTCTCTCTCTCTCTCTTGCTGAGCCCCGACCCGCAGACTGGAGCAGCTTGGGGCAGTGCGGGCTCTAACAACTTAGCCCCCAAGGCTTTTGGCAGTGCGGGTTCCAACATTGATAGACCAAACGTGGGGTAGAGCGGTTCTCAATACTACTGCCTGGCTCTGACTAGTCTTCTTTGAATGTGTGAACTTACTCTATTCTCTGTTTCTGGGTTTTAGTTTTGCTGTTTCTGTTGCTGCCAGTGATGGCCTGGGGCTCAGAATGTATCTCTGAGCTTTCTGGCCACTGGATCATTTGGGTATGGATAATGGTGCATTTATAAAAAGATAAAGAGAAGGAGGGGATATGTTTTGGTGGATGTGTGGTGAGGTATGGAGGCGGGGAGAGGGGTGCCTTAGCAGGCCCATGCTGAGGCATCCCTTCCCCCTGAGGGACCAGTCACACAATGGTATAGTCTATTCAGAGCATGTGGAGAATTTCTCTTGGTCAGGACCTCTGAAGGACAATTGCTGGTGTCATTATCTTTTTTTTCCCCTGTTGTTATTTTTGTCGTGTGTCTTGCCTTGTTAAGAGGCTAACAGAAGCAGAGAAAGGCAGAAAGAGAGAAAGTTGAGTAGAGGCCAGCCATGAGCACAAACGGGGGGGGGGGGGGAATGGAGAGAGAACAGGAGCAGGAAAGCAAAGGCAAGAGGGCAAGAGCAAGAGAGAGAGGAGGGGGGCAAGCAGCCTCTTTCATAGTGAGTCAGTCATACCTGGCTGTTTCCAGGTAACTGTGGGGTGGAACTTAGACAAAACATTCCCCATTTTGATTTAATTAAAAAGGAAAAAATTAGAAAGAGTTGATGGTGAAGCAGGAATAGGGTCGTCGTGATCTTTAGTTACTACTTGCTGCTAGGTGACCTGTCTCTAGGAAACCTAGAAGAATGGGTATGAGGATGTTTGTCCAGTCTTAGGAGTTGGCTGTTAGACAGCGCCTTCCGGTCTGGGCCCAAGCACTGAGCAGATCCTGGGCAGCAGCTCTGCTCCCAATCTCACAGAACACAGAGGAAGAGGGCTTCCCAGGAGCTCTAAACCGGGGCAGAATCTTAGTTTTGAGAATTGTATATTGCAGAATACACAGCCTCGGTGTATCTACTCATCAGGCAAGCTAAACAGACCTGCGTGAACCTCTGATGTCCTGGAATTCCAGCTGGCCAGCTGGATGCAGTGAAGGCACATCGTCAGAGGCTTATCTATTTACTCTTCCCCCTGCCCCTCTTCTTCTTTTTTTTTTTTTTAGATATTTTATTTACACTTCAGATGCCATCCCCTTTCCCCATTCCCCCCCCCCCTTAGGAAACCCCTATCCCATGCCCCCTTTTCCTTTTTGCATTTATACATTTTTTAAAAAATAATGTTAATCATAAGCGTTATAAGTTTGGGATTGTTCAATCAGAGGTGTAACCCACTGACCAACCTAGATATAACAACTATCTTTGACTGGTGGAGATACATGAACATCTGCCTCCCTGTCTCCCCCCTCTTTCTCTCTTTCATCACCTAGCTTCTCCTATCCTTCTTCTCCTCCTCTTCTTACTCCTTTTCTTCCTCTCAGTACTCCTCCTACCTTAGCTCCTCCTACACATCACCCTTCCTGTTAAAATGAAACTTTTCTCTCAAAATACAATTAGAGCATAATTATGCCAATTTGTACCAGTGAGGTACAAGATAGTCCTAATACCCAGTCCATCATTTTGTTGACTAACCAGCACCTCTGTCATCTATCCTAACTAAAACATTTAGTTCTGAACCTGGCTTTAGGATGAATGTCAGCTGACGACCATCCACTCAAATCTTTTCTCTTAAGGTAAATAGCTATAAGTTTTCAACCCCGTCAGAAATCCAGAATGACTGAGTTAACTATAATTGTGGGAAGCACAAATCATAGCTTCTAAAACTTAGCCAATTTATAGAGACCTCTGAACACCTGAAAAGCCCCTATACTACCGAACGTTGGAGCATCGAATCTTCAGCCTTCTGGCCCAGAATCATCTGACAGACCTTGGTGATGCAGGTTTATTAAGGACTGATTACTCTGTCTAGGCAGATATAATCAGTCGACTATTCTGCATGTGTGTCCTTTTCTGGACAGTAATTTGTCTGTAGATGGAGAGAGGCAATTCTTGCCTAGTGGCTGTTACCACACAACTGGAGTAACCCCAAGGATGCTCAATGTCTTCTTAGAATCCACGACAGGAAGCTGTCAGGAGCAGACAGGTCTCTAATCAATATGAACATTAATATATAAATATTTGTAGTGTCAGTTCTATGGACTTCTGATGTTTTGAAAACCAACCATCCATGTAAGGTAACCTGGACTGTTGTCTGTTCACTCCTCTCAGCTGTTTCTAAATAAAATATGGAAAATACCCTAACAATAAACTCAAAAATATGAATTTGCTATAGTCCCTTAACTCATAGGTTAACCGTCCCAAATCAGTTAAAAAGGTTAAAAAAGGGCTGGGTCTAGGCATTGTATTCCTAAATGTGTTATACAGGCACAATGCCCATGGGCGTATCAATATTCATCTCATTTTTATATTAATAAGAGGCTTGTACCAATGAAAACCTTAAATTTGAGATCAAAGTAAATTTTGTACCATTTAAGAAATTATAACTTCATCTTGATAATAATTATACAGATTTCTACCAATAGGTTATGGCTATGCAATAAGTCCTAGCTTCTTTAACTTCTTCAAGCTGATTAAGGGCGTTGAGATTTTAGAAGAGGGGTGGGGGGAAGAGTAAGTTGATAAGCCTCTGATGCCCTGCCCCTCTTCTAATACCTCAATGCCCATAATCAGCTTGAAGAAGGTTTTTTTTGTTTTGTTTTGTTTTTTGTTTGTTTGTTTTTTGTTGTTGTGGTTGGGTTTTTTTGTTTGTTTGTTTTTTGTTTTTTTGGGTTTTTTTGTTTTGTTTTGTTTTGGTTTGGTTTTGGTTTTTTGAGACAGGGTTTCTCTGGGTAGTCCTGGCTGTCTTGGAACTCACTCTGTAGACCAGGCTGGTCTCGAACTCAGAAATCCGCCTGCCTCTGCCTCCCAAGTGCTGGGATTAAAGATGTGCGCCACCATTGCCTGGCTGAAGAAGTTAATGAAGAGTCAGCGCCCCTATTCCCTGGGCTTGGGGACTGAGGTGCTTAATATTGGGCTGTCTTTCTAGGGAAAAGTAGTGGTTTTGTTGGAACAGGGAGGTTTAGCTAGGATTTATTGCATAGCCATAACCTATTGGTAGAAATAAGTATAATTGTTATTAAGATGAAGTTATAATTTCTTAAATGGTACAAAATTTACTTTGATTTCAAATTTAAGGTTTTCATTGGTATGAGCTTATTATTAATATAAAAGTGAGATTAATATTGTTACTCTCATAGGCATTGTTCCTATATAACACATTTAGGAATACAAGGCTTAGACCCAGTCCTTCTTTAACTTTTCTAACTGATTTGAGATGGTTAGTCTGTGAGTTAAGGGCCTATAGCAAATTCATGGCTCTCAGTTTATTGTTAGGGTGTTTTCTATATTTTTAGAAATAGCTGAGAGGAGTTAACAGACAACAGTCCAGATTGCCTTACATGGATAGTTGGTTTTCAAAACGTCAGAAGTCCACAGAATTGATGTTACAAACATTTCTGTATTAATGTTCATTTTGATTAGAGACCTGTCTGCTCCTGACAGCTTTCCTGTCTTGGATTCTAAGAAGAAATTGAGCATCTTTGGAGTTACTCCAGTTGTGATGAGACAGCCATTAGGCATGAATTGCCTCTTTTCATCTACAGACAAATCACTGTCCAGAAAAGGACACACTTGTGGAATAGTCGACTGATTATGTCTGCCAAGACAGAGTAATCAGCCCTTAATAATTCTGCATCACTAGGTCTGTCAGATGATTCTGGGCCAGAAGGCTGAAGATCAGATGCTCCAACATTTTGTAGTATAAGAGCTGTCCAGGTCTCTATAAATTGGCTAAGTTTTAGAAGCTATGCTTTGTGCTTCCCATAATTTCAGTTAATTCAGTCATTCTGGATTTCTGACAGGGTTGAAGACTTATAGCCTCATAGCCAATCCTGGCTATTTACTTTGAGAGAACAGATTTGAGAGGATGGTTTTCAGCTGACATTCATTCGAAAGCCAAGAATAAAAGCCATGTTCAGAACTAAGTCTTTTAGTTAGGAGGGATGACAGAGGTTCTGTTTAGTCAACAAAATGATAGACTGGGTATTAGGTCTATCTTGTACCTTACTGACACAAATTGGTATAGTTATGTTCTAATTGTATTTTAAGAGAAAAGTTTTTATTTTAACAGGAAGGGTGATATGTAGGAGGAGCTAAGGTGGGAGAAATAAGGAGAGGAAGAGGAGGAGTAAGGAGAGGAGGAGAGGAGGAGCTAGGTGACAAGAGAAAGAGAGAGAGAGAGAGAGAGAGAGAGAGAGAGAGAGAGAGATACATGGCGGTGGATGTTCGAGTGTCTCTGCCAGTCAAAGATAATTGATATATCTAGGTTGGATATTGGGTTACACTTCTGATTGTATGGGCATCTTGTTATTGAGCATTACCAAACTTATAAAGCCTTTGATTAGCATTGAAAATTGTATAAAAAAAGGAAATGGACAGGTATACTAACCTCTCTGATGAGAAGGCTTTTGTGTTTTCAGTTGCCTTGACAGAAATAAATATCAATCAAAGACACATACGCACACAAAGGAGTTGGCTGTTTCCTTGTTGTCCAGGGTCTATGGAACCTTCTGTGGATAGATCAGAAGGAACAGGTCCAATAGAAGCATCTGTGTCTGTTAGAGAAGATTGGAATATCTGGAGGTTACTTCTCTGGGGCTGTCCTAGATGTAGTAAGTGCCTGGACTTGACAAGACACTGAAACACACACATATATATTATTTATTATAGGTAGAGATTAAGTACGTTTGGAGAAAAGAAATTTTTTTTCTTAGATGTACATTTGAAACCCAGAGGAATCCCACCCTCTGGAATAGGTAGTAAGTGGGAACTTTAGGCAGATGTACTTATCTGGGTGGAGTCTATTTGGTCCAGGAGAGGTAGATCTGAGTGGGTTTCCTGTAGCTTATAAGTTTACAAAAGAGATAACAGCATGAGTCAACAACATGTACAGTCTTTAATATAAGCCTTTTCAGAGCAGAAGGAACAAGAATTTGTGATTATATAGTTGGATCAGTAGTGGAATGTTTCATTAGAGTTATGCAATTTTATAAGAACTCTAATAATGCTAGGACAGTGGCACAGCAAGAAGAGGAAATATGAAGCATTTAATTGATGGAAACTGAGTTTAGGTAAGGAAGTAACAGATTACATCTGTGAAAGCTTACATCTGACCTAGTTGCTAGAAACTGAGTTTAAAGGTCTGGTTTTTAGCTGTCAAGTTACATTTACCTTAGCTGTCAATGTAGTCAGAAATCTGAGGAAGAATCTAGTCGTAACATATTATTTTAAAAAATTACAGAGTTCACCTATAGTCCAAACAGTTTCCTATGGTCTCCATGGCAACTTGGGCAGAGTCAGTCTGGTTTTCAAGCCCAGAAGACTCAGGGCTTTTTTCTCTGTGGAATGGATACATGTAACATGAGAAATGACTTACCTTGATTTAGATAAGTCATTTGACTCTGAGGGTATCCAGTTTTGTCCACTGTGTTTCTCAGTGGTTATCATATCAGAGTCTCTTGAAGTTGTGTCCATATCTTCTGAGATCTTGTGGGATAAAATGTTAAAGACTTCAGGAGATTCTGTCTGTCATAAACTTAAATATATTAATAATTAGCAGGTTCAATTCTCAGTACCCACATGGTAGCTTACAACTGTCTGTAACTCCAATTACAGGTGATATGACACCCTCACACAGACATATATGCAGGCCAAACACCAATGCACATAAAATAAAAATAAAATTTAAAAATGTCACCCAGGTGATATTAGTTTTGAAGACATGAAGGGGTCATGCAGCTGGCTGGGACCTAGAAGGTGGGCTATGTATGCTACCAAGGGTGGGACCAGAGAGGTGACCCAAGTCCCAGAGGAATCCCAGATTTCAAACACTGAATTGTTTGCATGGTTGAAACTTGATTTTGCCTTGAGAAGATCATAGTTTTGACCTGTATCTTCACTCTTGAAATAAAAAGGGTACTTTATTTTTTATATTGCAGGAGCCTACAATCGAGAGACTTTAAATTTTTTAAGAGAAAATTTTAGAATTTTACAGAAAATTTAAATGGAAAAAAATGGATTTTTTTTTTTGCTTGTTCTTTTTTTTGTTTTGTTTTGATTTTAAACAGGGTTTCTCTGTGTAGTCCTGGCTGTCCTGGAACTCACTCTGTAGACCAGGCTGGCCTCGAACTCACAGAAATCTGTCTGATTTGCCTCCTAAGCATTGGGTTTAAAGGTGTGCAACACCATACCCAGCAAACTGGATATTTTGTAAGGAGCAGCTTTTTAAAATATTTAAATTTATAAGGCCATGGGAC
Organism: Arvicanthis niloticus; assembly: GCF_011762505.2. NCBI lineage: Eukaryota > Metazoa > Chordata > Mammalia > Rodentia > Muridae > Arvicanthis > Arvicanthis niloticus. The sequence goes on along the minus strand of NC_047660.1, from coordinate 83,963,524 downwards.
ATTTTAAGTTTATAAGATATGTTGTTATGATGTCTTTATTAATATGTAATCTTGATAAATAGATAAATAAAAAGCTAAATATCAGGGTCACAGATATGAGCATCAAACACTATGAAGACCCTTCCTCAAGTCTCAGGAAATCACGACCACCCAAGATCACAAGAAACCATACCTGGATGCAATCAACAGAGGTTTATTAGGGAAGAAACCTGGCAGCCAGCGGTCTCACCACGCACTCGCGCGGGAGTGGGGTTTGACCCCAACATCCAGTCCGTGGAGGGTTTTAAAGGGAAAAACCACAAACCAGGGGAGTGGGGAGGGGGGAGGGGTTGCCAAGGATACATAACATAATAGTGAAACATTCCAGAGAAACCCACCCTGAAAGGTTAATAGCCATGTCACTGTCCCACCCTGTCATTTACCAACTATTTCAGATTAGCTATCTTCACCTCTTCCTGCTATAGCCCCACCTAGGTGGTTTGCATCTTTATCTGTAGTCAGGAATGCCTTACTGCCTTGGGCCTCTCCCACCCATAGGTGGGCCTACTGCTTGAGGCTTGAGTAATGTAATTCATCTCTCAAGTGCCCTGGGGTATAAAGGCCTGAAATCTAATTTTCAGTTCCTCATTCTGGAATCTACACTTTTCTGCCCAGGTCTAAGGGCAAAGAAATCTACACATAGTTCATAAAATAGCCTCTATAATTTTTCACTCTACAACTAAACACCAAAGACTGGGGTACTCCTATCTTATGATGTAGCAAGACAATGAACTAAGCAGTCTGGAAAAGAGTCTTTGCTTACCTAAGGTCTATTCAGGATAACAGAGTCTAATTTAAGAATGAATGTCTAATCTTCTTGCCTATTCCAACTTTGTTAAGCTTTTGCTATTTTGATAAACAGAGTCATACAAAAAAGTGTGATGTTCTGTAATGATGTAAGGGCCAGAAAAGTAAAGTTGCCAATCTCCCTAGGACTATACTCATTATTTAAGACTTTTATTTTGATATTAGAAGAGTTGCATTCAGAAATTGTGATTTTTTTTATTACAAACTGTTAAAGTATGCTTAGAACTATACTTGTAGTCATGCTAAGTACTAATGTAATTAACTACAGAAATAAATCTTATTTAGCCTGTTGTATATGTCTCCAAGGTCAAGCCAAAAGCAAGTATCTAAAAACAAGCAAAATTTGTTTAGCTTAGATATACTTAATAGACTCCATTACAGGCTTCAAACTGGCAGTTCAGGAGACAAGGCCTAAATCTTCATTTCTAAGAACTGGGCAGGTCCAGGCAAGTTCAGGCCTCAGAAGCTGCCCTGCCACCTGGTCTGAGGCAAGGACAATGAGTCAGCAGTAGTTTCCAAACCTCCTCAACGACTTCCTCAGTCAACAGTTTCCAGACCTCCCCAGCAACAGTTTCCAGCCCCAAACCCCAGTAATGGAATGTCCCCAGAGATGGAGCAAGATAAAGGTCACCTACCTTAGAATCCCTTAATGTGCTTTAAATCAGGCCTGCAAGCTGATTGGTTGTCTCTCTCTCTCTCTCTCTCTGTAATGGGAGACCCAATATGCTGGACTTCTGCAGAATAAAGCACTCTTTGCATTTACATATTATTTGAGTCCAGGGTATCATTCTTCGGCAAATCATGGATCCTTACACTACAATGTGTAAGACAGAGAGGTTATTGTATAGCTTTAAGAGGAAATTGTTTCTATTCATACCATCAAGAGATAATATGGCTGTACTCAAAGAAACATTGCCAACAAGGGCACCTGAGATGAGACAAATGACTGAAACCCAGCATGGGCACCCATTCTCATCTAGGATCCTCCTAGATACTCGCTCTGAAGTTAGCCATTGCAAGGTCTTTGACCCTTCTGTTCTGCTAATTACTGTTGGCTCTTGACTCACCAATGCCTTAACTAGATGATAATTCCTGCCTGGGTATCTTTTGATCCGATATAAACAAATATTCATCATAGAGTCAAGGATTTTATTCAGGATACAACTCGAGGGAGGGGGGTGTAATGTAAGAGCCAAAGTTAACCAGTAAGTCCCACTTGCCCAAGGGCAGATAACTTCCTGGAACACTGAAGGTTGTGGTTCGTGGTTCGCTGTCTGCCCTACTTTCCGCTGGGGCAGCAGATTTCTGTATGCCAGACTGAGGAAAGCAAAGCAGAGCCAGAGACAAATAGGTTCCACAGGACTCTGATCCAGCTGGGACTGCTGGGAGTGTTCAACTCTTAGAAGAGAAATAAAGAGGTTTGGGTGGCCTGCACAAGGTAGGTAGCCAGGGTCAGGAAAGACAGGCACTCTCAGATGATCCTCGGTGACATAACTTGTGTGTTTTATTACATGTGGACAAGGACTATATGAACCTTGGAGGGTGGGATGAGATTTGAGGGTAGATGTTTTCTATTGGCTGAGCTGAGATGTTAGTGATGCTCTATTTGCATGGGGAAGGACTCCAGGTGCCCCATTACATGACTAACTGGACTGACTGCCCATGGTCCTCTCAGTGGGGTTTTGTGGTTACATCTTTGTTGAGGCCCACACTCTGCCTCAACACTTTTCCTCAACACTTTTGGGGCTAAGTGCTCTGGTCAAGAGAGAGTGTGGCTCTTGGGGCAAGAGACGCAAAGAATGAAGACAAGACAGGGTGTGATTCAGTCTCTTCTATTTTCTCAAGTCTCCCCTATTGAAGGGAATTCTGAGGTATTTATATACACAAACAAGAGAACACAGGTGAAAACATTTTACCACGTGCACCATACAGCTGAGGTCACTAAACAGCAAAACAAGCTATGTGGGATAAACAATATATTTATCAGAGTGTGCTTCAGCTGTTATAGGCTTTTGACAACCAAGTCTTTCATCAGGGTATATGGTTCCAGATGGCTGCAAAGTTGATCTAGCCGCTTTCTACTAAAGTCGGCTCCCAACAGGTCCCCCTTTTTAATTTTTTTTTTCAAAAGGGAAGGCTGGGAAAACTTACGGAAACCGTGCCTGTCCTAGGTTGGAACAAAGGACCCCAGCCTCACTTAAGATGGTGAGGCCTCCCTTATTTTAGGGGCAAGGGTCTCGATATGCTCTCTTACCCGTCATTGGCTATCCGGCTTAGCGCGTAAGTTAGGGGTTAATCCTGTCAATCTTGATGACAGAGGTTTCAGAGCCCCCTACTTCCAGCCTGTAATAGCGGACCTGTATGGGTTTCATTTGTTATCTGCTGCCGTACCAAAGCCATCAGTTTGAACAGCATGAACCCGAGAGAAAAGAGACTTAATATCTAAACCGTTGATATAAAAGCAACACTCTTTAAGGCAACACACAACTTCCCCTGTTGGAGAAATGAAAGGTCTAAGCCTTGTACCCACAAATTTATACCAATGAAATCCTTGAATTTTGCATCAGCTTAGTAACAATTATACAGATAAAGACAGCCTAATATTAACCACCTCAGTCCCCAAGTCCAGGGAATTGGGGCACCGACTCTTCATTAACTTCTTCAAGCTGAACATGGGCGTTGACTTTTAGAAGAGGAATGAGGGGAAGGGTAAATTGATAAGCATCTGAAGTCTGTCTTAACTGCATCCAGCTGGAAGTCCAGGGCATCAGTGAACATGCAGGTGATAAGATTCATTCTCCAAAGCTGTGTATTCTGCAATATACAAATCTCAAAACAAATTTTAGTATCAAGATAATTATTTTGATTCTCTGAAATCTAGTCTTCTGGAGGCCTACCTCTGTCATGTCTGATCCATATAATTCTGGAAAACATAACTTCTACCTTAATGACCTCATCAGAAAACTCATAGAAAAACCTTTTTTTCCAAATTAGCCTTTCCTTAAGCCAGTAACCAGAAAAACCTTTACATTGAGTTTTTATCCAGAAAAATATAACTATATAACTCAGAATCACACCCATTTTGAAAGTTAAATCAATGAACATTATCATTCTGCTTAGCTCTCTGTCTAGAGCAGCCTTCTATTTATTCCTCACGTCTTTAAAGCCTTTTTCATCTGTTTTTACTCACTTATTTCTTGCCCCATTTTCGTTACTATAACCTTTATTTATTTATCTGTTTGGCTCTCTTGACTCAGAGCAGCCTGTAATTTACTCCTTGCATCTTTAAAACCTTTTTCATCTGTTTCTGCTTACTTATTTCTTGCCCCGTTTTTGTTACTATAACCTTTATCTATCTGTTTGGCTCTCTTGACTCAGAGCAGCCTGCAATTTACTCCTTGCATCTTTAAAACCTTTTTCCTCTGTTTCTGCTTACTTATTTCTTGCCCCGTTTTTGTTACTATGCAATCACCTTTGTTTCACTTCCGAATTCAGCCAGCTCCATCAGTCGACTGGTTCTCCAGCGCAGGGTGTCTTCCACTGTATCCTGCTTACTGGAGCTCTAACATTGAGACTCTGTCAGTTGACTGGTTCTCCAGCGCAGGGTGTCTTCCACTGTATCCCACTTACTGGAGTTCAAACGTTGAGGCTCTGTCAGTCAGACTGGTTCTCCAGCGCAGGGTGTCTTCCACTGTATCCCGCTTACTGGAGTCCCTGTTTGGGCGCCACTAATGTTGTGGCCTTTACTCTGCCTCAACGCTTTGCCTCAACACTTTTGGGGCTAAGTGCTCTGGTCAAGAGAGAGTGTGGCTCTTGGGGCAAGAGATGCAAAGAATGAAGACAAGACAGGGTGTGATTCAGTCTCTTCTATTTTCTCATGTCTCCCCTATTGAAGGGAATTCTGAGGTATTTATATACACAAACAAGAGAACACAGGTGAAAACATTTTACCACGTGCACCATACAGCTGAGGTCACTAAACAGCAAAACAAGCTATGTGGGATAAACAATATATTTATCAGAGTGTGCTTCAGCTGTTATAGGCTTTTGACAACCAAGTCTTTCATCAGGGTATATGGTTCCAGATGGCTGCAAAGTTGATCTAGCCGCTTTCTACTAAAGTTGGCTCCCAACACATCTTCCAGAGCAGGTATGGAGACAGTCAGGAAACGGCTCCACTCCTACTGTTCTGAGATCTCTGAGATTCCCAGGGTTTGATCTCACTCAAACTCACCAGTTCTTATGCCTGTCTGGTGGCATAGCCCACTTGCCCTACGCTGGCTCTTGGGAAATAACAAACCACATGTTTTGCTCCCCTAGACAAGTGTGCACCGGATGCACTTGATTGGATGTGAGAGGCAGGGAATACATAAGTATGTATCTATACATGCTTGCCCCTGATTGGATCTGATGGCATCCCATGGTTTTGCCTGTTTAAACCTCTGAAAAACCTCTGTGACTCATTGCCATTTCCTGGAAATCCCAGAATGAACTTGCCCAGGGTTCATCATCCTGGTCAGTATTTAACTGAAGCTTGCTTCAGTTTTGGCTCAAAATTGTGGGACAGATTTTTCTCTACAGTCCTCAAATTTAATGGGATCCAATTCGTCCCTGCAGTGGCTGGAGTCTGTTTCCTCACCCCTAGTGATTCATAAGCAACTGTGAGTGAAGCATCTGCTGCCTTCCTCATTTTTTAAAAAAAGTTATTTTTATTTTATGTGTATGAGCATTTTACTGCATGTATGTATGTCACATGTGTGCCCAGCTGATAGAGGCCAGAAGAGGGTGTCGGAATTTCTTGGATAGGTAGCTTTAGATGGTTATGAGTTGCCATGTGTGCTAGAAACCAGTCCTGGATGCTAGGAATGGAACCCAGGTCCTCTGCAAAAACAACACATGCTCTTAAGCACTGAGGCATCTCTCCAGCTCTCCTCTCTAGCTCTTTCGTCTTGCCTTTGACCAGGCTGCTGGAGACAAGGCTCATAGAGCAAGGGTATCACTGCTCCAGTTGAGCTGGCCAAGGCCATGCCAGATGAACTCAACCTCACACTGCATGGCCTGTGTAAGAGCCAGCCAGCCCAGCACTGTCTAGCTGAGCCCAGTCCTTTCTCCACTGAGAGAACTGCCTGTTTAGATATATTGTTCATTTTAAAATAAAATGTTCTCAGAGTTCTTTGTGTATTCTGGATATATTGCCAATATTCTCTCCTTCTCTACTAGTGTTAAATGTTCCCTTTGCTATTTAGAAGCCTTTTAGCTTTGTGAAGCTGTAAACTATTAATCTGCTCTGTGCTCCCAGGGGGTGTGTGCCCATCCCTGCACCTGCCCAAGCCATTTCTGAACCTCCATGTGGCTAACACACTACACTCCCCTGCAAAATTCCTGAGTTAATACTTGCTAAATCTATATTTCATCTCTGCTACTCCAGACCCAACAGACCCTGGGGCCACTTTCCCCAATTCTTACATGACTCTCCCTCCTGCACCTTTTCCCATGTGGTCCATCTCCTATGCCCTCCTAATGGAGAAATCTCTCTTCCTGTCTCTGCATTTCTTGCTGGGGAATCCTAAAAGTTCTGCCTCAATCCCCCTGCCCAGCCATTGTTCACTGGCTCTTTACTGACCAGTCAAAAAACCTACTGTTGGCGGGGACCTGCAGAGGACATTCGAATTCTCATGTAAGCATAAATCAAATCCCCAACAGCTTTGTGTAGTCCTGTTTGCCTATTTTCCTTTCATTTCCTATGCTTCTGGGTTATTGTCAAAACAAACAAACAAACAAGCAAACAAGCACTGTCCACCCTGTTCTGAGATTACAGGCTTCACCATCAAGCCAGTTCCTTGATGTTTTCTTCTAGTACTTCCAGGTCTTACATTTCCGTCTTTAATACATACTGTTGTCATTGATGATTTTGTAACTAGTGGGAGAGGGGAATCTAGCTTCATTCTTACATGTGTGGAGACCCAGGTTTTCCCAACAGTATTTACTAAAAATTCTTCCCCTTCTCCAAAGCATGTTCTCAGTCCTTCTGTTGAAATCAATCAGCTGTAGAAGGCTGGATTTCCTTGTAGGCTAGCTATTCTGGTCTTACTTATGCATCTATCTTATACTGACATATTCTGGCAAGGGTGGGGTTTTGGGGGGGTCGAGGGAAGAAATATTGTTTAGTTTTTTTAAGACAAGTTCTCATTATGTCTTTGAACTTGTGGTCTTCCACATTCTGAAGTAACCCCCTGTGATACTGGGGATGAAACCTAGGACACTGTGCATGCTAGGCAAGCACATTATCACCTGAGCTACATCCTCAGTTCCCAGATAATTTAGATCTCCTGTCAGAGCAGTGTGCCTTCTGGACACTCACTCAGAGACATCCTCCCTACCTGAGCACTGAGAAGGTGTGTACCACTAGCCTGGACACAAACTTTACTTTTGATAAAGATATCAAAAGATAAAGAAAAAATCAAGAAGAAAATTAAAATATTTCCTTAAACATGCTGGTGGTATAGCTCAGAGTACACCATTTTCCTGGCATGTATACGGCTGTGGGCTCAACCTCCAGCAAAAAGAGAGATACATAGAAAGAGAGAAGGGGTAAAGTTTTAAATTAAAACTATTACTATTAATTGGGGGGCAGCTATATGTGTAGAGATTGGAAGGTAACTGTGGGAAATCAATTTTTATTCATTATGCTTACAATATTAGGACATTTGTTTGCATAACTACTTAATTTTTATTTTAAAGTATATGTTTATATATAGTTTTTTTTTTAATTTATTTAATGTATGTGAGTACACTGTTGCTGCCTTCAGACACACCAGAAGAGGGCATCTGATCCCATTACAAATGGTTGTGAGCCACCAGTTGGTTGCTGGGAATTGAACTGAGGACCTCTGGAAGAGAAGTTAGTGCTCTTAACCACTGAGCCATCTCTCCAGCCCATATGTATGTAGGTTTGTGTATGGGTATTATCTTTGCTATGGTTTCTATTGCTTTGAAGAAACACCATGACCACAGCAACTCTTACAAAGGAAAACATTTAATTAGGGCTGGCTTACAGTTCAGAGGTTTAGTCCATTATCATCGTGGTGGTAAGTGTGGTGGCATGTGGGCAAACATAGTGCTGAGGCAGTAGCTGAGAGTTCTACATCTGTAATCCACAGGCAGAAAGAACAGAGTGACAGTGGGCCTGCCTTGAGCACTTGAAATCTCAAAGCTCACTCTAGGTGAGGCACTTCCTTCAACAAGGCCACACCCACTCCAACATGGCCACACTTCCTAATAGTGATATTCCCTATGAGCCTATGGGGGTCATCTTCATTCAAACCACCACATGTATACACATGTGAATGTGGGTCCATTGAAGGGCAGAGGTGTCAGATCCCCCTGAAAAATGGTGCTAGAGGCAGTTGTGAGCCACTGAACATAGGTTCTGGAAGTCAGGCTCAGGCCCTTTGTGTGAGCAACATTACACCTTCTAACCTGAGCCAGCTCAGTCCTGTGTAATTATCTTTACAGATATTTTCTTCTCACTGACATCTCTTTAAATTTTTTTTGAAGGTTTTATTTTTATTTTATGTTTGTAGGTGTTTTGTCTGGGTCTACAGCTGTGTACCATGTGCATGCAGTACCCACAGAGGTCAGAAGAAGGCATTTGATCCCATGGGACTAAACTCAAGACAGTTGTGAGCTGCTGTGTGGTTGCTGGGAACCAAACCTGAGTCCCCTGGAAGAGCAGCCAGTGCTCTTAACTGCTGTGCTCTCTCTCCAGCCTTTTGACATCTTTTGTTCAGCTGAACAATTTTCGCAGTATCTCTATCTCAGACAAGATTTCAAGCTGATCTCAAACTTATTATGCAATTGAAGTTGACCCTAAACCTCTGGTCAAAAAGTGCCAGTGTTACATGTAAAAGTGTCTTTTATTTTCCAAATGTAGTTGTTGCCTCAGAGGCTTACTGCTGAGTAAGCTCACCCTTTCTAGTTCTTTCTGAACTCTGGCTGGCTGGTTCAACTCAGCTGTTCTGGCTCAAATTCCTCTTCAAGCTGACTGATTCAAACTGGCTTCTCTCAGCTTCTCACTGAGTTACTCTGCTTGGCCTCAGACTAATGTTGTGCCAGGAAGCATACATGAACCCCAAAAGATCACCAAGAAGCTGATTCCAATACAATCACATTAGAGTCTCTTTATTCAGGCTCAAGCTTGGGCCATATCACTGTCTCAGAATGGGAAGATATCCCTGAGCTCTCAGCAGGACAAGGCTTTAGAGGAAATGGAGAGCAAACAAGGGAGTTTCAGCCTGGCAAGCATCTAATTGTATGACTATTGTAAGCTGACAGGTGCATCTCTGAAGCAAAACCATAAACAATCACAAACGGTCTGAAAATACATCTAAAACAATCAGACTAATCTCTGATTGACTGTAGCTAGGAAGTAGCTGGGGAGTAACTCTGAAGTATGGGCTAAGACCAAGCCATGGGGTACTTCCTGGTACTTGGGTATAGCCTGGATTCATCTACAGGTTAAGTTTCTCTTAAGATGGAGGCTGGTCCCAAGATGGAGTAAGGTTGGCCTCTCACTAACTCTGGCAATTTGTTCTAATCTTCTGGCTCCTTCTTATTTTCTGGCTTCTACTGCCTCTGTTGACCTGCACTGCACGCACTGGCACTGCATGAACTGTACTGATTGAACTGATTCAACTGTCTACCACTGACCCACTCTTCCCTGCTTTTTTAAGTTGCTTCTCTTTACTGTGCTGTTCTGTGAGAGTTGGGAATAGTATCCTATCTCTGACTCATTCTGTCAAATCTTGCTCTGATTTATCACTTTGTCTGCCCCTTGATTAGATGTCACTTTCAAACAAGGCTGCTTCCTTCTACAAACTAACCTTACCTACATTGTTTGGGATTAAAAATGTCTTCTAAGGGCGTGTCTATATTCCAGCCAGTTACACTGTATGCATTCTGGATAGATCATATCTTTGAATGTGATCCCTTGACAGAGAAGCCATGTTGTTGGATTAAATTTCCTCTATAGTTTTAGGGCTTGTCAAATAGCTAGAGGCAGATGCTCTCAGTTTTATCTCCAGTCTTTCTCATGCCGCTTTCTCTTGCTCTCTGTGTTAGTCAGGTTTCTGTCAAGTTGACACAAGATGGGTCATCTGGGAAGAAGGAAATTCAACTGAGAAAATGTCTCTAACAGATTGGCCTCAAGGCAAGTCTGTAGGGCATTTTCTTAGTTAATGGTTGTTCCTGGGTTGTAACACACTAAGTAAGCCAGTAAGCAGTGGTCCTCTATGATCTCTTTGCATCAGTTCCTGCCTCCTTGTTCCTACCTTGCTTTAGTCCCTGCCCTTGACTTCTTTCAGTGGTGGACTGTGATGGGATGTATAAGCCAAATACTTTTCTCCCAAATTGCTCTTGGTCATGGTCTTTATTGCAGCAACAGAAAGCAAACTAGGATGGTCTAAGGTTTCTACTGAGAGGTTGGCTGTCACGGGGTGGATGTTGTTTTTCTACTGTAGCACTAAGAATCTTCTCCTTCCCCTATGAGGTTGTTTTTAAGATGTTTAGGGCCTGTAATTTCAGCCCTTATAGGGTGCATTGATTTGGAGGCCAGCCTGGGCCATATGATGATTTCCAGGTTAGCTTGTACTGCATTGTGAGATCTGCTCTTAAAAACAAACAAACAAACAAGCACTCCAGGCAGGGAAGCAAGCAGGCTAGGAGTAGCTCTTCACTTCTCCTTCTCTAAATTAATCCTCCAGTTATCTCATCTCTACAGCAGAACACCTGCTGCAGCCTCCATTCCCCTCCAGTGGATCATGCAGATCTTCATCTCCAAAATTACTGTCTCCACTCATTGCTTTGTCCAAGACTCCAACTCCATCAGGCACTCCCTGGGAACCCATGGGCCACTCTGACCAGGGAAGCAAGTAAGTGAACTGCAGATCTTCACCTCTCCCTCCATCCTTCCAAGTCCAATCCCCCAGTCTCACCCCCAGCTCTATACCAGACCTTCTGTTGAAGCCTTTTCTCAATCTCTACCCCCATTTCCAGAGAACCAACTAAACAGATTCTAGACCTCTCTGCTTTCCTCCTCCTTGAAAAGCCCCACCCCTCCACAATCTCTCAGCCCATCCACATTCCTAATTTTTAGATCACAATACCCCAAAACACATTTTACCTGGAACCCCAAGGAATCATATATATCAGGACCCCAGAAGATTTCTCTACAGGCAACACACAGCTACCACACTCTCCTAAAAACGAGAGGAAACAGAAACCAAGACACAAAGTACCCATGAAAGATAGAAAAATCTAAGTTGACCCCCTGAACCCTACTCTTAAAAGCAAAGACATAAAAACCTGTAAGTCAAACAATGTGATGCGTCAGTCCCAGGAAATTAGCTGACCATTCAAACAGATGGCCCTAACTAAATAAGCCCTGAGATGAATGGTGTCAGGCTGCAATGGGCCCGAGATTAGCCTGGCCGTGCTTTGAACTAGCAGCCCTGAGATAATTGGTGCCAGAATGCTAAAAGTTTGAAATGAGCCTGACTTACCTTGAACCGGAGCTCATGATAAATAGTATAAAGCTAGTCCAAAGCTAGTCCAAAATAGCCAATTATAAAGTGACTCACCATCCATCTTAAGAATTTGAGATCAGCCGGGTGGTGGTGGCACACACCTTTAATCCCAGCACTTGGGAGGCAGAGGCAGGCAGATTTCTGAGTTCGAGGCCAGCCTGGTCTACAGAGTGAGTTCCAGGACAGCCAGGGCTACACAGAGAAACCCTGTCTCGAAAAACAAAAACAAAAACAAAACAACACAACACAAAAAACCAAAAACAAAAAAACACAAAACAAAAACAAAACCCAAAAAAAAAAAAAAACCAAAAAAAAAAAAAAACAAAACAACAAAAAAAAGAATTTAAAATCAAAGATCAAATGTATCAATGACCTAGTGATCTGTTCCCCCTCCTTCCCCCTTCCCTAACTCCACTCTCAGCCTTCCCCCTTCCCTAACTCTACCCCCCACCTGGTTTGTAGATGCTCCCCTTATAAGCTGTAAAATCGGTTACTTCAGGGCTGAATTCCTCTACCCCTTCCTGGGATACATGGAAGGAGGCCCTAGCTAGCTAGTTTTTTTTTTTTTTTTTTTAGTAAACCTCTTGCGATTGCATCAAGCTGTGTTTCTCATGAGTGATTTGGGTGCATCTGCAGTTCCCCACAGATCGTGAGGTCCTTTTTGTTTGGGCTTTACACCTACCCAACAAAGACAAGATTAGATATCAGCACCTAGAATTAAGAACTTTTCAATCCCAGATGCCTAGCCACCAGTGTAAAAATACAATAAGAATCATGACAATATGTCTTCATTAGAGCCCAAAAGGCCATGGATATTTAAACATGATTGAAACACAGATTAAAAAAAAAAAAACAACCTTAGAACAGCCTTTATGTGTATGATAGAGGTCCACAAAGAGGAAACAAATCCCTCAAAAAAATCTATGAAAACATAAATGAACAGTGGAATGAATAAAACCATTCAAAACATGAAAGTAGAAATTGAATCAATAAAGAAAACCCAAACTGAGGGAAATCTGGAAACAAAAAACTTAGGAACTCAAACAGGAATCACAGACGCAAGCTTCACTAACAGAATACAAGAGGTGGAAGAGAAAATTTCGGGTGTTGAAGACACATTAGAAGACATGGATACCTCAGTCAAAGAAAATGTAAAATCTAAAAATCCTCTGGAACAAAACATTCAGAAAATCTTGGGCACTATGAAAAGACCAAATTCAAGCATGAGGGGAAGGAGAAGAAACACAGGTCAAAGGTACAGAAAATAGTTTTAACAAAATCATAGATAAAATTTCCCTAGCCTAAAGAAGGAGCAGCCTATCAAAGTACAGGAAGAACACAAAATAGACTAAATAGAACAAAGTCCCCTCAGTAAATAATAGTCAAAACACACTAATGGTAAAAAACAAAGAATACAAAGAGTGGCAAGGGGAAAAGACCAATTAACATATAAAGGCAGACTTATTAGAGTCGCACCTGACTTCTCAACAGAGAACCTAGAAGCCAGAAGGGCATGGAATAGAGGTGCTGCAGCATCTAAGAGACCACAAATGCCAGCACAGACTACTATAACAGCAAAACTTTCAATTACAATAGATGGATAAAATAAGACATTCCAGAAAAAATTTAAACAATATCTACCTTTAATAAGCCCAGCTCTACAGAAGGTGCTAGAAGGTAAACTCAAACCTAAAAAGGTTAACTACATTCAAGAAAACACAGGGAATAAATAAATTCAGACCATTAAGTCAAAAAGAAAGAACACACACACACACACCATCACCATCACCATCACCATCACCATCACCATCACCATCACCATCACCATCACCATCAACAAAATAACAGGAGTCAACAATCACTGGTCACTGAGATCTTCCAATGTCAAAAGTCTCAATTGCCCAGTAAAAAGATAGACTAAGAGAATAGATTGGAAAAACAAGATCCACATCCAAGAAACACACCTTGACATCAAGGATAGATATCACCTCAAGGGAAAGGGCTAGAAAAATTTATTTATTCCAAGATAAAACCAACCCAAGAAGCAAGGGTGTATCCATTTTAATCTGACAAAATAGACTTCAAACCAAAACTAATCAGAAGAGATAGGGAAAAACACTCCATATTCATAAAAGGAAAAAAGTCCATCAAGAGAACATTGCCAATTCTTTGTTTGTTTTTCCAGACAGATTTCTCTGTGTAACAGCCCTGGCTGTCCTAGAAATTGCTGTGTAGATCAGGCTGGCCTTGAACTCACAGAGTCTGCCTGCCTCAGCTTCCTGAGTGTTGGGATTATAGGCAAGTATCCACACACACATCTTGACATTGCGTTTTTGTTTTCTGTGTGTGGTTTTGTTTTGGTTTTTTGGTGATCTTGGCAGGAGGGAGGGTCCTAGGACCAGGGAAAGGGGAGAACTCCTGTCCTCGAGAATAGGCAAGTGGGAAGGAAGTCAGACTGTTGATTGAAAATACTTATCTGGAGTCCATTTGACTTGTGGGAGGTAGATTTGAGTGGATTCCCTGAAGCTTATAAGAATCTTTTTAAGTTCACAAAAAGATAAATTTCAGATAAGTTAATATTTCCACTGTTTAATGTTAAAGTGCCAAACTTTGAAGTCTCAATGCAGCAGTAACATGGTGAGGGAAGAAATCTGAAACAATTTTTCTCCCCCGTCCCCAATGTATCTTAAATCATTCTCCTATCACCATCCAAGGTTTTTTTTTCACATCCTCTAACCTTCATGTTTTGCATTTACCAGTAGTTGATAAATGGGACCTCATGAAACTAGAAAGCTTCTTCATGGCAAAGAACACTGTCATTTCAGACAAAATGGCAGCCTACACAAAGGGAAAAGATTTTTACCAACTACATATTCAATAGAGGGCTAATACCCAAAATATATAAGGAACTCAAAGGACTAAATATCAAGAAAACAAATAACCCAATTAAAACTGGGCTACAAACTAAACAGAGAATTCTCAATAGAAGAAATTCAAAGGGCTGAGAAACATTTAAAGAAATGTTCAACAGCCTTTGCAATCAAGGAAATGCAAATTAAAACTACTTCGAAATGTAATCTTACACTTGTCGGAATGACTATGGTCAACAGAACAGGTGATAGCTCATGCTGGCAAGGAGATGAGTAAGAGGAACACTCACTCATACATTGCTGGTGGGAGCACAGACTTGTACAGCCACTACAGAATTCAGTGGGTGATTCCTCAGGAAAATGCAAATCAATCTGCCCCAAGATCCAACTGTACCACTCTTGGGCATATACCCAAAGAATGTTCCATCCTGCCACAAGGGACACTTGCTCAACTGTAGGAGGAGCTAAGGTGGGAGGAGTAAGGGAAGAAAAGGAGGAGTAAGGGAGAAAAAAGGAAAGGAAGAGGAGGAGCTAAGGGAAGAGAGGAGAGAGAGAGAGAGGCGAACATGGAGGCGGATGTTCACGGGTCTCTGTCAGTCAAAGGTAGTTGATATATCTAGGTTGGGCATTGGGTCACACTTCTGATTGTATGGGCATCTTGTTATTGATCATTACCAAATATATAAAGCCTTTGAATAATCTAAGCTTTAGAGTCTCATCTGTACCAACCCCCTGTGGTTGGCGGGATGGTCCAGGCACTGCCCAGCCTTGTAGAGACAGCGTGGGAGATTGGCAGAGCCACCTCCCATGCTGGCATCTTGTGGGTGGCAGGGCTGGTGTCTCTGGCTGGCCGTTTCTAGCTGCGGTTGAGCTAGGCAGACCAGCTGCAGCCTAGACAGTCAGCTTGACCTGCGGTCATTTTAAAATAATTATTTCAACAAAGTGGCGCACCAACTTCAGACACGAATTCAGTAGAAATTTAAGTCTATTCACCTGGGAATAAAAGTTGTAGTTTTTTAAAAGGAAGTGTGTGAGTGATTGGTGCTGATAGGAGTCACGTGACTCCAGCAAGGGAACTGTGAACAAAAACTGTTGGCAGGCAGGTCCTCTGCTAAGAGAAATTGTAGACTGCTCTGAGCCAAGATAACCAAATAAATAAGCCTCCCTTGTGGAGCAGTTACTGATTTAAGTATAAAGCTAAAATATAGGGATTGTTTGCTTTTAGGAAAGACTTATAAGTAGATTTGTCTGAATCACATGGGAATTATTACCCGTGGTTTGGAACTTAGATAGGGAAAATTGTCACTGGCTCTAGAGTAGAGAGTACAGTGTACAAGTAAAAGCTGCTCTGGAGTACAGAGCCAAACAGATATATGGTATAAATAAAAAAACTGTTCTAGACAGAGGGCTTAACAGAAAGAGAGTGTAAATCAGGTGTGTTTAAATGATATAAAGTTATATTGCCTCACAGGAGACTCGGGTTCTGTCTAACGTGGGCCCCATGGGAATTCTGGGTTCATTTCCTGCTTGGCAAAATAGGGAAGCCTCAGAATAGGCACAGTACTTTAGTTAAGATAGGGAAAATTGTCACTGATTCTAGAGTAGAAAGTACAGAATACAAGTGGAAACTGCTCTGGAATACAAAGCCAAACACATAGATGGTATAAATAAAAAACTGTTCTAGACAGAGGGCCAAACAGAAAGAGAGTGTAAATCAGGTGTGTTTAAATGATATGAAGTTATATTGCTTCACAGGAGACTCGGGTTCTGTCTAACATGGGCCCCATGAGAATTCTGGGTTCATTTCCTGCTTGGCAAAATAGGGAAAAAAGATGGGTGTGATTTTCAGTTTTGTGGTTATATTTTTCCTCTGGGAAAGAGGTCACAATAGAGGTTTTTCTGGTTACTGGCTCAAGAATATTCTGTTTAGGGAAAAAGATTTTGTCTGTGTGTTTTCAGAAGAGACGATAAGTTTTCTGCCTTCCAGAATTATATGGATTAGCATGACAGAGGCAGGCCGCCAGAAGACTAGATTCCTGAATTCAAACAAAAAATTTTCTTGATACTAAAATTTGTTTTGAGAATTATTGTATATTGCAGAATACACAGCCTTGGTGAATCTACTCATCAAGTAAGCTGAGCAGACCTGCTCAAATCTCTGATGTCCTGGAATTTCAGCTGGATGCAATGAAGGCTTATCAATTTACCCTTCCCCCTGCCCCTCTTCTAATATCTCAATGCCCGTAATCAGCTTGAAGAAGTTAATGAAGAATCGGCACCCCTATTCCCTGGGCTTGGGGACTGAGGTGGTTAATATTGGGCTGTGTTTCTAGGGAAAATAGTGGTTTTGTTGGAACAGGGAGGAATAGCTAGGAATTGTTATTAAAGTGAGATTAATATTATTACTCTCATAGGCATTGTGCCTATATAACACATTTAGGAATACAAGGCTTAGACCCAGTCCTTCTTTAACTTTTCTAACTGATTTGAGATGGTCAGCCTGTGAGTTAAGGGCCTATAACAAATTCATGGCTCTCAATTTATTGTTAGGGTGTTTTCTATATTTTTAGAAATAGCTGAGAGGAGTTAACAGACAACAGTCCAGATTGCCTTACATGGATAGTTGGTTTTCAAAACGTCAGAAGTCCACAGAATTGATGTTACAAACATTTCTGTATTAATGTTCATTTTGATTAGAGACCTGTCTGCTCCTGACAGCTTTCCTGTCTTGGATTCTAAGAAGAAATTGAGCATCTTTGGAGTTATTCCAGTTGTGATGAGACAGCCATTAGGCAAGAATTTCCTCTTTCCATCTACAGATAAATTACTGTCCAGAAAAGGACACACTTGTGGAATAGTCGACTGATTATGTCTGCCAAGACAGAGTTATCAGCCCTTAATAATTCTGCATTACTTGGTCTGTCAGATGATTCTGGGCCAGAAGGCTGAAGATCAGATGTTCCAACATTTTGAGGTTTAGGGATTGTCCAGGTGTTCAGCAGTCTGTATAAATTGGCTAAGTTTTAGAAGCTATGCTTTGTGCTTCCCATAATTTCAATTAATTCAGTTATTCTGGATTTCTGACAGTGTTGAAGACTTACAGTCCCAGCCAACCCAGGCTATTTACTTTGAGAGAACAGATTTGAGAGGATGGTTTTCAGCTGACATTCATCCTAAAGCCAGGACATAAGCCATGTTCAGAACTAAGTCTTTTAGTTAGGAGAGATGACAGAGATTCTGTTTAGTCAACAAAATGATGGACAGGGTATTAAGTCTATCTTGTACCTTACTGACACAAATTGGTATAGTTATGCTCTAAGTATTTTGAAAGATTTTTTTTTTATTTTAAGAGGAAGGGTGATATGTAGGAGGAGCTAAGGTGGGAGGAGTAAGGAGAGGAAGAGGAGGAGTAACAAGGAGAGGGAAGGGAAGCTAGAAGAGAGAGCGGGACATGGAGGCTGATGTTCGCTTGTTTGTAGCAGTCAAATGTAGTTTGTATATCTAGGTTGGGTTCTAGGTTACACCTCTGATTGTAAGGGCATCTTGTTATTGATCATTATCAAATATATAAGCCTTTGATTAATCTTTAAGCATTAGAGTCTCATTTTTCTACCGGGCCTGTGTGGATGGTGGGATGGTTTGAGCAATGCCCAGCCTTGCAGAGACAGTGTGGAAGATTGGCAGAGCTATCTCCCACGCTGGTGTCTCGTGGGTGGCAGAGCTGGTGTTTCTGGCTGGCTGTTTCTAGCTGTGGCGTGCATGTGGCCTCTGGCCACGTGGTTGAGCTAGGCAGAGCCACTGCAGCCTAGACAGTTGGCTTCTCTAGCGGCCATTTTTAAATAATTATTTCAACACTCAACCAAAATTCATTGCTGCTCTATTCATAATAGACATATATAGGAAACACCTGAGATGTCCCTTAACAAAAGAATAAAAAAAAAGTACATTTACAATATAGAGTATCATTTGGCCATTAAAAATGATATTATGAATCTGCAGGCAAATGGATAGAACTAGAAAAAAATTATCCGGAGTGAAGTAACCTAGACCCAGAAAGACAAACATAGTATGTATCCACATGTGTATATATTAGTTGTCAATGCAATGATAACCAAGCTACAATTCATAGAAACACAGAGGATAGGTATAGAGTAAGGGACTAAGAGGAACAGATAAATTGTATTAAGAAAGGAAAAATAAATAGATATGAATGGAAGGGGTACTGGAATGGGAGGACCAAATGGGGAGGTGCAGGAGGCAGGGGTTTATGGGAGAATATGAGAGGACAGCTAAAATTAGGCAGCATTTGAGGAGCCAGTATGGAGACTTAATACAATAGAAACTTCTAATATATATATATATATATATATATATATATATATATATATATATGTATATGTATATGTATATGTATATGTATATGTATATGTATATGTATATATGTATATATACATACATATATGTATATGATGTATATGATGTGTATGTGTATAGGTGAAGGTAATCTAAATGAAATAGCCAAATAATTGGGGAGACAGAATCTCAACCAGCCATCTCTTGTCACCCAACAAAGCTTCCAGTGCCAGGATTGGATTACATTTAATTGAGCTATTGGCCAAAGGTGCCCCATGGGAATCCAGGCTGTTGCTAAGATAGTTGCTATCCACAAACTTACAGCAAGTCTCCATTCTTGGAGAGGACAACACCTATACTGAACTTGGAGATGTTGAGCTGGTCTTACATAGAGCCTTCATCCCTACATTTCAGCATCTTTGGTACAGGAAGCTACTCTGCACACTATTAAAAGAGTGAATGCCAAAACAGCCACAGACCTTTTATCTACAGTGATGCATATATGCTAGAGTAATGGTGGCACAAAGCTTGTGGGAGTAACCAGTGATTGATTTGACTTCAGGTCCACTCCATGAGATGTAATCCATAACTGACACTGCTTAAGTGTCTGAGAAACTGAGACTAGATAGCCCAGGGACCTAGGGGAAAACCAGATACTAGTATTCTAAACAACCCCCAAAATGTAGCAATAAAATAGTTCCTAATGGCTGAGCAGTGGTGGCATGAAACTTTAATCTCAAGTGCTCGAGAGGCAGAGAAAGGTCAATTTCTGAGTTCAAGGATAACCTGGTCTACAGAGTGAATTATAGGACAGCCAAGGCTATACAGAGAAACCCTGTTTCCAAAGAGAAAAAGATTCCTAATGATATTCTGCTACATTCGTGTATCAGTGTTGTGCTTATCCATTACCTGAGAAGCTTCCTCCTGCAGCAGGTGGGAACAGAAACAGAGATTCATAGCCAGGCACTATACAGAGAGATCCTGAAATACATAGCCCTATATGGGATGTTAACATCAAATCCCTCCCCTAAGAGCTCAGGGAACCCCTCAGAAGAGGAGGCAGAAAGAGTTGTAAGGGCCAGAGAGAGGGAAAGGAGGTTACCAAACAAACAAGGCCTTCAGATCTACATGAGCAAGGCTCCTATGAACTCATAGAGATTGAGCAGCAAGCCCAGGTCCTCTGTGTATGTATAAAGGCTTCCAGTTTGGTCTGTTTATAGGATTCCTGAGCACGGGAATGAACAAGTGTTCAGAACTGATACAAAGAGCTCAAGATGAGAGACAAAGAGCCAGTTGGTAGACACAGCAAATATTAACCTCCACAGAAGAGAGAAGGTAGGGAGAATGAATGGACAAATGTCTTAAAGATATGTAAAAGTCTTGTCAGGACAATTTCTCAGGATCTTTGAACATGATCTACTCATGGGATTTCTTCGCCTGGTACGACATAGAGAAAGCCAGGAAATAGGCTTATATCGATCTGTGCACCCTACAGGTTCCATAAGAATGTCTTTACAGAGCTATGTGTTGCTTGTAAGGTTTGTATATTGCAGAATGGAGGAGGAGAAAGTCAGCCCTGATGAGGTCTACACTCTGGGATACTAGGAATCTATGACCTTCCATTCCAGCTCCCTGCTTGATCCAACCTTGTGGAAGTAAAACCATGCCACAAGCTTGGTAAGGTAGAGCAGGTCTGAGACCCAGGGACTCGGTGGGTACACACTTGAGATTTAGGCAACTCCTCACTCCCTGCCAAATTCCTGGCCTGGAACACCTGCACTCCCCACATAAGGAACCTACCGATGATCACGTAGGCCCAGAACAGAGCTCTCCAGCCTAATGAGGTACCTAGAGGACCTGAGGATTTAGCTAATAAGCTTCCCATCCCAGACATTCCTCCCTGTAAAAGGTATTTAATCTTAAGTCAACCCTGAGAAGTTGGTACGGTACGGTATGCCTCCATTTTTCATGGCGAACGACATGGAAACAGTTTAGAACCATGGACTGTCTCTTTCATCAAGAGCCTCCATGGGGAGCCATGGAAAAGGCATTAGACTACCAAGCTGCAGCTTAATTTCCCCACAGAAGGCCTCTCTGCACTCCCAGCCACAACCGCCACCAAGCTAAAGACAATCACCACTGAGGCAAGCCACAGGTCCTCTTCCCCCTGGCCCCAGGCTGAATACCATCCTCAGCCTGTGCCTCTGACTCTGCTCTCGACAACTCCTCTGCTCTCAACTCTTTACAACTCAGTGGCACCTGAATGTCCACGAGACTGGAAACACCCGGTCCTGGCCTCATTGTGGGCTCATAGACCCTCAACACTATTGTGTACTTCTCTGTGTGGTTTTCTAGCCGCGACTAGCTGCCCGGAAGTTAGGGAATACCAGCTTCAGTTTTTTCGTATCTCAGACTGAGCCTTCCCACCCAAAGCGATGCTTCAGCGCTTCCCCAAAGCCCAGCAACCGCCTGGGTGGGGTGGGATAAGTGCAGTCAAGCTCCTTGAGTTTCGCATCCCCAACAGCTGTGCCCTGTGCAGGCAGGATGCAGACCCACACTACCTTAGCTACATCAAACCTGTTTCCTCTAAAACTTGCTTCCAGCACATTTCCAGAGCAGCTAGCTCACCCATCCAGCCTTTCAGACTGTTACAGTCAGGACTTCAGCTAAGCCGTGAACTTTCTCAGCACATAGAGACTGGATGGCAAATGATGCCAGCTAACCTTCCTTTAACAAAACCAGTTTTCCTATTTCCCATTGGGCCTCAGAAAGAAAATTTTCACCCTAATTCAGCAAGAGGCAAACAAAAGATCGTTGTCCCAGTCCCTTAGGTTGGGGTGAACGGAATGGTTCTGGTTATTTTACGAATTAGAGATACGTTGTCATTTAAAAGGGTGATTTGCAAATGTTGTAGCTTTGGACAGGGAGGAAATTAGAGAATTTAGACCCAGGAATTTCTACCTTTCCTCTTTGTTTGTTTGTTTGTTTGTTTCTTGAGACAGGGTTTCTCTGTATAGCCCTGGCTGTCCTGGAACTCACTCTGTAGACCAGGCTGGCCTCGAACTCAGAAATCCGCCTGCCTCTGCCTCGCAAGTGATGGGATTAAAGGCATGCGCCACCACTGCCCAGCCCCCTTTCCTCTTCTTTATCTTTCTTTCTTAGGTAAAGGAAGGAGGTGGAAAATAAAAGGGTTAGTAATATTATAGAAAAATAGGGATAGGATATTAAATTTACTCTTAAAGCATTTTATAGCCATAAGCTTACATTGGTAGTAATCTTTATATTTGACTCAAAATTGAAGTTATAATTTCTTACATTGGCACAGAATTTATATATTGATACAGGTTGAATGTTTTCATTGGTATAAATCTTTGTATATTGATACAAAATTTAAAATTAGTTTTGTTACTCTTGGATAGGCATTGTGCCTATGCAACTCATTAAAGAATACAATATCCAGTCCTTTTAATAACTGCTATTACAAACTATTTAGGATGATTAAGTAATGCAAGTTAATAGTGAGATAATGAAGCTCATGGTCATATTAGATCCTAATTTAATTACAACAAGTGTTTTCAAGATTATTTAAATAGTGAATAGCTACACAATTCAGATAGATAAGATAGATAGATAGATAGATAGATAGATAGATAGATAGATAGATAGATAGTCTTCAAAAGCATCAGAGAGCCACAGAATATGGCATTTAATATTATTTCATTATTAAAGATCATTTGAATACGAGACATGTGTGCTCCTGACAGTACCCCCATCCTACTTCAAGGAAGACATTGAGCCTCATTAACCTCCAGGCAGAGTTGCTTCAATCCTGGCAAGGTAGCCACTGGGCAAGAATTGCCCTAATTCATCTGCAATTAGTTAACTCATCTGGGATAGCTGACTGCTAAGCTCTGCCAAGACAGGGTAAGTTAGGCCTTCATAATTCCTGCTTCACTTAAGGTCAGTCAGATGGTTCTGGGCCAGAAGGCTGAAGACAGATGCTCCAACATTATAAGGAATTAAAGGACTGTCCAGGCAGCCAGCTATCTCTACAAATTGTATAATTTTGGAAGCTATGCCTTTGCTCTTCCTACATTTTCAGGTGTTATTTAATGCCTTCTCAGATCTTTGACGGGGTTGAAGACTAGTTATAGTCTCATAATTGAACTTAAGCTGTTTAGCATTAAAGAAGAAATTCCAGATGTGAAAGGATGGGTTTCAGATGGTAATGCAAATTAAAGTCAGCATAACTCAGGCACGGAAGTGTAAACTCTTTAAGTTAGGATAGATGATAGAATGCTTTATCTAAATTGACAAATATGATGGACTGGGTATTAAGTGTATATCATACCTTAAAATTTTTATTAATTGTTATAGTTGTGCTCAATTTGTATCTGAGAAAAACAGCCTTTTTAATTGGACAAAAGGGGCAAATGTTGTGAGTTGCCCCATGCTGTTTGTATTCTGATGTTAATTCTGCTTCCTTGAGAGGGGTTAACAAGCAGTCTGATCCATATTCAGGTGATCTCATGTGGACCTTTTCATTCTAACTGGTCAATAAAGGCTAGAGCCTGTGACTGGGTGGTGGAGGGGAAAGGTGGGATGAGAGGTTTGGGAGAGTGAGGGAGGAGAAGGAAAGAGGCAGGATGGAAGAAGAGGAGGAACAGAACCGCATAGCCCGGAGAAACCGCAATTAGCAAAGGGTCTTATAGCTGGGGAATGTTAGTATAGTACTAGATCTGCCCAGTCTAGACTTATAGCTTATAATTATAACTAGATTGTGTGTTTTTCATATGGGTTTATTGGGGTTGGAAATTACTGCAACAGGTTTATAAATGCTAGGGTCCTGAGAAGGTACGGGTTGTTGTTTTTTGTTATTGCTAGTGGTTTGTCAAGTAGTCATGCACAGAGAAGAAACAAGACTTCCTGACAGTGAAGATCAAACTTGCCCCAAGGAACTTAGTGGCCCCAGTCAACAGGAAGTAGTCTAATGAAAACACACCCTCCCTTTCCAGCTCCTGACTTTATCCAAGGATATCTTTCCTTTCTTCTCATTTTTTTCTTGTATCTAATGTTAGAAGGTTCAAAGAATGGAAGAAAAGGGGTGGAAAAGGGTGGGAGAAAGACCCCATTAAGCAGCCAAAGACAGCTACAAGTAGGTCTCTGATTCCTGTGCCGTTTCTTGAGCTCCTTTCCTTCTGTTGATTTGTCTTGTCCAAATCTGAAGGTATAATTTTTGTTTTATGTTATTATATTTTTTGTTATAACTTTATTTAGGTAAAGGTTAACAACGGAACTGTCCCTCATACCTGCTGGGAAAAAGAAAACTCATTTTCTCCAATATAGTTGATATACACTGGGTCTGTCAACCACTCCAGAACAGGCCTCACATTAAGGAGTAGTTGACCAACATATGATGGACTACACACGTTGTGTGTGTTGGGGGGGGGGGGGGACTTGGTCAGTTTAGTGGGTTTTGTTTTTTTCCTTTCTTGGGGTGGGGGAGGTTGTTGATTGAATTGGGTTTTTGCAAAAGAACTTGAAGTAGGGTGCATAGGGAGGGGAAGAGGATCTGGAAAGATTTGGGAGAGGGGAAATATGATCAAAATATATTTAAATTTAACAATTGTTTTAAGTAAGAAAAAATAAAGATTAAAAAGAAAGGAAAGCCCTGCATACTCCAGCTCTAAGGTTCAGTTCACTCCTGGTAGTGATACATGCTCAAATATAAGTCTATTCTGCTGAGTGAAATGCAATTGTAAAACACCATCTGCAGCCACTGGGCTGGGGTCAGCTAGTACAAAAGGTGCCTTAACCAGCAAAGCTGGAAGCAACCTGGGTCTTATCTGAGTCTAGTCATAATGACTCTTAACACCTTGGGAGGGAGCAGGTAGTTCCACTCAAGGCCTAATGTAGTTGAAAACAAGCCTGTCCTGTGGGTGCACAGGAAGCCACCTGATGCCCAAGCAGGTCTTGAGGCTGTGAGGTTTGGCCTCTGCACAGTGTGGTTTTTCTGTTTTGACATCCTGCTCCCCAGAGTGAAGTCAATTCTGCTTGGACTCTGCTGCTGATCCTCTAGTGGTTTTCAACCTTACTAATGCTGCAACCCTTTAATATATAGTTCTTCATGTAAATTTTTGTTGCTACTTCATAATTATAATTTTGCTATTGTTATTAATTATATTGTAAAAAAAAAAAATCTGTTTTCTGATGGTCTTAAGCAATTCCTAGGAATTGTTCGACTCCCAAAGGGGTTTCAGGCCACAGATTGAGGAACACTGCTCTAGGGGGTCTTTTTGATGCCTGATGTAGCCTAGGTTTAGACATTTATTCTGCAAATATTAGTCTAGCAGTTAAGTGTCAAGGGGCTTTGCAGTGTACTGGGCTTTACAGGGGTACAGGAGCTTTGGAGACAGGTTTCAAGTCTACAGCATGGACTTAGTGTATTTCCCTCTCTTAAGTGGGATGTGCCTTCCTCCATTCCTCCCTGGAGTAGAGGGAGAACTGCTGTGGGCAACCCTTCCCACATGGATGGGTCTTGTTCTGTTACAGTAACTGCAGGTACTATGGTCTCTTCTGATTTCCTCAGCACTGTGAAGACATTTTGGTGTGTGACTAGTTGCTCAATTTGATGAGTCTGACTACTACCAGATCTTAGCCACCCCCTTCATGCAACCCCAAACTTCATCTTTTTTTTTTTTTTGAAATTATAAGTGTTTTGCTTTCATGTATATATATGTCTATGCATCATGTGCACACAGTGCAGACCAGGACAAAAAGGAAGCTAGTTACAGATAACTGTAAGCTGCCATGCTCAGAATCAAGCTGGGTTCCTCTGGAAGAGCAGTCTGTGCTCTTAATGCCAAGCCTTCTCTCCAATCCCCTCACCCTCAAACCATTTAATTACTTTTATTTTTTACAATCTCCTAGTCCACCCTCCCACAGTTCCCCATCCCATTCTTCTTTCCTTGTCTCCAAGAAAGGATGACCCTTCCCCTACCCTAATAGTCCTCCCTACTCCCAGGGACCCCAAGTCTGTAAAGGGTTAGGTGCATCTTCTCTCACTGAGGCCAGACCAGGCAGTCCTCTGCTGTATGTGTTGGGGGGCCTTGAACCAGCTAGTATATGCTGCCTGGTTAGTGGCTCAGTGTCTGAGAGATCTCAGGGATCCGGATTAGTTGAGACTGCTGGTCTTCCTATGGGGTCGCCCTCCTCCTCAGCTTCTTCCAGCCTTTCCCTAATTCAACCATAGGGGTCCCCAACTTCAGTCCATTGGTTGGGTGTAAGTATCTGTGTCTGTGTCAGTCAGCTGTTGGGCCTCTTGGAGGGCACCCATGCTAGGCTCCTGTCTGTAAACACAGCATAGCTCAGTAATAGTAGCAAGCCTTGGAGCCTCCCCTTGAGATGGATCCCAAGTTGGGCTGGTCACTGGACTGCCTTTCCCCCAGGCTTTTCTCCATTTTTGTTCCTGCAGTTCTTTTAGACAGGTACAATTCTGGGCCCTGACCCTCAATACCTTTTTAAAACCAAAATTCACTTTTTAGTTTTGAATGTTAGATCTTCTTAAAGTTAAGGGGAAATTCATGACACAAAGATGAAAAAGAATCAAGTTAATACATTAGACTTACACATAAAGGATTCTTAATTCTATTTCACATAGATGTTCAGCTTAAAAAAAAAACAAGACATTAAATATATTGCTGACCATTTTTATTTAAATATATTCATCTTGAAAGAGAGGAAACTACACAAAATATTTTATATAAATGTAAACATGCATGTCTACATCAGAATTAAGCAAAATAAATTTTTAGGCACAAGATTTTAAATATCATTAAAGGACACAAGGAATCTAAGACAGAAATAACAAGAAACAAAAACACACAGTTCCTAACACTTGAGTTGGTCTTCCAAGCTACTGGTTAAGGCCTGAGTTTCAGAAAGTTTATGTTCCTTGCCAAGTGGAAAGATTCAGTTTGGCTGTTCTTAATACATATCTACAAAACAATTCTCTTTTAAAATAATTAATAAATATCACACATGTACACACATGTACACACACATACTAACACTAACCAGTCTCTCAAAAAAGGGAAGGACTTTGGAATTTTCAAGTTTCCCTATTACTACAGCATACCATCACAGAGAAAATTATTCTGCTACAGAAATAAACTAACAAGTGGCATTATTACAAATCTCTAGTTTATCTGTATTGCATTTTCCCAATGTTTTTCAAAGGATTGCCATGGCATCATCTCTGTAGAATTAGTCTATCCACCTCACCCAAGTGAACATTGCATAGAGCAAATAAAAGATAATTTACAGATTCAGTAGAGACTCGCATGGACATTGTGCACATATTTCTATACACAATGTCTCAACGCCTGGAATGTTTCCCTATGTTTACCCTCCATCCTTCACTAGTAGTTCTCTCTGTATCTTCCCCAACCAGAGCACGAGCACCTGCATGTCTAGTTCTGTGATGACAGTCCCTGCTCTTGAGGCGCTAATACCAACCAGACCAGGTAGAACGGTAGTTTGTATACACACCAGGGCGTACCCATATGTTGAAAGAAATGAAGAGTTTGTGAAATAGTGACTGAGGAGCTCTGGAGAGAGGTTTAGACTGGGTGAAGAGGAGAGGAGAGCAAAGGCACAGCGACAGGAAGGGAGTCCTTTGGTTGGCACAAGGATACCCCTGAGAAGCCATCTGGGAGGCTACATTCTGGATTTCCAAAAACAGCTTTCTTATTCTGGAGGGGGAAGCAGAAAGAACCACCGAAGGATTTGTGCAGAGAGCAAAAACTGGAACCATCTACAAAATGATGTGTGGTGCTGGGCAGGCCAGGTGACTGGGTAGTGTGAGGCACAGAAAGCTCGATTTATCAAGCCCAGTGCCATATGCAGTACTTCCTATGGCAACCGTCACTGACTAGCATGCCAACACCACAGTTCCGTCTACACAAACCAAGGCTTTTGGAGAAAAACGGGACAAAGGGAGACTCAAATAGGCATTTTTAGTTCAAGTTCCTGGAACCTGCCACAGTTTGAACAGGTTAAGAGCAGTAAAACAATTCAATTCCCACATCTAGTGACAATTCAAGTCACCCAATCATAACCTTCACCTTCCCTGAGCTATCATTTCCAAAGAATTACAAAGCAACTATCAGTCTGCTATAAATAGGTTCCCACCTGCTACTGGATCCAGGGAGCATCTCCCAGTGGGCTGAGACTAGCACAGGTAGTAGTGCATACTCTGCATCTGAACTTATGCAGAGTGGTGCTGATGTGCTGCTGGGTAATGGCCTCTACCCCATCTCAGCTCACTTCAGCCTCTGTGTGGATCAAACAGTTGATCTATATGGTACGTTGACTGCATAGTTGACCTATATGACCTAAGGTCCCACCATGGACCATTCATTTCCTTTTTAGGTCCAGACCACCTTCCTCCACTAGCACAGGAGGAAAGGGGTGAGTGGAGAAACCCGAGGAAAGAACAGCATTATTAATGTCTTAAAGCAAAGACAGGGATTTCCTAGGATATATTCATTCAGACTACAGAGATGGGCAGTGACACACAAGTCACTACACACTTCCTCAACGTGGAACACTGACTAGTGACCAGTTTCCAGCAAGAACATTCATTTGGAAATGGCACATTGCAAAAGGCAATCTTGTGATTCTCTTCTATAAAAATAGCCCATCAGACAGGGAGTTAGGCTCAAACAGTGGCACAAAAGCAAACGAAGCTTCCGAAGATGGCTCCATACCGCCAAACTCCTGTCACAATTCTCATCGTGGAGGCTTGCTGCAGGTTAATCTGCCCAGAGGTTTCTCACTACATCCCTCTTTGATTCCTACCCTCCAAACATCCTTGGAATAAAGAACAACCTAGGGATTGATCCTAATGAAAGCAAAAGCCTCAGATGAGCTGAGGATGTGTGTCAGCATGGCAGCTGCTGTTGTATCTGCTCACTCTGCCTCGAATGTGCTGGAACTGCCTGAGCCTGAATCCAAGTTGAATGCCAGCAATGCTTTTGTCTTTTGGAATCCAATAGAAAGTTCCATGCAAAAGAATCTGAAGCCTGCTAGTGTAACTCAAAAGAGGAAGTAGTGAGCAAGCTTGCCCAGGGACAGGTGACTGGCCGTTCCTGGCTGTGTGCTTCCCTTTTCCTAGCTGTGCTGGACTGAGCTATTGAATCTCCAGCGCACACGCGCGTGCACACACACACACACACACACACACACACACACACACACACACACCTGACCCAAAGACTCTGCCAAGGCCAACTTCTATGGTCTTGTCAAACTAGGTCACAAAAACTTCCTTACCACTTTGTATCAACACTGTAAAGTGGTCTTAATGTATTTCTATGACACAATTTGAGAATCTCTTTTCTTTCCATGCCCTTAAAAGACTTGTATTTTATACTGGTAGAGACCACCCAGCTGAACTGAGGGCTGCTGAATTACTGGCCTATGAAGATACAGACTTTGAGTGTCCTAGACTAGGGTACATTGGTCTGTT
The DNA here is from genome assembly GCF_011762505.2 of Arvicanthis niloticus. Taxonomy (NCBI): domain Eukaryota; kingdom Metazoa; phylum Chordata; class Mammalia; order Rodentia; family Muridae; genus Arvicanthis; species Arvicanthis niloticus. The sequence continues at coordinate 83,934,341 of NC_047660.1, read as the reverse complement.
TTTCATTAACAATGTTAACCAAATAAAACAGAATTCTGTTAGTTCTCCTATAGTTATACTTAAACTCTGAATCAAGAGATTGTTCAAAAATTACATGAGAAAATCACCCACCACCACCAAGTTAAAGACTGAGTATCTGAGTGCTTCCAGGCCTTAACTCCTATTGGCTCTGACCCACAACACCCTCCTGTGGCATGCATCCCGGCAGAAGTAGCTGGGTCCTGCAGCATGTGTTTGCGTACCAGAAAGCGGATTTCAAAAGCCTGGCGTTAGTCATCACTGTCACTGCCAGACTCACTTAGCTGCAGGTCATTTCCTGTGAAAGAAAACAAAATCAAGCTGAAAGCACAGCCACTAGCGACCTCCCTGTGCTCTACCTGTAACACAGCTCCCTGCACTTTAATGTCTTATTTTGCCTTCACTTAAAATACCAAGACTTACGATTCTTTGGCTGGATGCTCAGCTAGCACATCACAGTAAAAGCTTGTTAATCATGGCTGGAGGGATGGCTCAAAATGAAAGAGCACTCGTTGCTATTGCAGAAGACCCAGGTTTGATTCCTAGCACCTACATGGTGGCTCATAACCATCTGTAACTCCAGTCCCAGGGGATCCAATGCCCTTTCTGGCCTCCTCAGGCATCAGTGCATGTGGCGCAACACACAAAAGATAAAAGGCCAACTTCTATGGTCTTGAAGCAGGCAAAACACACAAAAGATAAAAAGAATAAATAGAATTTAAAAATTAAAAAGCAAACAAAATGAAAAACCAAAAAAAACTTTGCTAATTCAATTTATTAGGCAGGAAAACCTATTTGGCTCATGGAAAAGGCTGGTGCAATCGCACTTTTGAAAAAAAAAAAAACACTATTTTAATCATGTGTAAAGTACAGTTTGGTACTGCTTGCTAGAACTGAAGAGGAGCAGCGAAACATTATGTTAATAAATAGCAAGAAAATATAAATAACAGAGCATTTGTCAGACTAGTTCACATTAAGTTGATTTATAATTAGATTGATGTGTATCAAAGTTTGGCTTGCATGCATGTCTGTACACCATGTTGGTGTCTGGCACCCTTAGAGGCCAGAAGAGGAAGTTGGATCCCCTGGAACTGGAGTGGTTGTGAACTGTCACGTGTGTGCTAGAAATTGAACCCAGGTCATCTGCAAGGACAAGTGCTCATAAACCCTAAGCTACCTCTGTAGCTTCATTAAGGTGCTTTAGAAAAAGCTAAGTAGAGCTAGGTGTGGTGGCTCATTCCTATAATCTCAGTACCAAAAGGCTGAGGCAGGAGAATCACAAACTCAAGGCCAGCCTGGTCCTATGCCATCATCCCAAATACCAAAAGAGCTAAGGAAGAGGCTTCCCATTTTGGAAGCTGAGTGCTATTTACACCTGTAGTACAATGTCCTCTCTGCCCATCTCTGTCCAAGGTATTTATACTACTTTAAATCTTCAGTTTGAACTAGTCAGCTCTTAGGAAGCTCCAGTTTCTTATTTGGTATGTAGGTACCTAGGATTTAAGAGGACTCGACACTTTAAGCTCACATAACAGAAATGGGTATAAAAGAACCTTAGCTGATACCAGCTGGATGAAAGTGAAAGTCTGTATTTCCAACTTCTAGCCCAGATTTTCTCTGTCCCTGGAACCTTTTCAGAGGACCCATCCCCATCCCAAGGACTTACTTTTCTGACTGTGAGGACAGACTTTCTACCTGAACCTCAACATACACAGCAAATAGGGCACACCAGCCAAAATGCTGAGGCGCTTGAGGTTGGCAGGTGGAGGGGTTGGCAGTGGCCTGAATGGGTGGATGGAGGTCAGGCATGCTCCTTCCTACATATCCAAGACACTGCACAGCTTGCAAGAAGGCATTCCCCAGCCTGGAATGTCCACAGTGCTGAAACTATTAATGACTGTAGCAGGGTTACAACACTGCAGGGTTACTCAGGTCTGTGATCCTACTTCTGCTGCCAGGCCTTCCAAGTTCCTCAAATGAAGATTACCAGGAGGGAGACTATTCACCATGCAAGATTCCAGGGAGACAGCAGAACCGCCCCACTCTGAAACAAAACTGACTTTATTTTGGCTTTCCTGTCTTATATCAATTGGAGGAAAAGCTACCCAAACATAACAACATTCCTTCTTTTCTCTTGCCAAAGGCTAAGAGGTGTCCAAAGAAGGTAATTAACTTTTAAAGACCAGGAAGTAGGCAATGGAGGCCTATCTTAAACCTGGTATATAGAAAAACAAAGAGCCTACACAATCAAGTTTTAGCATTCTGCAGAAGTCATAGCCATAAGTAAGGAGAAAAAGAAAAAAAAGACTGGGAGTTTTGGGCCTTCCCAGTTTGTCTACATCAAGATCGCCCATGTCCCTAAATGCTTAGAGTTGATAGGTTCAAGGCACAAGCTGCATATGGCCCTCCCTGTCTCAGCCACCAAAGGAGGGCACACTTACTGAGCGTGTTCATGAGCTGAGAGCTTCCTTGGGGCCGGCTGGTTCCATTGGCCACTGCAGGCCTGCTGTTGTAGGGCTGCTGGTGTGAAGGCTGGGGGGGAGAGGCTGGGCCATTGTCTTCGCCTGCGCTGCTGGAGCTGTCATCGTCGCTCCCTGAGGAGCTCTCAGAGTCGGAGGAACTGCTCCCACTGCTGCTGCTCATCTGCTCAATAATGTCGACCTCAGCTCTCAGCTCTGCAACAACACAACTGGGATGAGCAGAGAAAGCAACTGCAGCACGGGATTCCTATCCTCCTCGCTTCCCGAGGAAGCACACTGACCCCCAACCAACAAGAATACCTACTCTGTCTCCAGGGTTGATGGCAATACTGAATTCACCAAAATAAGCAAAAGGCCTGTTTTAGAATGACTCTTCTGTGTAAGAAACACATCAGGGTTATTTGTTATTCCCTTAAATAAATAAATAAATAAATACTTTTAATAACAAATAACCCTTAAATAAAGTATTTATTTAAGGGAATAACAAATATTCCCTTAACCTAGGAATATTTGTTATGTGTGTGCCATACCTAGCAGTTGGACACTGAAGTTAGGAAGATCTTAAGTTCAAGACCTGACTGGGCCACAAGTAAGAAAAAAAGAATAGAAAAGTGTTTTTCTAGCAATTGAAAGTCTGAGGGCTTATTTTTAGATCTTCCTGTCTTAGTTTCTCTCTCTGTTACTGAGATTAAAAACTCTTGACAGAAGAAAGGATTTATTTTTGCTCACAGTTCTAGGTCTAGCCTATAAGGGATGTCACAGAGGCAGAAGCTTGAGGCTGAGTCACTCCACATCACAGTCTAGAGCAGAAGACGGCTGAAGCTTCTGCTCGTGCCAGTGACTCAAGCCCAGGGAATGGTGCTGCACACTTGTGTGCATCTTCCTCATCTAATCTAGACAATACCTCAGAGCATGCCCAGAGGCTAAATAAGCTCTCACAGGAGTGCCAAGAGGCATGTCCCTAAGGACTTCAGATCCTGCAAGCTGACAGCACTAAAAATCACAACTGCTCAATGACCAGATCGATGTCAACAGACTTTCTAAGCCTGAGTCACCTTGGGTCCTTTCTGAGCCCCTAAGAAGCCTGTAAGAAGCCCTGGCAAGGGAGGGCAAAAGGTGAAATGCCACACCCTCTTTTGACTCTCACACATTTGATCATGGCTATGCTTGGCCTGCATTCTTTGTGGATGTCTACAGAGGTGGAAAAAACAGGTTTTCCCTAACCAATCCAACGTCCCTGAATACATGTGGGACTATCAATACAGCTGTAAATTTTTCCTGTCCCAACATCACCATGGCCTTACATGGCTCTGGCCCACTCTTGGCCCAATTCCCATTACACTACAGTGGAAACTTCCACAATAGGATTCTAGAATCAGAGTGGGAAAATGGCAAAGAGGTGCCATAGCTGTTTAAAACTCAGGGTGACTGGTCTATGAGAAGACAGATTTCTAACGGTAAGAAAGGCAAACTCCCAGGAACAAGCCTTCAACTCCTCCTATTTTCTGCTATTAGGGATTGATTTTTGTTCCAGAAAACTTATAAATGTGAAATATGCTTAGCCCATAATGCCTGAGAGTCTGGAGGACCAGAACACTCTGCCATGTGGGACGAAAGTCAAGGTACGCTGTCTCAAGTCTGCGAAGGAAAGGCAGACCTCTATGTCCTTCTGGACCAGATTCCATCCCACTGGCCTCGGCCTTTCAGAATTCCATGCTTTGAGTCAGCAAAGAACATCTAACTCTGGTATTCGTGGAGTTCCCTTAGTAAAGCACTTATATTTGCATATACTGATCAGTAGATGAGCCCAGAAGCAACACACCTAGAATATTCTTTCTGGCCCTTCAAGCTCAGCAAAGCTTTGGTTGATAGAAATCCTTATTTAAACCCTAAGCTTCTAAGAAGACAGTCACACTCAAGCCACCACTCCTGGATTCACAATAAAGTCTCAGTCCTCACGAGCTCCAGGGCAGGGAACTCTGTTGAAATAAGTAGTAGCGAGCTCTCTGAGCTCCCGGGGAACACCCTGCCCACCCCACATGCTGGCCCGCCAGCTCTGGCTCTGTACCTCTTTTGATGTCATCCAGCTGGGGCTCAGGTGAGGGGTTATCCTTCAAGGGAGAAGTTTTGGGTCCAGCTGGAGGCTTTGTTGGGGCTCGGAATGGCATGGGTGGAGGTGGAGGGGGCGGCTGTGACGGCTGTGGGGGTTGTGGGGGACGAGTGGGTTGCTGTTCCATTCGGGCTTGAATTTTGCTGCTTCCCTCAGCTCTGAAATAGACATTAAGTCAAGAGGCAAAACAGCATTTCTCAAGATCACTAAGCACACAGGCAGCATTTGCAGAACCAATGTTCGTTCCCGTGAAAATCTAATCTTTTAATTTCACCACGAGAACACACTCAATGCTCATATTTCCAACTGTGATGGCAGAGTCGGCGAAATGAGCCTCTGTCTGCAAGGCGCTCATTTCTTTTCCTTTCTAAATCAGGATCTAGCTATATACACTCTAGCATTCAAGATCCTTTAGCCACAGTCTTCCAAGAGCTGAGGTTACAGATGTGCCACATCTAACATAAGCTCAGCAAGGAGATAAAACACAGACACAATGTGATTAAGCATGTTTACAAGAAAGTATCATACTACGACTTAAGTTCAATATAAAGCTGTAATAATAAACATACAAGTTTCTGGAGAAACTGGATTATGAACTAGCCTAATGGTTATTAGCTAAGCATCTACACAAATCCCCGAGAGATCTCTGCAGGTTCTGACCTAGTAAGTCGGAGATTCTGCGAGTATAACAAGTACCCAGGAGGTATACTGATAGTCCCCAAATCACAGAGTAGATAGAGAACAGAACGCCAAGGAGTATCCCAGGAGTAGCACGTTTAAAACAGGCCTTGATACAAACCAACAAATGGTAGGATAGAACCGGGTACTGTGGGCACTTTGTCTGAGGTGAGGGCTTAGCTCTAGAAGTCAAATTAGGTAAAGCACAACTTCTGTAATCGCTAGTCTCCAAGAGAATAGAACCTTTCAAAAATTACTGGTAAAGATTAGGTGTACTACACCTAAAACATACTGGCCCACGATGATCTCAGTAAATGGGAGCTGTTTTCTTTTCTAGAGAAATGAGTGAAAGAAAACCAGAAACAGATATCAAGTTGTAATAGTCTTTAAAACCTAATTAGTGTTCTGTGAGAAGGAGAGGAGAGGAGGACTGGGAGGAGGGGGAGCTGTGACTGAGATGTAAATACATAAAAAAATGAATGAAAAACCCCTTATTCAGTGGACCTGTGATTTAGCTCAGTGGTAAGGCACCAGCCTGCCATGTGTAAACCTCTGGATCCTGTGCCTAGTGCCCCCCATGAGAATCTTAATCATTATCTTATAATAATTGCTGTATTACAGTATGTTTATGTAATGAATTGACTTTCAAATAAACTCTGATGTCCAATGAACACAAAAGTTCACTATTTTAGAAATTAGGAAACATTTTTTTGTTATTGTTTTTAAGTTTTTTAAATTATAATTTTATTCATGCTATGCCTTCTGCCATGTGGGTCCTGAAGACTGAACTCAAGTCGTTAGACTTGGTGGCAAATTCCTTTATTCATTTAACAATCTTGCAAGACCACTGTTATTTTGTTTGTTTGTTTGTTTGTTTTAAGAAAGGGTCTCGTGTAATTCAGACTAGCTTCAAACTCACTATGCAGCTGCAGTTGGCCTTGAACTCTTGATCCTGCTGCCTCCAACTCTCAAATGCTGGGCTTACAGGTATGACCCACCACACTCAGTAGGCAAGGTTTTATTTTGATAGTATAAGCACCTCAAATATATCTTAATTTATAAGCAGTAATTTAATGAAGTTATGCAATTATTATTTTGTAATTTTAAGTCTATACATATAAAATGAATCCCCTACTTAGTAGTGTAAGAGCAATTATTGAGTCTGACAAAATTGGCTCAATTATAAACACCTTGTTCTCCCCAATGACTTCATGTTTTAGCTCTCAGAAGAATTATTTCTTTTTACTGTATTTGAGAAAAATGTACATTTTACATTGATGTGTCTAAGACAGGAATGGCTAATATTACCGATTGAACACTGAGCAAGCAGATGTTCATGCCCTTAGAAAACTAGACTAAATGCCACAAAGATGGAAACACGTATGGCTATTCTTTAGGAGAGCACCTGCCAGTACACGAGACCCTAGTTTTGACCCCTAGAGTACAAGAGGAAGGGAGGACACGGAAGCCGGCCATACCGTGTCTTCTTGACTTGAATGCTGCTGCTGAGCTTCTCCAGGACGTACTCTCCAGTGTCATGGTTAATAATGAGCACACAGTCTTTCTGATAAGGCCGTTTGTTCCCTTTGAACACTGTCATCGGCGGTGTGGACCCCTGTTTACCACAAATGTGCAAATACAAATACACCAATTATGAACAGTCCACCTTTACCAAGGACACTGCTTCATCCAATCCTTCATCAGAGCCACTCAAAAAGAATAATGACTGATCTGTCTCACTCCTCTGGCTTTCCAGGCAAAAGGAAAGGACAGTTATAGCAAGCACCTGGTTTTAGGTAACCAAGAAATATAGCAAGCCGGGCGGTGGTGGCACACACCTTTAATCCCAGCACTTGGGAGGCAGAGGCAGGCGGATTTGAGTTTGAGGCCAGCCTGGTCTACAAAGTGAGTTCCAGGACAGCCAGGGATACACAGAGAAACCCTGCCTCGAAAAAAACCAACCCCCCCCCCCCAAAAAGAAATATAGCAAAAAAACTTTAAATTACTAGGCAAATCTTTAAGAATGTGAGGAAATATTTCAAAGAATAGTAATGCACCAACTAAGGACAATTACCTTCGCCCCACACTACACACAGCTATCACTAATGGTTAGAGGAGAGAGTGATCTTTGTATTTCTTTGCGATTGAAGAACCCAGGGCTTCCCCCTCATGCAAACAACCAACACAAGCTTTCTCCAAGGGCAGCCAGCCCATCAGCCTGGTGAGTGGAAACTAACCAATGTTAGTCATCACCCAAGCCCTTCAACAGCTCCTCCCATGCTGCTCTCAGGCCAAAGGATGACATCTTTAAGGCAGCCCCCTGGCTCCACCACCCATCTCTGGGCTCTGTACTCTTTAGGAAGTAAGAATCTCTTATTCCTCATAGTTTTAACTGGCCTTCTACCTGCTATATTTTGACACTGTCTAAATTATTCAACCTTCTGCTAAGTTCAAATAACTCTTCTCTGGTTTTCCACAAGTGTTTATCTTGGTTTGGTTTGGAAACAGGGTCTCATGTAGCCCAGGCTAGCCTTATACTCTCTCACCTTGCTTCCACCTCTCAAAGGCTAGGATCATAGGACAGCATCCTATCCAGCAACTACTATATATTTCTATATTTAAATTCCGGACCCTAAGCTGCACAAAGGCAGAAAATGTACTGATTTGGTTTAAAGTTAATTCTTAGAGCCTGGTAATGGGCTAGTACATTGGACACTGATTTATATTTTATATTTAAAGAGTTAATTTGTTGTTCAGAATTTATAAAAGCACAAACCAAAACAACAACAAATTAAATTGCTTTAGCTCTTTAGCCCCTTATTGCACAGTAGAAACTTAGGTCTGAAGGGAATTTAGGGACCATGTTCTTAACCCCCTTGTTTTTCACTTGGGAAATTAAGGTCCAATGGGAGATGATGTAATCTTCCATGGACAGCATGTAATAAAACAGGAGTTTAAATGAAAAGACTATTTTTCCTCTGCTCAAGGGTTTCCAGGTCTGCTGCAGAGGCTGCACTCTGCCATCAGTTACAGAGCTTTCTGTGTTTGAGGACAAAGTGTGAAATGTGCTAAGAAGCTTCTCTATTCTAATTTTTTTCTGTTTATTTATTCTGTATGTGTTTGTGGTGTGCATGCATATACTCGTGTTTCCTGCATGTGGGCAGGGATATTCCAGGTGCATGTGTGTATATACATGTGTGCGGATATATACATGCACCTAGAAGCCCAACGCTGGCATCAGGCACCTTCCTCAGTTACTCTCCACTCTCCTTTTTTTGAGGCAGGGTCTTTTCCTGAACACAACTAAGTCTAGCTAGCCAGCTTTTCCCAGGCAAACTATGTCTTTGCCTCTGTAAATGTGGGCTCACAAGCAGCTGCCATGTCTGCCCAGCTTTTTACATGGGTTCTGAGGCACCCAAACTCCAATCCTCATGCTTGAGTACTTCATTTTCTCAAGCCATCTACCCAGCCCAAAATATCGTAAGCACAAATACAAGGTCTTCTTTCTGTTTTCCTTTGGCTGAACTAGGGATTGACCTAAGACCTCATACATGCAAGGCAAGCCCTCCATCACTGAGTTAACACCCTAGACTCAAAGTGCTGACCTGACCTTACAAAGTCTTTTCTTCCGAATCTTTGGTGCAGCTTTTAACTGAGTTCTTCACCCCTAAATTAGCTGGGTGTTTCGAATCTTTGGTTCCTGCCTGGGACCATCAGCCTGGACTGGATCCCTTACTAAATACAGAGATGTCACTCTGGCTTCTGGCTGCCTTCTGGCTGTTCTATGTTCAGGAGCAGCTATACACAGGGCACATAGAGCCCTTTTCTCCAGAAAAGGATAAATGTTATATCTATATGTCTATGCTTGGGATAAATGCTATACATGGCTAGCAAAGGGGCCACTGTCTAGATGGAACCTTGCCTACTATGTATTAGATGGACTGGGGGTGGGGGTAGGGGGTAAGGAATAAGGACAAAGAACTACCTTAAACTAAGCCCTGGGACACATGAGTAACAACCCATCTGACTCCTAAATTCCTTTTTTACTTATGTTAGCTCTTTAAAAATCTAAAAAAAATAAAAATAAAAAATAATAAATAAATATAAGGAAATTCAAACTGTAAATAAAACACAAGAGTTCGTTACATTAGACCAACACTGGAAACAACTTACAGGGATGTGTGGCAGCGTAATGGTGACTTCATCTCCTTTGCCAACCTGGAGCTCTCCTTCACAGGAAGTGTCTATCGATGCTGGCTTAAAATCGTCTAAAAGGAAACAATGGATATTTCCCACTGGGTGGATGAAAATGAAGACTTCTTAGGTATTTTAATTCCAGATTAAATAAAAACAGTTGAGAATTAAAAACGCATGCCTTTAATCCCTTTAATCGCAGCACTTGAGAAGCAGAGACAGGTGGATTTCTGAGTTCAAGGCCAGCCTGGTCTACAGAGTGAGTTCCAGGATAGTCAGGGCTACACAGAGAAACGCTGCTCAAAAAAATAAAACAAAACAAAAGCAACACAGCAAACATTCTTGACTATAAATCCTACATGAGATTGACCTCTTTTTGCACAGAAACCTTCAAAAATAGAATGTGCCTCATTCAAGTTCTCATTTTTGGGAGGTGGGGGAGACAAAACAAAACAAAAACACGGCTGGATAGGTTCAGAAGCAGACTGGGGAACTCCAGAGGTTACCCTGCTTATTCTTGCATATTACACTGACACAATAGGAATAGCCGTTTTACTTCATGTTAACCCCACATCTGACTCAAACTGCAGGCCAGATGCACATGTGCAGAGAGAGTCTCACTTAAACTTATACTGCTCTTCTGTGGAGGAAAAAAAAAAATCAGTCAACTGGGAAATGACAATCTTATCGTCCCCCCAACACGGTTGGTTTCTGCGACAGCTGAGTCTGCTGTCAGCGCAATGCCAGATGCAGCGTTGTGACAAGAGGCCACACAAAGATGGAACTTTAATATCTAACACACCCCCTGCCTGTGGGTTGAGTCACATCGATTAGCTCCCATGACAAAGCAGGTCTTAACCCATACTAATGCTACCGGAAACCCAAAGCCTGTGAATCACAGAGGGATGTGCTTGGTCAGCCAAGTCTTGACTCAGGACACACAGTGGAAGTACCCCTCTCAGAGTCTATAATCATGTAGAAAGGGGCCCAACGTAATGACTAGTTCCACATTCCTTATGCTGCCGGCTTCCTTTTCCAAACATAGATCAGGCTTTAACTTATGGTAGACTCGCAAACTCTAGTTTTACTCTTCACCCACAGGTGAGTTGGCCCAGAAGTCAAGGTGGTGTAGGTGACCTAAAGACATTCATCTCAGCTAGGGACGGTGAATTAGGTCCATAGTTTCATCACTACAGAGGCTGAGGCAGGAGGACTGCAGCATGTTCAGCGCTGGCCTGAGTTATATAGTAACTTCTAGGCCAGCATCACTTAGTGTAAGACACTGTCTCGAACAGCAACAACAACAAAGTCAATGTCAAAAGAAGCACAGAGAGAGGAAGAGAAACCCTATGGGTGGCACGAAGAATGCCGATTCCCTGGCTGTGGAGGAGACCGAGAGCAAGGGCAAAGGAAAGCAAGGAAAGGAGTGGAGTAAATGATGCTCGTGGCAGACGGGAAGGCTTTTCCAGGGCAAGAGACCTGGTGGAATAATTCGACAAAGAGAACGGGGACACAAGGGAGGAGAAAGAGACATCGCTACAAAGGAATAAAGTTTGGCTTAAGAGCTGGAAAGGGGGATTTGAAATAAACGGGCTATGACTTTCTGAAATGGTATTAGACTGTAAGGTAAAAGAATAGTTAGTTGGCGGCAACCAGAGGTTTGGTTTAGGAGAAGCGATCTGAAAGTAAAAGAAGTTCCAGAGGATCTGGGATGAGAAGGTAAGGAAAGCGACGCTTTGGAGAGCCGGGATTAGACAGGAGAGTCTGGACTGGCACGTGGCGGCCAGAGAGCCCTAAGTGAACATCGAGGGGCGCTCACTTACAGCGAATAGTGTGGAAGGAGGCCCGCGGCCGTTTCTCGAAGCTCTCCCCGAGCCGCAGGCAGTGCTCCTCACGATCCAGCAGCGGGTTCGCCGTGCCGTTCATGGCCTTGCACTTGCCTGGCACCCGGATAGGCGCTCTCCTCGCGCGGCCGCAGTCCCGGATCCCCGTGCAAGCGGCTCGCAGGACTGCGCTCCCGGGACACAGCTCCGGAGCGCGCACTGAACCAAGTCCGCGCCCACCCGGGGCCGGAAACCAATCTACTCTGCGTCTAGAGAGACTCTGAGGAAGTAAGGCCGCTGCACTTCCGGCATTGGGGAGGGACTTCCGTTTCCCCAACGGATATAGCGGGGGCAGTGCCATGGAGAGAGAATTCCCCGGAACAGCTGGAACTCACAGTTCTGGGCGATTTCTGGTCTAGTCTAAGGAGGTTTAACACCTCAGCTAGAAGATTTTACCCCCGACGCCTGGCCTTGACTGACGGGTGAGTGCGCCCAGACCTATTCTTTGCTGGAGATCCTGTGAACCGGTGGCCGAGAGCCCAGAGCGTGGGGAACTTAGTGACCGTGAGTTTGAGTGTAGGTATGAATGTCCCTGGGCATGCCCGAGACCCTTGCGACCTAGTTTATCCGAGGGTCCAGAGAGAGATGACGGTTCTCGGGACCTCAGTCACCCGTCACTCGGTCCTTCCCCCTACTTCGCTCCATGGTTGCGGTGAGAGGATTTCAGTTCTTGGCCGACGATGCTTCCTTCAGTTTCTGGGTACGATCAGAAACTCCGGCCTCTCCGGATTAACTGCGTCACCTCCTTAACCCACCGGGACCCCTTGTTTGTCTGGCAATCGTCTACCCGCTTTCAGTTAGGGCGGTTGTTGCCGTTGTTTTGAAGTCACATTTTCCACGGGCACTAAACGTTGATGAGAATTTTTTTCTCACATTTTCTCAGTCAACTCGTGGATGCGTCCCTTTGCCCTAATTAAACCTGTTCCTTGTAATTCTTGACTCATCTGATTTGAATTGGGAGTCCGGTCCGTGAGAGTTCTGGTCTCTGAGTGTAGTAAGCTCTGTGCTGTAGAGACTATCTTGGTCTTTATGACCTCTCCAAACCCCGGCAGGGTGTTGGGTAGAGTCAGCATCTCGTGAGTGTTAAGTGAATTGACCCCAGCGCCTTAAAGAGCCCTCCAGGAACCTCTCCCCCAGAGTCTTGGGACTCCTTTAGAACCCAAACTCTAGAAGTAATAAAGAACGCTCCACCTTGGTGAGGCCCTGATCACAGCAGTTGAGAGCATGAGGCAAGAGGAAGTACATTCAAGGGACAGCCTGGGCTTCTTCCATAGGGAATTCAAGGCCAGCTTTTCTTAACTAGACTCTGGTTCAGATGAACGGGGTCGGGGAGAGAAGCAGGCAGGCTATTAGAGAATCACTAGCCAGAATGTCTCTCTCTTTTTCCTAAGTAGCATCATATCCTGTTAAAGCTGGAAAATCACCTGGGGAAACTGCACCAGAGAAACCCCTGCAGTCTGCAGTCTCAGCACCGATTGTTCAGATGGTTAAAGAACAGAGGATCTTTAGCAGCATTGAATGTGTTTCCAGCAACTGCCATGGCTTCTTTGCAAAGGCAAGGACTGCAAACAAGGATTCTTAGCACTGAAGAAGAGGAGAAACTAAAGAGAGACCAAGCTTTGGTGTCTGCTTTTAAACAGCAAAAACTGGAAAAAGAGGCTCAGAAGAACTGGGACCTTTTTTACAAAAGAAACAGTACCAATTTTTTCAAGGACAGGCACTGGACCACCAGAGAGTTTGAGGAGCTAAGATCATGTAGGGAGGTAGGCTGGGGTTTCTCCTATCCTGAGCCATCTTCATTTATGATGCCTAAAAGAGAGGTCCTTTATTACATCTAGAGTGTACTCCCAGCTGGGAACCTTGGGTGTCATCTCAGGATGAAACAGGGTCTCTCACTAGACTTAGGGCACACAGATTAGCCTGTGCTAGATGGCCAGTAAGCCCCAGAGAGCCTTCCTAGAACTGGGATTCCAACTGTGTGGTACCACACCCAGTTATTTACATGAGTGCCAGTGGTTGAACACAGGACCTTGTGGTTGTGTGGCAAGCACTTTACTGAATGAGCTACCCTAAAGAACATTTATGAAGTCTATCAAAGTGTACCTAAGGAGAGTTTTATTTCATTTCAAGTATGTTTAGCAAGGTCTGGGCTGTTTAGTAGAAAACAGAGCTTTAAGGTTTTTTATTTATTATGTATATGGGTGTTTTGCCTGCATGTATAGCTATGCACCATATGCATGTCTGGTGTCTGGAAGTCAGAAGAGGGTGTCAGAGCCACTGGAACTGGAATTACAGACAACTGTAGGTTGCCATATGGATGCAGGGAATTGAACATGGATCCTCTGGAAAAGCAGCATGTTCTCTTAACCAGAGCCATCTCTCCAGCCCCTTAATGTTTTCTCCTTAGTTAAAGCTAATGTGAAAGTTAGAAATATTAAATATTCAGGCTGGGCAGTGGTGGCGCACGCCTTTAATCCCAGCACTTGGGAGGCAGAGGCAGGCAGATTTCTGAGTTCGAGGCCAGCCTGGTCTACAGAGTGAGTTCCAGGACAGCCAGGGCTACACAGAGAAACCCTGTCTCGAAAAACCAAAAAAAAAAAAAATTTTTCAGAGTAAACCTTAGTGACAGAGTGAAGCTACTTAGTAGTAAATGAACCATTCTCTGTAACTGTTTTCTAAGAATTTCACATCTGTTCTCTTAGTTAATCGTCATAGCAACTCTATGAAGTGCGTTAGTGTTGTTCCTATTTGCAGGAAAAAAAATTCAGATATAGAGCTATAGAAGTGAGTTGACTGAGGATAGAACACAGGGGCAAAAGAGGAGTTGGGATTTGAGGAGGTTAGCCCAGAGTGTCTGCACTGTGTGGGGCTGCCTTATTTTTCACACTGAACTGCCCACTGTCGAGTGATGAGTGAGGAGCCAGCGTTAGCTTTTCCTTACTAGTGCTGTTGTCTAGTATCTGCTTCATGAGGTCAGAGGCGTCTCTTGCCTACTAAACATTTTAGCTGGGTGTGTTTCTTCATTATGCAAATGTAATGTGCTGTAACTTTTGTGTTCTCATTTCTCAGTATGAAGGTCAAAAATTGACTTTGTTGGAAGCTGGATGTGGGGTTGGGAACTGTTTATTCCCACTTTTAGAAGAAGACTTGAATATCTTTGCCTATGCCTGTGATTTTTCTCCAAGGGCAGTTGACTTCGTGAAGGTTGGTGCACCACATATGCATTCCGCTGTCTTTTCCTTAGACCTCTTGTCTTACTCCTGTCCTCTTCCAGGAGCTCACCAGCCATGAGCACCATGAATGCCATTTCCCTTTGACTCTACGTATGAAAACATTTGATTCAAAGCAAAGCAAAAATCTTACTAAACAGCTTCTGTGCTTGAGTCATGTGGTTTACTTTGTAGATTGGTGTCTGATTGCTTGCTGGTTTAAGACAGGCTACTGTGACCAGAATTGTGCACATGCTTCATAAAATAAAACCCACAGGCACAGTCCTCTGGGGCGAATAACGGAGGAAACAGACTCCCTCAGAAGAAGGGTGTGAATGTTTACATTTTAATAGATAAAGCTACATTTCCTTTCAAAAAGATCATGCCAATTTACAGTTTTACCAATAATTGTTTCCTCAGGATTCTTGTCTTTTTTTTTGCCAATCTCTGAGAAAAAAAAAAGTCTGAGTATTTTATTTTTCTCATTACCGGAGATATTGAAGACTAAAATACTTAAATACGCTTATCTTTTTTTCTACTGTGACCCCATTTCTTCTGCATGTATTTATTGAGATCTTACTATGTGCCATTTGTAGTAAGAATTAATCTGTGCATAACCTTTGCCTATTTTTCTGTTGACTTATCATTTTCTTATTTTTAGAATATAGTAAGGATGTTTGTTAATCATGCCTATGTTACAAGCATCTCATTTTTTTCCTATTCAATAGTATTGATCGTAGCCTTTTCCTAATTCAGTATTGTATTTGTATTTTTATTTTATTTTATTTATTTTATTTTATTTTATTTTATTTTATTTTTTGGAGATAGCCCAGGCTGAGGCAAGGTGAAACTGTTGCTCCTCTTACCTCAGCTTTCCTGAGTCCTGGATTACATGTGTGCACCACCATTCCTGGCTCATATCAAGTTTATTAGCCTTTTACTTTTGAGGTAATAGGTTTTATGTGCAAGAATTCTTTACTCCTGGCACTTAGATAATTATTTATTGTTTTGTTTGTTGTATTTTTAATGGTTTATTTTTATTTTATGTACATTGGTGTTCTACCTGCTTGTATGTGTGTGTGTGAGAGTCAGATCCCCTAGAACTGGAGTTACAGACTGTTGTGAACTATCACATGGATGCTGGGGATTGAACTCAGGTCCTTTGGAAGAGCAGACAGTGCTCTTAGCTGATGAGCCAGCTCTCTAGCCCTATTCTTTTTTAATATGAAAAAAAATCTGACCATACTTCAGATAATTTTTTGAGTTGTTATTCTTTTTTCTCCCTGTAGGAATTAAGTTACAAATATCTTCTGCCATTTGATGCCCCTACACACACACACACACACACACACACACACACACACACACACACACACCACCCTGTTAAATATATATTGAGTTTCTCTTTTTTATCTTCTTTTTGCATTTTTAATTCATATTATTTCTATTGTCCTGTTATGAAGTTTACTGGTTGCTTTTAAAAGAGATATTTCTCCAATAAACTCATTTGAAAAAAGATTCATTTCTTCTATGAGTTCATGTCATGTTTTTTATTTGGGGCATCTAAATTTTAGTCTTTTTATAGTTTCCAGCCCTCATATTACCTGTCTTATTTTGCATGTTATCTGTCTTTTGCATTCTCATCTGTAACATTTTAGTTTTCTTTTACATTTTTAAAGATTTATTTTTCTATTTTTAATTATGTGTAGTGTGTATATTATGCATGTGGGTATGTGCACAGGTGTGCCAGTGCCTGCAGAGGCCAGACGTTTCAGATCTCTGTAGATGGAGTTATCACAGCTGCAACCTGCCTGGTATGGTTAGTGGAAGTTGAACCAGGGTCCTCTGAGAAAGCAGAATGTGTTCTTTACTGCTGAGCCATCTCTTTAGCCCCAAATGTTCTTTTTAAAAAACATTGTTTACTTGTTTATTTTTATATTGTGTGTGTGTGTTCGTGTATATAGGCATGCACATGGCATTGCACATGTGTGGAGGTCAGAGGGCAACATGCTAAAGTTGATTCTCTCTACCATGTGACTTCTGGGCATAGACTTAGATAGTCAGGCTTAGCAACAAGTACCCTTACACACTGAGTCATCTTGCTGGCCCCAGTGCCTATACCATTTTGATAATTATTATTTTAAATGCCTAAACTCTTGTTCAGTCTCTCATTCAATACCATATTTGAGTTGGGCTCTGATACTTAGCCTTCTTTCTTCAGACTGTTTTTTTCTTGCTTCTTGGTATTCCTTATGTGCTTTTTGTTTAAGCTGTACATAATATTAGGACAGTAGATACTGAAGGTAATAAGGATTTGTAATCAAGAGCTGGGTATTACATAATAAGTTTCTCTTATTCTTTTTGTTGTTGCTCTGAAAACACCTAAAACTCCTTTAGGTCTTCAGCTTTGAGTCTTCTCTTTGTCCCTTGCCTGTCTCTTCCTGGCTATAACCATACTTACTGGGTGCTTTTTGTTGGGATGAAAAGTGCGAATCCTTCTTATCTTGCCCCTCTGGTTTTGAACTGTGCAGTAACCTCATATCTCAGAGTATGGACTTTGTACATTTTTCTTTTTTCTTTTTTTGGTTTTTCGAGACAGGGTCTCTCTGTGTAGCCCTGGGTGTCCTGGAACTCACTCTGTAGACCAGGCTGGCATCACTCTGCTCCCAGCACTTAGAGGCAGAGGCAGGCAGATTTCTGAGTTCAAGGCCAGCCTGGTCTACAGAGTGAGTTCCAGGACAGCCAGGGCTATACAGAGAAACCCCGTCTCAAAAAAAAAAAAAAAAAAAAAAAAAATGCTTACTGCACTTAGAGGACCCAAGTTCTATTCCTAGTACCCATATCTATATCTGGTGGCTAACAACTGCTTGAACCCAGTTCTAGCAGATTCAGTGCCTTCTGGCCTCCAAGGGCCACTCATGTGCACATACATACACATACATAAAAATAAAGAAATATTTTTAATACTAAATATTCTCACCCAGTAGCCTTGCATATTAATTTATTCAGGTCCCTGTTTACATGATAAAACTTACTCTCTTCCTTCATAATACTCCTAAGTGTGTTGGAGCCCACCAACCCACCAGAATGTACCAGAAATACACTTACTAGAAAGGAAGATGAGTTAGGATCTTTAGTCTTCTGTCTCAAGGGATACCACTTAAGAGCTATGGAGGCATCCCAGGAGGGCAAACTGGAAAGACTTCTCATGGAGTTGTCAGAGATAACCAAAGGAGGGTTAGGAAGTAGTTGCTGACTTTGTATTGTCCTTTTGGAAAAAGGCCTCTAAAACTCTTGATTTAAATATGTCACAGACTGTATTCTGCCCTCAGTTAAAAACAGGTTGCTGAAATGCTGCCTGCTCCCTGTAGCAGTAAAGAATGTTACTTCCCCAGTAACATGTGACCATCCCATGCATCGGAAACAAGTAGAAACAGGATCTCTCTCCAGTGCTGCATGTTCATATGTCTTAGCATGGTGGTTGATTAAAATCACAACTTCTTTCTGTTTTCCCCTTTCTAGCAACATCCTTCATACAACGCAGAGAGATGCAAAGTATTCCAGTGTGACCTCACTAGAGATGACCTTCTTGACCATGTCCCACCAGAGTCTGTGGATGCCGTCACATTGATCTTTGTGCTCTCAGCCGTGCACCCTGAGAAGATGCGCCTTGTCTTACTCAACGTGTACAAGGTTAGTGACTGGCTGTCTGCACTTGAGGGCTGGTCACCCTGTTTCCTGTGCCTCCTTCACTGTAAGGCTTGTGTGCTGCATTCCCAACATCGCCCCATTTCCAGTGGGTAGACTGCAGCCAGTCTAGGGAAAGGGAATCTCTGGCATAAAGCATTTCATGCAGCTCTGGGTTTGTACAGTGAGGTGGCTGCTCTTCAGAGCGTCGCCAGCCCCAGAGCAAGGAAGGTGTTGTGGTTACCTAGGATCCGAAAGGTGAGAGGACATGAGTAAATGGTCAAGAACACGGTCAAACGCCTAGATCTTAAGCTGGTTCACAACTTAGGCAAGTTCCTTCACTTCTCCAAGCCTGTTTCTATACCTGAAACGTGTGGGGATAGTACTTCTGAGATGGTGGCATTTAGGGAAGATTATTAAGATGTGTAACATGTGCCCAGCACAGTGCCTCTACTCTACTGAGTGCACCTCAAAGCCAGCCATTGTTACATTACTACTACCATCGTGATTCCTATTAGGATGGCAGGAACCCAAACTGCTGTGACCACTAGGAGGCTGCTGTAGCATGCCTGTAATCCTAAGTAGTAACTTAGGCTTATGATAGGAGGAGTGATATGAGTTCAAGGGCAGCCTAGCCTACCTTGTGAGTTCAAGAACAGCCTAAGCTATAGACTCTTCCTGAAAACAAAGAAGCCAGAGTGATAGTATGCACCTTCAGCCTCAGGAAGGTCAGAGTTTAAGATCATTCTCATCTATAGAGCAAATTTGAAGTTAGCCTGGGTTACTTGATACTGTGTACCACCACCTCCCCACCCACCACCACCCCGCCCAAAAAAGCTTCACCTGTTATGATTTAGACAGGCTCTGGCATCTGTCTGTAAGCCTGGCTCCTCCTAGAGCTAAGCTGAGAGTACCAGTGAGTGATGTTACTACAGTGAGGAACTGCTGTGGAGTGTCCACGTAGTGAGCTGGAGACACTGCAGACACAGTGTCAGTTAATGAAACTGACAGGTGGTGGGGATGCATGCCCTTGATCTCAAGGCTTGGGAGGATCTCCCAGGTGGATCGCCAAGTTCAAGGCCAGCCTGGTCTACAGAGTGAGTCCCAGGTCAGCCAAAGAAACCTCCTCTTGAAAAACAAAACAAAAGAATCAATAAAACCAATTATTAAAAATGGTAAATTGGTGAATTCTGACAGGCACAGTGGTACCTGCTTGTGATTTCAGCATCCAGGAGGCCAAGGCAGGAGGATTCTCAATTTGAGGCCAACCTAAGCTATATGGGAAGACAAAAACATGTACATGCACACAAAAGAATCGTCTCAAACATTTTAACTTCAAAGTCTGAACATTTATTCTTTACCGTTCTCACCAGTCATCATTTTGAGTATGAGACTGTTGAGTATCTCATATGAACTCACATGGTAGGGTTGTGGTTCTTTAAAAGGGGACAGAGGTTTAGGGGTGCAATTCAGCCCTTTATGGCCCTGCTTCAAACACTGATTTTAAAAAATAGAGTAAGAATTTTAAAACATTATATTTTGGGCAGATTATGTTTTAACCCAGACTTTCATAGCTGAGGCTCACACCTGATTAAAAGCAGCTTGATCAACATTTCAGTATCAAGTGTTTTCAGATTGTTCAACTTTATTTTTTAAGAAAGTTTTTTAAAACAGAATCTTGCTCTGTCTGACCTAGAACTTTAAACTTTGGGCAGTCCTCCTGCCTCTGCTTCCTGAGTGTGGAATTACACTCATGCTGATGAAATATTTGTCTTTTTATTGAAATAATAAGCTTCTTACTTGTGTTCACAAGTCATTGTTATAGTCTTTTTAAAGTTAGTTAATAAACAATGTCCCTGCTCTATACTTCAGAAAAGCCTCAATTTTCCTGCCTTCACCTCAGCCCACCAGTGCCAGGATTACAGGTGTGTAGCACCTTGCTTGGCGTCAGACTCTCTTGCCTTTCATTTTGGTCACACTGGAGTTGAGGCTGACCAAAACCTCCAGGTAGTTCTTGTGCCTTGGCTTTCAAGTGTTGGTGTTTACAGGCATGAGCCACTCGTCCCGAACTGTCTGTCTTTTTAAAGATTGTCTGTGTGAGTATGCCTTGTGTGTGTGGATGCCATGGAGGCCAGGAGGGGTGTCTCCTGGAACTGGAGTTAGGGTGCTTGAGAGCAGCCTGACAAGTGTGCTGAGAACTGAAGTCAGGTCCTCTGCAGAGCAGCAAGTGCTAAGCCTCACTCAGCACCTTAATTAAAGTGTGTCATTTAAGTTGAATATCCATGACACAAGCAAGCTTGAGGAGAATATGGGTACAGCATGGAGGATGGGGCAGTTAAGTATCTGTACAGTTGGATTTCAGAGGAAAGAGGGCAGCCATCAGGTGGGAAAATGATGCTGATGAAAGAGTCTGTGCATTTGGCAATGTATTCATTTCTATTTTATGTGTGGGTGTTTCGTCTGTGTGCACCATGTGCATGCCTGTTACCCAAGTAGGTAAGAAAAGGACATCAGGGCCTCTGGAACTAGAATTAGGGAGGTTGTGAAGCACCCTGTGGGTGCCAGGAATTAAACCCAGGTCCTGTGCAGAAGCAACAAGTTTTCTCACTGCACTGTCTAGCCCTTAACACTGGTTTTAAATAAAGATAAATATTTCAAGACATTGGAAAACTGTTAGAGAATTATTCTCCTCCAAAGTAGTATATTTTAAAGTGTACATTTTCATCACACTGGCTTATCTCTGCCTTCAAGTTTCAGAGTTTCCTTTTGTTCTTCCTTAATTCTTTTCTGCCCCTAGTATCTGAGCAGGTAAGAACTCAGAATGTGCCCACAAATATGGCATGGGACTTAAGCTAGACACAAGAGAGGCCCCTAAGAAAAGATGAGCATATCACCTGATTGAGACCCAAGTGAGAGTGGATCAATAGGGGATGAGGAAAAAAGAGAGAACGTACTAAGAAAGGTAGACTTGCCAGGCGCTGCGTGTAGGGCTGGCAGGATGGTTCATGAGTGAGCACACTTGCCACTAACTCTGATGTCCTAAGTTATCGCTGAAGGAGAAAACCAGCACTCAAGCTGCCCTCTGACCTCCACAGTCACATAGAGACTGAGGAGATGGCTGAGCGAGTAAAGGGCCTGCCATGCAATCAGGAGGACCTCAGTTCAGATCCAAGAACCTATATATAAAGCTGGAGATATATTCATTCCTTCCCAGGGCTCCTTTGGTGGGATGGAAGGCAGACACGGGAAAATCCCCACACGATTGAAGACCAGCTAGCTTGGTGTAGGCAGTGGTGAACAGTGAGAGACCCTGCCTCAAGCAGACAGGGAGGAGAGGACAGCATTCAGGGTTGACCTCTGAGTCTCACACATGCCTACACTCAAACATGGGAACATTTATACACCAGAGAGAAAAAGAAAGAGAGAGAGAAAGAGAGAGAGAGAGGAAGAAGAAGAAAAGAAGGAGAAGGAGAAGAGGAGAGAGAGAGAGAGAGAGAGAATATATGAATGCATAAGACCAGTATACTTGGAAGGATAATCTACTTGCCTATTGAGATTGACCAGAATCAAAATAGAATGGCATTTCGAGTAAGACAAGCCAGAAGATACAGTCCTTGCAGAATGTAGGAAAAGTAGCCCTGAAATTATTAGAGTAGCAAGGGAGAGTAAGCCATTTGTCTAATGACAAGAAAAGAGGAGGAGCAGAGAGAAGAAAGGATACACAGGAGATAGCAAGAGGACGCCAGGCCCTGTGACTGATGCAGTGACAGAGAAAGCACAGCCTGGCTTGGAGGGAAACTGAACTCCATAGATGGCAGGTTTCTGTGGGAACAGAGCTTGAAATGAACATTCAGAAGCAGCTAGAACTCTATAAATTTGGGGCAACTCTCTTTAATGAGTTTGGGCCAGCCATAGCTACCGTGTGAGACCCTGTCTAAAAAAGATTTTTTAATTACAAAAAAAACTGTATCATGATACGAGAATGTTTTCATTAGTTACCATCCAAGTTCATCATGCACTTCCATAGCTTTCATATTAAAGGTATGTGTCATTCCCGTGAGAGCAGTAATCATAAAGGCGTTATAGCGCCTCAGCTCTGTCTTTGTACAGCAGCTCTTCGCAGCCTATTGCAGGAATAAATGATATGCCTTCTATCTTTTAGTGGGTATGACATGTCACATTTGTAAAGCATTTTCTTGAGCTTTCATTCATTTCAGTATTTTTAATCTCCATTAGAGATCTTTTTCATCAGAACCACAATGACTTTCTAGCCCAGTCTGATTACTTTCTCCCTGCCATCATAGTGATTGGTTGGCTAATTTAAAAGTGTGTGCTCTGTTGGCAAAGTACTAGAGAGAGAAGACACCCTCAGACTCTGCAGAGAAGACAGCAGTCACCTGGGCAAAGCCCATGTGAACAGTCTTCGGCATAAGCTTTCCACCATGGCACTCATCACCCTAGGGTGCTAACATAACACCAGGCAAGCTTCCCTGTATATAACAGGAGTCTGCCCAAAAAACAGTGGAGGGAGGATGTGACTAAAAGTGCCACCACACACTTTCCAAAGGAGGCAAAACTTGTCACAAGAGATGGCATCTCTCATTGTAAAACAAGTGCTCTATGCCTGGTGGTGTAGGACGGTGGCATACCTGACAGTCTTGAAGTACATAGGGGTTCTGTGTGGCCCTGTCTGCACCACAGATAGAGAAAGATTCATAGGAGTTCTATGTGACCCTGTCTACACCACAGGCAGAGACAGATTCTGAGGAGAGGAAAGGGTCACTTTCCTTATTCCCACATGGTGCAGACTTCCCATACAAAGGGCAGATGGTCAGGCCAGAGCCCAGCACTTGGGCAGGGGGTAGAGTGGGTGAGGAATCAGTGTTGGGACCCAGTAGGAATTCTCACACAGGAGCCCTTCAGAAGTAAGTTGTCCTGGCAGATATCTGGAAACTCAGCCTGGTGAAGGAAATGGTTCTTAAACTCAAAATGGTAGTCCTACCTTGGCTTCTTGAACTCCATGATTAAGGGTATGTACTCCCACACTTGCCATGGTTTTTAAAGGTAGCCATTTATATTAAGGGTATTTTGTATGCCTTCTTTCACAACTCCCACAGGTCTGTGTTTTAATTTCTAACGTCATCAGATTATATTTGATTTGACTGGGTTATATACAACCTGCTTTACTTTTGTAGGTATTAAAACCAGGCAGAAGTGTCTTGTTCCGTGACTATGGGCTGAATGACCATGCCATGCTTAGATTTAAAGCTGGAAGCAAACTTGGAGAAAATTTTTATGTCAGACAAGATGGAACCAGATCATATTTTTTTACTGATGGTAAGAGGAATGGAGTGTCTCCTTAGAGTGTGTCATTCTCTGCTCTGTGTACTTGACTGCACCATCAGTGGAGTGCTGCCTGGGCAGGTATGTGGCCATGCTAACACACAAGTCCCAAGTGCTTAGAACAAGTTCTCATACACACCACTTACCCAGCTCTGGCCTGTGGGGAGCTTAAAGGCCTCTGCTGACAGTGACTAGTGAGTGAGCCTCACAGAATAGACAGGCCTCAGACCTGTCATATGATGCCAACACGAACTGGGTTTGAAAGGGAGGAGGAGGACCAGAAAGTCACATCTTCATATAAGGGCCTTAAGTTCAGCGTGGTGGTTTGAGGGTACTTTCCCAGGCCCAAAGGCAAAATCCCTTCTTGACTAGAAGTGACTGGGTCTGCTTTTAAGTAGATAAATTTGCTATCAAAGAGTACTGGGAACGTAGCTCAGGTGCTGTAGTGCTGACCTAGCATTGGTCAGATTCTGGGTTCAGTCCGCAGCACTGCATAAACTGGGGTGGTTGCACATAATACTGAGAAACCAGCAATCCAGAGGCAGAAGCAGGAAGATCAAGAGTTAAAGTCCAGCTGCAGAAATGGTCTAGCAGTTAAAAGCACTGTTGTACTTGCCAAGGACCCTGGTTTGGTTCCCCACACCCACATGGTGGCATAAACATCTGTAACTGTAGTTCCCAGAAATCAAATACCTCCTCTGACCAGGCCCTGTGAGCACCAGGCATGTACACGGTGCAAATGATTTGTGCAGGCGAAACTCTCACACACAGAAAATAAATTAAACCATAGGTCATTCTGACCCTCTGCTTGTTCCTGGGCTGCATGAAGCCCTTTCAAAAACAACAGTAACAAAGTTAGATGCTTATAACTAGGAAGATGGCTCAGTTACTAAAGTGTTTACTGCAGCACCTCAGCATCCCCATGAAAACAGGTGTGGTGGATGGACCTGGGCTCCTGGTGCTGGGAAGGCAGAGACAGCAAAGAACCTGAGCTGCTGGTCAGCTTGTTTTGTTAGCAGTGCCCATGTTGGTGAGAAATCCTGTCTCAAAAAGTAAGGTGGACCAGGACAGCCAGGGCTACATAAGAGAAACCCTGTCTAAAAAAAAAAAAAAAAAAAAAAGTGTGCCCTTGTATTTGGTGCATGGATGTTAAGAATTGCAGTGTCAAACCAAACACGTGAGAGGCAGAGGCAAGCAGATCTCTGTGAGTTTGAAGCCAGTGCTACACAGAGAAACCCTGTCTCAAAACCCCATCACCACTATCCCCAACAGAAAGTAAGGCGGAGGGCTGGAAAGATGGCTCAGTGGTTAAGAGTACCTCCAGAGGACCTGGGTTTGAATCCCAGCAGCCACATAGTAACTAACAAATGAAATCTGTAACTTTATTTCAGAGGATCCAACACCCTCTTTTGGCTGCCTTGGGAACCAGGCATGCGTGTGATGCATATGAGTACATGCCAGCAAAACATCCATGAACAAAAATAAAAATGAATATATTTTTTAAAGTGGGGAATGTGACAAAAGAAACATTGACTGCTGGCCTCTTTATATGTGTGCATGCTATTGCACACAGGTGCACACACATACATAAGTACATAACACATATTCCACATACAAGATAATAAAAAATACTTTAAAACGCATTTTGGATCAGAAAATGCCAAACATCATTTCAGTTTCTAAGTGTTTTAAGCGTTAGTTTTAAGTCTCCCTAATAATCTGGAATAAAAGATGATCGTCTTTTTTTAGCTCTGTTGATTTAGAGGAGAGGGAGTTCATTTATTTTTGTGACACTGGGGCTCGTACCCAGGGCTTCAAGCATGCTAGGTAGTGCTTTACTGCTAAGCTGTGTCCCTAGATCTTTTGCCTTTTAGTTTTAGGCTTAGGTTTTTTGGTTGGTTGGTTGGTTGGTTGGTTTTAGGTTTTTTTTGTTGTTGTTGTTTTTTTTTTTTTTTTTTTAATTTCAAACATATTTATATATTGCCTGCATGTGTGTTTGTGTGCCATGTGCATGCATGCCTGGTATATGCAGAGGCCATAAGAGGGTGCCAGATCTTCTGGGACGGAAGTTGGGTAGTTGTGAGCCACCACAGAAACTGAACCTGGATCTTCTGCAAGAACAACAGGTGCTCTTAACTGATGAGCTGTGTGTATCTGCAGCTCTATATTTTTTAGTTTTTTTTTTTTTAAACAAAACCTCAAGCCAGTAGCCCAAGCTATCCTTAACTTTATAGCAGTTCTGTATCTGCCTCATATTTCTATTTCCTGACATTATTCTAGATATTAAAACAAACAAACAAACAAACAAACAAAAAAACCCAAATGTTTACAACTAAATGTACCATGCCAGGTGGAAATGAAGATGAATTTAAACTGTGTGGAATGGCCACATCTGGCTGAATGCATTAGAAGTTATCAGGAAGCCCCAGTGGGGTCTGCACAGTGCCTCAGAGCAGAGCCACACAGTAAGGCCCCTGGTGGTGTCTGTGTTGTGCTCCACAGCCCTTTATCCCACTGGTTTGGTTCATTTAACCTGTGTGATGTTTTGCTGGGGTCAGGTTATCACTACCTGGTGATTTTACCCACCCCCATTCTATAAACAGATATCCTTCCTTTCTCTAAGCCTTTTCAATAGCTAGCTCGGGCTTTGTTTCTTTTTAGTCAGACTTCTGTATTTGCTAACACAAGAATTAGCCAAGATAGGTACATCTTTGTTTCTTTGTTAAGTCTTTAATTGGAGGTTTCTGTTTGGGTGTTAAGACTACAAGAAATAGGAATGTGTTTGTGTTTTTAAAAAAGATAGAGTGAACTAATGAAATATGCATGAGAAGTGAATGAGTGAGTGAGTGAGTGAGCGAATGAATAAAAACAAAGCAAATCTGGAGTGCTAGCACAGGCCTGTATTCCCAGCACTGGGGAAGCTGAGGCAGAAGCATAAAAAAGTTTGAGCCAGCCAGAGATGTGAAGTGAAATCCTTTCTCAAAAAAAAAAAAAAAAAAAAAAAAAAAAAAAAAAAAAAAAATCAAAGAAGAAAAGTTTTTAAAAAAATCAAATTTAGTTGAAGTTTCCATTACAGAAACAAACAAACCTCCCAGCCACCTCTGCCCTCAAAACTCACCCCTGCTTGCCTCCTAGAATTCCTGGCGCAGCTCTTTGTGGACGCAGGTTATGAAGAAGTGGTGAACGAGTATGTGTTTCGAGAGACAGTTAATAAAAAAGAGGGCCTATGTGTGCCCCGAGTTTTCCTTCAGAGCAAGTTCCGGAAGCCTCCAAAGGACCCAGCCCCTACCACTGACTCTGCGTCACTTTGAAGAAAAGAATTTTAAACTATTTTGTACCTTTTTATATTCTGAATTTTTAAAAACTGCATGTGTTATTTTTGTACTGAGAACAAGTGAAGACTTGAGAGATGGCTCAGCAGGTAAAGGTGCTATCTGTGCAAGCTTAGCAACCTGAGTGGGATGCAGCAAGCTATCTAGAGAAAAAGGCAGGGAGCTGGGGAGATGGCTCAGGGGTTCAATTTTCAGCACATGGCAGCTCACTTCCATCAGTAATTCCAGTCCTAGGGTATTGAGTGCCCTCTTCTGGCCTCTGCAGGTGGTGCACAGACATACATGCAGACAAAACTGCAAATTACAAAAGAAAAAATCTACATTTGGCAATTTGAATTTATTCTACTACTCCTACCTCAAGATGAGAAGCAGAGCGGAAGAATCATCTTGAAGCCTCAGGACCAGCTAGCCTGGAGTACACAGTGTGGTAGACTTAAGAGACCTGGCTTCAGAGAGGTGGAGAATGAGAGCCGATGAGAATTGTTTTCAGACCTCACATATGCACTAATAAGTAAATAAAGTGAATTTGTTTGCACACTAGTAAAACAGAATTGTAGGTCCTGAAAGGAAAGTCTTGTGGTTTAGTTGTGTTGATGACTTTCCATCTCCACAAAGGGAAGCAAGGGAGCCAAGTGTGACATACATGAACAGGTCACAAATCAAGCATCTGCTGCTGATGATAAATTTAAGACAGTTTTTTTGGTAGCCATACAGACTTACCCCTTATTAAAGACTAAAGCACATTTATATTCTAATCGAGTGGGTGTGCTTGTTTATTTTTACATAAAGAACTAAATCTTGGTTTTGAATTGGCTGTAGCTCAGTTGGTAGAATGCTTGCCTAGCATGCATGAAACTGAGTACATCCCTGTTGCGGCCCGAGCTGCCACATGTTGGGTGCCAAAAATGTTGAGAACCGCACTAGTCCACATTTGGGGGCCAAAATGTCAGGGGCCACTCTATCAATGTTGGAACCCGCACTGCCAAAATCCTTGGGGGCTAAATTGTTAGAGCCTGCACTCCCCCAAGCTGCTCCGGTCTGTGGGTCGGGATTCAGCAAGAGAGAGAGTGAGGACGGACTCAAAGAATGGAGACCAGACAGAGTGTGATTCAATCCCGTTTATTCTTCAGTCTCTCTTCTATCCAAGTCCCTAGTTCCTAGTACCAAGTCTCAGGTCCTAATTCCTAGTTCTAGTTGCTAGTCTCTTTCCCAGTTTCAAGTTCTTTCTCCAAGTGCTAAATGCATAATAATAATTGCCTGTCTCGAGTCTCAAGTGCCTGCTCCCTGGGCCTAATACTTAATAATTTCCTCTGTCTGCCTCTCGCCTTTTATTTGTCTCACTTCTAAGCCACGCCTTTTAAGTCACGCCTTTAAGTCATGCCCTTAGGTCTTGTCTGTAAATCTCATCTCTTAAGTCACGCCCTTAAGTCACACACCTTTAAGTCTCACACACCCAAGGGAAAATCCTGGGTATCTAAAACAAGATGTTATCAGAGTGTGCTCAGCTGTGTAGGCTATTGTAATCAAGTCTCTTGTCAGGGTATATGGCTCAAGATGGCTGCAAGGATGATAGCTGCCTTCTGTCAGCTCCCCACACATCCCCAGCACTGAGTTAACAGTGTGCTGTCACCCATAATCACAGTATATGAAGGATAAAGGCAGAAACACGTTCAGTGCTGGGGCTGAGGAGACAGCAAGTATGTACTATGCAAGTGAGGACCTAAGTTGAATCCCATGGGTCTCCCTAAAGCTGGGCATGGCATACGTCTGTCATCCTGGCAGTGGGAGGTGGGAACAGAAATGTGCTCAGAAGTATGAGGGCCACCTAGCCAGGTGTGTGCAACCACACAGAGCAGAGATAACCTGGTACAAAGTATGGCCAGGTGTATGCAACCACACAGAGCAGAGATAACCTGGTGCAAAGTATAGCCAGGTGTATGCAACCACACACAGCAGAGATAACCTGGTGCAAAGTAGAAAGTCCAACCTCCCATAGAGTCCTAACACGATTTTATCCACTCTCACAGAAGAATATGTGTATACATGCATCATGTATATAAATACACAAAAAAAATACATGAGTTAAGAGCCAGTGGTGTGCCTCAGCAGATCCAGGCAGTTGCCAGCAAGCCTACTTAGGGCCCACATTGTGGAAGGAGAGAACCAGTTCCCATAGATTGTTCTCTGACCTCCATATGAGCACCATGGCCTATATGTATACTCACAAAGTAAGTGGTTTTATTTTAGACAGTGTCTATGTAGTCCTGACTGTCCCAGAACTACTGTGTAGACCAGGCTGGCCTCAACTCACAGAGGTCTGCTTCTTGGGGGCTGGGATTAAGGGTGTGTACCACCAAACCACACTAAAGTTTTCATCTTAAATTCAAGGTCATTCCTGGCTACACGGCTAGTTTGATGTCAGGCTGGGCTACATGAGACTCCAGCCCCCAAACAGCCAAGGATTGAATCTTGGTTGACAACTCCATGCAGTAAGATATTGATACTTTACTGCAATTGATTGTCGTTCTTGCTGCAAACACTACATAAATCTGTGTGGTACAGAATAGGAGCAGGTTTATGGCTGTCTGAGGAATTGTTGGGAATTCTGTCCTAATCCTAAACCAAAATGTAATGACATTTTTAAGAAACACAAGTCAGCAGCTTGTGTGTGTGTGTGTGTGTGTGTGTGTGTGTGTTATGAATAAATGTGTGTGGGTGAGTCAGGAAGACAGTGTCTTCCTTGTTCACTCTCTACCTTATATCCTGGAGACAGTTACTTGCTGTCATGGAGCTTGTCATTGGGCTCTCAGGTCCACCAGTCTCCACCTCCCAGTGTTGGTGGTGTAGCGTCATGCCCAGCTTTTATCTGGATACTCAGGATTTGACCCCATGTCCTTGACTCTTAAGCACTGGACCCCTTAAATACTACATTTTTGTTTGCTTTATGTGTGTAGGTGTTTTGTTTGCAGATGTGTCTGTATACTACATTCATGTGTGGGTCCCATAGAGGCTAGAGGGTGTCAGATCCCTGGGACTGGAGTTAGAGTTGAATCTTGAGTCACTGTGTGGGTACTGGGAATTGAACCTAGGTCCTGTGGAACAACAACTGTTATTCCACTGACCTGTTAACCACTGTTAACAGGTGCTGTTAACCACTGAGCCATTTCTCCAGTCCCCCAAACAGTAGTTTAAAAAAAAAAAAAAATCCTAACAATGCAATTTTAAAGGTAGAGGAATTTGATATTTACATGTTGAGGAGTGATGATAGGAAAATCTTAAGTCTTTGCTTAGTATAATTAAACCTTTTGGGTTACTGTTGCTATAATGAAACACCATGAGGGTAGGAGGACTACATCCATAGTCCATTATGGAAGGCAGTCAGGACAGGAACTCAAACAAGGCAGGAACCTGAAGGCAGGAACTGATGCAGTACATGTAAGTAATAAGAACTTTTAGGAATCGGTTTTCTATACTCACAACCATCTGTAACTCCAGCTCCAGGGGAGCCAACAACTTCATTTGGTACCAGGCACTCCTGGTGTACATACATATATGCAAACAAAATTCATATTCATATCCATTAATACATCTAAAAGCAATTTTGTTATTTTGAGACAGGGTGTCACTAGAGCTAGTAGCCCTGGTTGGCCTGGAATACACTCTGTAGATCAGGCTGGCCTCTGATGGGATTGAAAGCAGGCACCATCATGCCTGGTGTACTGGCTGGTTTTGTGTGTCAACTTGACAGAAACTGAAGTTATCACAGAAAGGAGCCTCCCTTGAGGAAATGCCTCCATGAGATCCAGCTGTAAGGCATTTTGTCAATTAGTGATCAAGGGTGGGAGTGCCCATTGTGGGTGGTGCCATCCCTGGGCTGGTAGTCTTGGGTTCTATAAGAAAGCAAGCTGAGCAAGCCAGGGGAAGCAAGCCAGTAAGCAGCAACTCTCCATGGCCTCTGCATCAGCTCCTGTCTCCAGGTTCCTGCCCTATGTGAGTTCCAGTCCTGACTTCCTTTGGTGATCAACAGCAATGTGGAAGTGTAAGCTGAATAAACCCTTTCCTCCCCAGCTTGCTTCTTGGTCATGATGTTTTGTGCAGGAATAGAAACCCTAAGACACCTAGCTAAGCTATTTAGTATTTTGTTGTTCTTGTTGCTGTACTAGGGATTGAACCCAGGCCCTCAAGTGCTAGGCAAGTACTCTACTGTTGAGATAATCTCCAATACAAAAAAAAAAAAAAAAAAAAATCTTCGAGCTTTATCTGCAGCCGTCTTGCCAGCCCCTCGTTTGATTGTGGATGGTCTCTATAATTGGCCAGTTTCCCTGGAGGGGGAAGGGAAGGCCAACACCTATCTCCCATCTGCCCAATGCAGTTTCTCCAGAATCACAGTTGATACCTACTTCAGATTTTGCATTTCATCTGTGAAAGGACATTGGACTGGGCCCAGTTTCCTGTGGGGAAGCAGTAGCTAGAGAGGATTACAGAGGCCCAAAGCTAATTTTGTAGACTATGGGGAACTCCCTAAATTGGTCCAATGACCCATCTCCTGGCCACTGCCATATGTGACTTTTAAATTATGACATAAAATTGAAGTTCTTTCCTGCAATCCTTTTCTGTGCTTGTAGAAAGTTGTTGGTGAGAATCCCATCCTGAACACATGGCTGGCCAGGGCCTTTCAACCTTAACCATATCTTGAAGAGGGTGGTCCTTGTGGGAACGAGACTGGGGAATATTCATAGTGGTTCTGTCCAGTCAGAATAAATCCCCCAGTCCTGGAGAGGGGAGGTGCTGACTCAGAGCTCGGTTGTGCCTGCTGGCTGACCTTCAGAGCCATCTGTTTCAACCTGAAAGAAGCCCTTTTCCCCTGCTGTCAGTTGGTCTGTGTATTCTCTCTTTGGAGGCTCAGAAAATGACTATTGTAAGACTTAAGAACAAACCTAATAGCATACAAGAGTTTGGGTTTTTTGTTTTTGGTTTTGGTTTTTTCTTGAAATCAATTTGTGAAGGATGGAGGCTATAAGAAGTCAGAGGGGGAGCCAGGAGGGTCTAGGCTTCAGTCCCTGGCCTCCACCAAAGGCATCCCCTGCTGGCTTAGCCCAGGATGCTGCTCAGGGCCGCTTCCAGGAAGTCCTCTCCCTCTGGGTCTTACTGCTACCTCAGATTTTGTGGCCGAGCCTGGTGAAGATGATAAGGTAGGAAGTAGGAAAGGCAGTGTGGTAGGGAAGCTGACCTGAGGAGTCTGGCCCAGTTCTTTCACTTTTTAAACTTCAGATTAGATTCCCCATGTTAAAATAAACAAAGCAGCAAAAAAAAACAAAGTCAGAGTGTGAGGATTAAAGGGAAGTTTTGTGATGTGTGGCTCAGAGTAAACTCTGTGATGTCACGGTAGGCACTCCTGTATGACAAGCATCCAGCTGAAGAAATGGCTGATTAATATTCAAGAATCCCAAATGTTCCTTCTGGCCACTGATCCCCCAAGCCAGGGTGACCACCACTCTGACTTCCAGCACCAAAGTTTTTCCTTTCTGTTTTAAAATCTCCCAAAAAGAATTTAAAGATGACTTACAAAGTGGGAGGTAGAGATGTCCTGTGGCTAAAGGTACTCTCTACTTTTCAGGGGGCCCAAATTTGATCCCAGCAGCCACATGATGGCTCCTAACCATCTGTAACTCCAGTTCCAGAGAATTCTAAATCCTTTGGCCTCTGTACACCCCAGGCATGCATATGGTACACAGACAAACATACAAGTAAATACCTATACACATAACATATGTCTTAAATTAGAGAGTAGGCAAATTATAAGTAAGGAAATCCGAATGACGGGGAAAGTTGCGTTCAGGAATAAGATAAGCACACTAACGGACATTTGAGAGGTCTTACAAACTCCACGGGTTATAACTGTTATTTCTTAGACAGGGAAGCTATCACTTTCTCACCTGAGATAAACCTTTGCCCTTGAGTTTCCAGGCATCATGGCTGTAGCACCTTCCTTGTAGCACCTTAGGCAACTTAAATTATAAATGCAACCAGTGTCCCTTAATGAGGAGGAATCTGGTCTGGTGGAGAAGACTGAAAGGAGCTGGGAATCCCTGGGGACTGGTGATGGCCTGGAAGTCCTGGCAATCCTGTGACAACAGTAAGAGGCTGGCGAGATGGCTCAATGGATAAAAAGACTTGCCACACAAGCCCGACTACAAGTCCCATCCCCAACACTCACATTAAAAACTGCTGTGCTTGGTTCATATCTCTAGCCCCAGCACTGCTGAATCAAGATGACAGGAGATCTCCTGAAAACTCTGGGGCTGGCTAGTGTGGAGCAAGTAGCTCCCAAGAAACCAGAAAGCTCCAGCCTCAGCGATCTATAGAAGGAGAGACATGGCCACCGAAAGTTGTCCTCCGGCCTCCACATGTGCGCCGTGGTCAGGCCCAGGCTCTCACATCATACGTGCACATGCTAATCACTTTCTTTAAAGTCAGGATTTGGTGTGAGTAGGCCAGAGATGAGCTGTCTTGGGAGCTTCTGTGGGAAGCTGCTGATGCAGGCTGTCTGTCTGTCTAGCCAAGGGACAAACAGAAGGCACTGACAACAGAAAATGGAAGAGGCTTGCAACCTAACTGCCTTGTTGTTAGGGTTTTACTGCTTTGAACAAACACCATGACCAAGAGAACTCTTAAAAAGAACATCATTTAACTGGGGCTGGCTTACATGTTCAGAGGTTCAGTTATCATCAAGCTGGGAGCATGACAGCATCCAGGCAGATGTGGGGCTGGAGGAGCTGGGAGTTCTACATCTTCATCCAAAGGCTGACAGAAGACTGGCTTCCAGGAAGCTAGGATGAGGGTCTTAAAGCTGATTCTTACAGTGACACACTTCCTCCAACAAGGCCACACCTACTCCAGCAAAGGTACACCTCCAAATAGTGCCACTCCCTGGGCCAAGTGCATTTAAACCACCACACTGACTAAAAGCAAAGACCTCCCTACCTCTGCTAGGACTTGACTGACAGGAAACTTGTGAACCAGACCAAATTTCCTCTACCCAGAGGAGCAATTAAACCCCAAATTCTTTGGGTTTTTTTTATTAATTACACCCCAAATGTTGCCTCCCTTCTGGCCCCCTTACAGAGTTCTTCCCCCATCTCCCCTTCCCTTCACCTCTGTGAGGGTCGCACCCCCCACCCCCCATCACCACCACCAGCACTACCTCCTCTCTGGAGCATCAAGTCTATAGGATTAGGCACATCCTTTCCCACTGAAGCCAGAGAAGGCAGTCCTTTGCTACATAAGTGCTGGGGGCCTCAGACCAGCCTATTTATGCTCTTTGTTTGATGGCTTAGTCTCTGGGAGCTCCCAGGAGAACAGGTTAGTTGACACTGTTGGGTCTTCCTATGGGGTTACAATCCCCTTTAGTTCTTCCCCTAACTCTTCCATAGATATCTGAACTTAGTTCAATGCTTGGCTGTGAGTATCTGCGTCTGTCTTAGTCAGCTGCTGGGTAGAGCCTCTTGAAGGACAGCCATATTAGGCTCCTGTCTGCAAGCACACCATAACATCAGTAATAGTGTCAGGGTTTGGTGCTCACCCATGGGATGGATCCCAAGTTGGGCCAGTCACTGGTTGACCATTCATTCAGTTTCTGCTCCATATTTGTCCCTACATTTCTTTTAGACAGGAACAATTTGGGGTTGAAAATTT
This sequence comes from Arvicanthis niloticus, assembly GCF_011762505.2. Lineage (NCBI taxonomy): Eukaryota > Metazoa > Chordata > Mammalia > Rodentia > Muridae > Arvicanthis > Arvicanthis niloticus. The sequence continues at coordinate 83,899,712 of NC_047660.1, read as the reverse complement.
GAAGGTGGGTTGGTGTCTCCATTCCTCCACTGGGGGCCCTGTCTAAGTACTGGAGGTAATCTCTTCAGGTTCCATATCCCCACTGTTGGGCATTTTGGCTAAGGTTACCCACATTGAGTCCTGGGAGCCTCCCCCATCCCAGGTCTCTGTGACTTTCTAGAGGTTCCCCCGACCCACAGCAACTGCATATTTTCATTCATTCTCCTGGCCCTCTAGGTATTTCTCCTGTCTTACCCCCCCCCATACCTGATCCTGCTCCCCTTTTCTGTTCCTGCTCCCCTCTCCCACTCAGGTCCTTTTTTTCCTTTGCCTCCCATGATTATTTTGTTCCCCCTTCTAAATGGGATTCAAGCATCCTAACTTGGGCCTTCCTTCTTGTTAAGCTTCATACAGTCTGTGAGTTGTATCATGGTTATCATTACTTTGTGGCTAATATCTACTTATCAGTGAGTACATACTATGCATGGTTGTTGCGCGCGCCTCTCGAGTCCCCTAGTTGTTGCGCGCACCTCTCGAGTCCCCTTCGCCCTCGAAAAAGGACACGAGAGACAGTATTTGGGTAGTTACTGCAAAACAAGGCTTTACTCTGTATCAGCAAACGTGTAAAACGCGGAAGGACGCGGAAGGGCTGAAGACAGGAAGAGGCCTAACTTAAATACACCCTAGAGTGATGTATTCACTTCTGATTGGCTGTTCGCTCACCACCCAATATTACGCCTCGGGATTGGCCAGTGACTTTGGCGGGCTTTCTGCCTCTGCAGCTGTGCAGTTAATTGTTTACTACTGGAAAGACATGAGGCCAGCGCCATCTTGGAATGGCACATACTGACATACTCACTACGGCTTCCTACATCTCTCCCTGTTTAAATTAAAACAGCCTTTTGCCTATCAAACCCAGTATCAATCAAGATTCGAACTCAAGCCCGATCAAGCAAACTCCATCTTGGGGGAATAAGCGATCAAGAGCTTATAGCCCAAAGATTCTCCCTTACCCTACCAGGTGCGATGGAAACAAGTCCTCTGGGTGCAAGGGCTAAGGGGAAGTAAAGAGGAATTGACACCCGTCCCTGTGCAATGGAGTATAGCTCCCAGGAGTGCAAGGGCTGTCAACCTACTATTCAGGTACCACAGCTATTTACGCAAGGGCTGGCTGGACTTAGACCTCTCATCGACCCAGTGCAATGGGCTGAACCCTTGGGGTGCATCGACTGAGGATCTCAGTCATCGGCTACTTTCTTAGCCTAGATAGTCAAATTTCAGGGGGAGATGCTTGCTCCAAGGCTGCGAGTGCTTGGGCTAAAGCAGCCTTGTCACGTTTTTATTGGGCTCTGAGCTTACAGACCAACCATACATGAACACTAATCCACAGCATAGGGCTGCATCAAACAGGCCTATCCCCCCTTTTAGAAAGAAAGAAAGAAAGAAAGAAAAGGCAGAAGAAATTCAAGAAGTAAAATCGCCAGGGGTAACGGGGTCCATCTGTGCTCTATCAAGGCTCGAAATCCGGATTTGCAATTGTTGCTGCACCAGGTCCAGCTTCCCAGTCCAACTCCCTTTTAAGTAAGCAGAAAGATTATGGCTTTGAATAAATGTATCATTCACAAATCTCAGAGGTGTAATACCTGGATTTGGGGTTGCTGACACGCAGCTCATTTGAACCACATCCGTGAGCTGCTCCACATGGGCTTGGAGCAAATCAACTCTCTGATTGACCAAAGTCTCTTTTAAGTCTCAATAATGATGTACTGGAATGGGCACAAAGGTAGGCACATGCACAACCAAGGCTAGATCTAGTGATCCATTCCAGCATTCTGCTAAAAAGCATGTAACATTCTTACAATCCAAGATATCAGAATTATTCTGAAAGTTGGATAACATAAAGAAAAATGGAGGGTCTACACACACCAACACCGGTTGTGTAGATGTATTCTTAAACACCTTATTAATTTTAATGTCATCCAAATGGCTAGAGATATTAAATCATGTAGCCGAAACATTTTGTACTTCATGAAATATACCATTCAACAAGACAAAGGCAGATATACCCTTTTTTAACATTCTAAACAGTGGCTACAACACATAATTTAATTGTGTTGAAGCAGGTTAAACTCAAGAAAATATACATATGATTTAATTTAGGACTTGCATCCCCTTGAAAACATCAGAGGTTTAAATCCTCCTATGGTAAGCTTAAGATGAGGTTTTAGTCAAATAATATCTCTTAACAACTTTTAAAAATCACTAAGAGCAAATCAAGATTAAAAGTAAACCATTTTCTTTTGCATGTACACTCACAAGCCAGAAGATGGCGTTAGATCCCCACCACAAATGGTTGTGAGCCACCATGTGGTTGCTGGGAGTTCAGCCTTTATATTTTAAAAGTCTAGCCTTCTCTCTAGCCCAACTTGTCTCAAATATTGAAAAGACACTGTCTTTGAATCCTTTTTTGGAGTAACAAGTACTCTAAAAATTTTTAAAGCTCGTTATATTGAAGCAATAGCTTGCAGAAAAAACTTCTTTAGAGAAATCCACTAATAAAGTATCACACAATGAATAATACACACCAAAAGATTTAACCTCTTAATTTTTTGTATTAAAGCAATAACAATATTTGTATATATAAAATGTAAAACAATTAACCATTTTCTGAAGCAATTATTTCTAACAAATATCGCTTCATGGGCTCTTAAAAATTATGAATAAATTTACTAATTGTAAACCTTTTACCTTTATCAGAAATGTAAAGGGATAATATAAAAACATCTTTTATATCTATAAAATTCTATAAGCATTTACTGAGATGGCAGCTGGAGTAGACAAGTTAAGCTGTATAAATCTTAAATTTGAACTTTATTTTGGATTAATTTAATAACCAATCTTTTTTGTTCAATGAATATATCAGATAAAAGCCAACCTTAATCTCTAATAATTGCTACATATATTAGAGGAATCCAAAGCATCTCATTTTTAACAACTCTGAATACAAAGGAATTAAAACAATCTGAACCATACTCTATCAGCAGGCACAGCTATACTCATGGAGGGAAGCAGGCATAATTTTAATCTCTATAGCATAATCATAACTCTTAGCCCACAGACTGTTGTAAAGTCTTTGGTCCTTAGGTTTACCCTTCCTCTCACAAGAAACAATGAGGACAAAAGACGAATTTCCTTAAGCACATTTCTAGGGCCTGGTCTAAAGACCCAGAACAAAAGGAGCTTAATACCTGAGCTTCTACAGCTGCAGTCTGCATTGTCTTAATTCAAATGTAAATGCACTTAACCTCCCTCTGCCTGCTCTCTGAGGCTTGGCTATGCCGAATTGTGCATTTTGGCTTTAATTTTGAACCTTAAATTTAAACTGTAAACCTTAAAAGACACATGTTATATCTTTTCTCTATAAACAAAGGCCAATCAAAAATTTTCAAATTCTCGGTTGAGCTACCAACTGTAGCCAATGGAATATTGGCAGTTTAACTATGTTTTAAAGCCTCTTTTGTAAGTAACACTCAAATAGCTGTAAACAAAAGGTAGTACTTCAGCATTTGAATGTACTGGCAAGAGAACAGTTCAAGATCTGACTATGGCCCACAGTGGTATACTTATCGCCAAATGGAACTTCAGTATCAGGAGACTCAGAGCTGTAATCTTGCAACCTAGCTTCATTCTTCACAACCTGCACCAACCGTGTAGGGACCCAAATTGAATTGTTTTCACCTGTGGAATAAGCACAAACAGCCCCCCTCCCTGGCCATGGCTCAGGCCTATCTCGTCCCTGACCTTGGAAAAGGACAGCAGCCCTCTGTAAATTAGCTGCTGCTAGTCCTGCATTGGTAAGGGTGTTTCCCAAACCGCATTCAGCTGTGGCATTTTCAAAGATCATCTGTTCTATCACTGGCATTGCTTGTTCTAAGCTCCCAGGGCACTCCCCGTGTGCCCACCGTGCTTCCCAGGGCAGACTATCTCCCTCCTCTGTCTGCCTTTCGCGCCACGCTCTCTTGCTCTGCCGGGCTGCAAGCCGCCACACGTAGCAGAGCGCAGACGCCCCTGCAACCGGTCTGACCTGGGCCCCGTCGCAGCGTCTCTGTTCCCACAGCCTGAGCCGAGAAGCACGGCAGGGGACCCTCGAGCCTGATCGAGCCGCTGGCTTTCTTAGTCTTATCTCAGCACGGTTGTTTTTTGTATAGGCAGCCGCCGCCTGCTCTATGCTTTCTTCCTTGGAGCTGCTAAGATCTGTGGGCGCAAGCTCCTTAATGGGGTGCAGGGGGGTCCCCCCGAACTCCCGTCTCTCTTTACCAGCCGGTGAATGTTCCTTAACTTTAATAGGCCCTGCAGTGGCCCCTATTCCTCTTGAATACTCTTTCCTATAACCAGGCTCCTTGGCCTGCCTCTGTTGTCCAGACTTCCTTGCCTGTTTCTCCTTTCCAAGCTCTATGGCTTGATGCCGGCTACCACACCCTGGTTCTGGTATGCTAGAGTGGCCCTCTTTCTCACAACGCACATAAGTTAAAAACAAATGCAATGCAAGCAAGAGGCTAGCTAGTGGAGCGGCAGCGGTGAGTTTAAATCCGCTTGCCACAAACGCCACCCCAGGCATATCTTCCAAAGGTGTACCTCGAATCCTGCAGTCTTTTAACCCTCCCCAAAACTTGGGGGCCTCCGCGTTGCCTTGAAACTCCAGGGTTTCAGCTCCAGTTGTTGCGCGCGCCTCTCGAGTCCCCTAGTTGTTGCACGCACCTCTCGAGTCCCCTTCGCCCTCGAAAAAGGACACGAGAGACAGTATTCGGGTAGTTACTGCAAAACGAGGCTTTACTCTGTATCAGCAAACGTGTAAAACGCGGAAGGACGCGGAAGGGCTGAAGACAGGAAGAGGCCTAACTTAAATACACCCTAGAGTGACGTATTCACTTCTGATTGGCTGTTCGCTCACCACCCAATATTACGCCTCGGGATTGGCCAGTGACTTTGGCGGGCTTTCTGCCTTTGCAGCTGTGCAGTTAATTGTTTACTACTGGAAAGACACGAGGCCAGCACCATCTTGGAATGGCGCATACTGACATACTCACTACGGCTTCCTACACATGTCCTTTGGGGGTCTGGGTTACCTCACTCAGGATGATATTTTCTAGTTACATCCATTTGCCTGCAAAACTCATGATGCCCTTGTTCTTAATAGCTGAATAGTATTCCATTGTGTAAATGAACCACATTTTCTGTATCCATTCTTCAGTTGAGGGACATCTGGGTTGCTTCCAGTTTCTGGTTATTATGAATAAGACTGCTAAGAACAAGAACTTCTGAAGGAATCACCATCCCTAACCTCAAGATGTACTTCAGAGCAATAGTGATAAAAACCACATGGTACAGAGACAGACAGGTTGATCAATGGAATAGAATCAAAGACCCAGAAATAAACCCACACACATCTACAGACACTGGATCTTGGACAAAGCCAAAATTATACAGGGGAAAAAAAGAAAGCATCTTCAAAAAAAAAAATGGTGCTGGTCTAACTATTGGTCTTCTGCATGTAGAAAAATGCAAATCGATCCATACTTGCCACAAAGCTCAAGTCCAAGTGGATCAAGAACCTCAACATAAAGCCAGATACACTGAATCTAAAAGAAGAGAAAGTGAGAAATTGCCTCAAATGCATTGGTACAGGGAAAATTTTTTTCTGAATAGAACGCCAATGGCTCAGGCTCTAAGATCAACAATTGATAAATGGGACCTCTTGAAACTGAGAAGCTTCTGTAAGGCAAAGGACACTGTCAATAGGACAAAACAACAACCTACAGATTGGGGAAAGACCTTCACTAACCTCTACATCCAATAGAGGGCTAATTGAAGTGGAAACTTCTGGTTTCCTTGGAAAGTCAGTTATGTCAAGTGATGTTTTGCTGGGGCACACAGGTGAAAAGGTATTTTGCTAAAGCAGACACATGGAAGAATGTGTTCCTGAAGCAGACACAGGTGAAAGGATGTTCTGCTATGCATAGCAAACATGTGAAAGGATACATCATGTTCTAAAAGAATATAAATATGACCCCACAGACAGTGGAAGCTCGAGCATTGGTTTGCTTTGCCCCACCTCACTATTTTTCACTGACTGCATGCACGTATTGGTTCACTGTACACTGTGTTGCTGAGTTTCACTTGTTGTGACTTCGTAGGAAGAAACTCGCCAAAGAACTTCTCGTGAGGTTCCTGCATTGTTGCTGCTGGTTGCCAAGCCTTGCGTTTTCTTCTGGATTGAACTACCCTTGCTGACTTGTGTGTGGTGTCTGCTGAGTGGATTGGACTACAGCTGCTGGTTCATGTTTGGTGTTTGCTAGTGGACTGGACTGAGAACAACGAAGGTTGAAATCACCCCAAAGAACTATTTCTAAACAGGTCCACCCCCCCTATATCCTGATAACCTTTTTTCCCCCATTACCTCTTGGCTGGTGATGGGCTAGAGGGGAGATTGAACCCTTATTAAAGTAGGCTGTGAAAAATATATGCCTACAGCTAATATCCAAAGTATATAAAGAACTCAAGAAGTTAGACTCTAAAAACCCAACTAGCCCAATTAAAAAATGAGCTATAGAAGCTGGAGAGGTGGCTCAGCAGTTAAGAGCACTGACTCCTCTTCCAGAAGTCATGTGTGCAGTCTGTTTAACTGTAGTATGCAGACGCCATTATACGTGCACATAGGGTCTTGTAGAGAGCCTAGACCATAAAGGTTTTAGCAGGGTTTTTTTGTTTGTTTGTTTGTTTTGGGGGGTTTTGTTTGTTTGTTTCAAAACAGAGTTTCTCTGTGTAGTCCTGGCTGTCCTGGAACTCACTCTGTAGACCAGGCTGGCCTCAAACTCAGAAATCTGCCTGCCTCTGCCTCCCAAGTGCTGGGATTAAAGGTGTGCGCCACCACTGCCCGGCCTTTAGCAGGGTTTTAAAGTCGCACTTACTTAGTTATCTGTATACATGTGGATGGTACACACATCGAGGTGCACGTGTGGATGTAAGAGGACAAGCTGCTGGAAATGGCGCTCTCCTTCTACCACGTGGGTCTCAGGAATTGAGCTCAGATCATCAGGCTTGGCAGCAAGCACCTTTATACTGGGCCATCTCACTGAAGAGTCGGCTAGTACGGCATTGCCTCGCACATGCAAAACAGACCCCAGAGACCTACTGAATTCTGCCTAGCACCACCTTATAAGATGCTGTGTATGTAGTCTAGTTGGAGTTGGAGGTATATGTGTAAAATATACCTCAAAATATAAATTCTGTTCTCTACAAGACCCTATGTGCACGTATAATGGCGTCTGCATACTACAGTTAAACAGACTGCACACATGAATACTAACACAATGTTACAGGCTTTGAGTTCAACCATCCAGGAGCAAGTAGAGGACTTGCCCTATGTAATCAGCCATGTCCCCAAACCTAGGGCTGCCACCAGGGCTAGGTGAGGCCATCGACATCAAAGGGCTTTATCCATACTGTAAAGTATAAACGGTATGAAACTCGGCCAGATGTGAGGTATTTCAGCCTCCTTCCTCCCACGTGATTATTATGTCCAAATGTTCCAAACAGCTCACAAGCCAGCTCCTCTTCAAGGAGGCTTTATTTTTGGAATCTTACAAATATCTGGGATTGAGAACAGGCCACCACAAGGTGGCAACAGATGCTCAAAGTTCAAATTGACCTTTTTTCCTGTGTTTTTTTTTTTTTTTTTTTTTTTTTTTTTGCCAATGGCTAACTTGGTGCTGGACTTGAACTCACAAGAGATCCTCCTGCCTCTGGGGTGGGATTAAAGCAGAGCTTCTACCGCCATTTTAGATATCCTGACTGTGGAGATCACACTTGCCCCAGGGAACTTGAAGCCCTAACCAGCACGAAGTGGTCTAATGCCTGCCTTTGTTCTGGGAGCTCTTTCCTTTCCTCTCCTTTTTTCTGTCTTATCTAGTGGAAGGATGGAAGATAAGGATGTCTTATCTTAAAAGGATGGAAGAAAGGGGGTGTCAAAGTGCCAGGCTACATGTCTGCCTCCGAGTCAGGGTGCCTAGAGCACCAGTGGAGCACTGCCTGAGCACCACCAACAAGCTACTCCAGGGAGGCAAAACACAGTCCACTGTAATGGGGTCCTCAGTCCATGTTTTCTCTGGTAGGAAACAATGGGATCTGAGCCAACTGCTGCGTTTCCCAGTCTCCTGTGCACCCAGGTGCTGCTGGAGTAATGCTGGAATTTGGGAATGGGGGTGGGGTGGGGTGGGGGGTCCTCAGTCCAGGCTTCCCCTCAGGGCATCCATTCGAAGGGGAAGGCTGAGCCTGGGCTGAGAAGGAATCTGGTTTGGTTTTCACTGAGTACTGGAGGGGCTGAGAGAAAGAAGGACTGCTCTGGGAGATTTAGGCGGGGCTCTTTAAGAAAGCCTTTCCCTGCAGATGGTCCTTGCTTGTCCAAACAGTTTTGATTGATGGTGAACGTGAATGCATACAACTTATACAAGGTGAACCAGAGATTAAATACTTTTCTCAGGAAGGAATGCCCAGGAAGGGAAGCTTATTGGCTGAATACTTAGGGCCTATCAAGGGCCTGCCTCATTAGCATGGAGAACCCCAGGTTTTTATGCTACATGACTTTTCTCAGATAGAGGTGAGCATGAGGGAATAGAATCTTCTGGACAGGGTCAGAGAAGGCAAAAACCTGCTAACAAGAGAGTCTCCCACTTTGCACCGAGTATGTTGGACTTTGACCTTAGTTAGCAGAGTTTTCCTACAGCAAGCAGTGGGAGAAGAACCCACAAAGTGGCTAAAGCCAACAACAGTTGAGTCATATGAAAGATCTGTTTTTAGCTTTTTGATGAATCTCTATAGACTTCCATAGAGTAACAGTTTACATTCCCAATAACAGTATATAAGGCTCCCTTTGTCTGCGTCTATACCAACACTGGCTACTTGTTTTCTTAATGATTGCCATTCTGATTGGGCTAAGATAGAATCTTAATGTTTTAATTTATATTTCTCTGATGCAAGGGTTGAATTTCTTCGTGCTTATATTGACCATTTGCATTTCATCTTTTTAAAATGTGTGTGTGTGTGTGTGTGTGTTCGTGTATGTGGTGCACATGTAGGCATGTGTGTGGAAGGAAGCCAGAGGAGAGCCTATCCCCTTTGAGACAGAGTCTTTCATTGGCCTGGGGGTCACCAGTTAGGTTAGTTTGGCTGTCTAGTGAGTTCCAGCGATCCTTCTGTCTTCCCAGCAATGGGATGGCAAGCATCTGTCCCATCTGGAATTGTTTATGGGTTCTGGGTGCAAGCTCGGGTCCTCATGTTTGCAGGTCAGGCCCTTACTGACTGAGTATCTCCCAGGCTCTGTACATCATCTTTTGAGAACTATCCATTCATTTCATTTGCCCATTTATTAGTTGATTTCTTTAATTTCTTGTTATTTAGTTGTGGGGTTTTTAAAAGCCCTTTGTACATTGTATTTTTGAAAGATTTATATTATATTTTTACACTTTTTAAGTGTGTGTGTGTGTGTGTGTGTGTGTGTGTGTGTGTGTGTGTATGCATGCACACTCACATGCTTGTTCAGGCAGGCACCTGTGGAGACCAGAAGGCATCAGATATCCTGGAGCTGGACGTTACAGGTGGTTTTGAATCACCTAATACAGGTGCTGGGAATCAAATCTTTCTATAATTCTAGATAAGATATCAATCCATGTCAGATGATTAGCAAGGATTTTTGTTCTATTCTGTGGGTTAATCAACTATTACCTTTGTATGAGCAGAAGCTTCTTAATTTTATGAGGCCCCACTTGAAAATGTTGCATATTGGAGACTGGCCTGCTCTACAATGAATTCCAAGCCAGCCAGGGATATTTGACATGGCTTTGTCTCAGAAGAGAGGGAGGCACAGGGGTATGGGGATCGGAATTCAGAGAGCAGAAAGGAAGCGACTTAGGGAGTTTGAGGCCAGCCTGTCTACAAAGAGAGTTCCAGACCAGCTGAGTGACATGGTGACACCCTGTCTTAACTCCTCCCCCACTCCTAAAACAATAAAAAGATGTTGGTTATAATAGGAGCAAGAGTAGCAGAGCCAAGCATGGCAGCTCAGGCCTCTAGCCCAGTGTGTGAGAGGCTGAGGCAGTGATGAGGAGCTCGAAGCCAACCTATTGTTCACTGGAGAGCCTGTCTCAAAGGAAAGAAAGGAGCACTCGGCATCAGAATGACTGGTCAGGGCCGATGGGAGGGTTGAGATACGGAAGACACAACTTTCCTAGTCAGCCAACACTCAGAGAAGCTGAGTCTAGAACACTCCTGCAGAGTGATCACTTTGTATGAGGGTCCGTCCTCTGCAGTGTGGCAACATGACCTGTCCCTTTACACGTGAGCGTCAACACACAGCAGAGAGCCATCACACCCCCAGGAAAGGGAAGAAAACACCAGGACTTTCAGTTCTCCCTATAATGACAGCCAACCTTGACAACCTTCAGTAGGAGAGTGATAGGGACCAGCTGTTGTGTTTGCTAGGGTGAACCTGCTGGCTGGCCTATAAAGCTTGGCGCGCACACACACACACACACACACTCACTCACTCACTCACTTGCACTGTTCATTGCCTGTTTTTGACTGGCTTTGTGAAGTACAGGAAAGTGAGTTAATCTGGGTTGGATTACTCTCCAGTACTCAGAATGGTAGACCACCATTAACTGATTGGAACCTTTGTGCAAACTCAATAGCTACCCCTGGGTAAATGTTCCCTCAGAGCTTGGTGTGGTCCTTTGGTAGAAGGTGCTTTCGGCCACTTAGGCCTTCTCTGGATGGGATTGCTCAGCAGGCAGAGCCACGGTTGGATTTCAGGCCTCCAGCTCCAGGCATCTGTGTGCAGTGTGAGCTGCTAAGACGGGCAGGCCTGTAGCTCAGACTGCAGGAAGGATTTGTTCCCTGTCTGTCCAATATGCCCCTCATATCAACAGTGCCAGAAAACACAAAACTCTTTCTTCACCACTGAATTAGATATTTTTGTCTAGAAACTGGGCCTGCTGTGAATCTGAAATAAACACTAGATCTTAATGTCTTCACAGAATAGAGACCTTCTGAGAAGAAATGACAGAATAAGATCTGTGAAGAAGAAACATTGTGGCAGAGGGTAAGAAGGAGGTGGACTCCACCCTGGGATTCCCTGTCTCTGAGTCCATGGAAGAGGAGGTTCCACCAGCAGGTACAGCATGGAGGTCACCCCTGTCCCTTTTGCTGCAGCTATAGACTCAGTCACTTAAAGGAAATTTACTTAAAATGTTTTCTCTCACATCTCTGGGGTCCGTAAAATATGCATTTAATTTTTTCATGAGCTTTCTGTGTTTTTTGGGGGGGGGGGGGTATTTTTAGAGGCAGAGTCTCTCTGTGTAGCCCCTTTTGGCCTACATAGACCAGGCTGGCCTCAAACTCAGAGATCTGCCTGGCTCTGCCTCCTAGTGTGGGGTTAGAGCGCCTCCATGGCCATCCCCTCCTGATTTTTTGAGACCGAGTCTTTCACTGAGCCTGCACTTCCTTGATTCTATAAGGCTGGCTGGACAAATGAGCTACTGGGATCCACCTATCTGGTACTGGGGTACAGATGTGTGCTATTGCACCCAGCTTTTATGTGGGTGGTGGGTTCTGAACTTAGTGTTCATACTGTTTTGGCAGGGGCTTTAGAAACTGAGCCATGGCCCAGCCCAGCAAGTTGCATTTAAAAAAGATTCATTTATTTTTATTTATGTGTAGAACTGGTTTTTAACCTGTGTGTACTTATGGATACCACATGCATTTCTGGTTCCTGTGGAGGCCAGTAGAGGGTATCGGATCCTTAGGGAGGGAAGAAAACAGAGAGGGTATGGGAAGAGTGAGCTGGCATTGAGCCATGATAAATAAAAAGGAGTTAAACGTTGGGAAGAACTAGAGAGGCCCACAGAATCTTCTGGGTTTGTTTTGTCTTGAGATGGGAATTCTTCTTGCCTAGGCTGGCCTTGAACTCAAGATCATGCTTCCCTTACATCTCCAGTGCTATGATTATAGGAATGTACCACCACTCCTGGTTCACACAGTGCTAGGGATTGAACCAGGTTCATTTACACTAGGCAAATGCTCTCCCCACTAAGCTTCATCTCCAATCCCCAAATGTCAGCGCTCACTCCCACTAGGAATCCTGCTTGGTTATGACTTTTGACTCTGTGAATCTGGAAGGGACCCTGGGATTCTATACTTTTATCTAAGTCTCTCCTTCCTCCTCTTTCTCTTCATCTACTTCTTCTAAATATGGTCTTTCACAGCCAAAGCTGGCCCCAACTCAATACAGAGCCAAAGATGACCTTGTATCTCTGCTCCTACCTCTGCCAGAGTGCTGGGATTACAGACTTGAGCCATTGTATCCAATTTCTGTGGAACTTTGGGATCAATCCCAGGGCTTTGAGCATGCTCTGCAAGCACACTACCAACTGAGCCACATCTGCAGAGAGTGGCAGTTCTCCTGACCTGTGGACCACACCTGGAGTAAACTAAGTTCCCCTTCTGCCTTGGTCTAATCAAATAAGGGCCTGTTGGGGGCTGGTTAAACAGATCCCAAGCCAATCTTCTATGATGATCCCTTTTGGGCTGGGCTCCAGTGTCACCTCCTCTAGGCAGCCATGCCTGGGTCTAACAGTGTGTCTTATCAGTCTGGCTGGGAGCCTCTCTCTTCATAGCCCGTGCCCCACTGTGACCACACCTTTGCCACACTTCACTGCAATCAGTGCCCAAAGTGCCCATATCCTCGGCCCTGGCACAGCACCTGGCAACTTCAACGGAAGACCATAGTTTATTATGGTCAAAGGTGAGTGGTCTTGGCCTAGGACTGTGGTTCTCAGCTCTCTTAATGCTGTGACCCTTTAATATAGTCTCTTATGGTATGGTTGACTCTCAGCCCTAAAATTATTTCATTGCTTACTTCATAACTGTCATTTTGCTACTATTATGAGTTATAATGTAAATATCTGATATACAGGATATCTGATATGCTACCCCCCATGGGATCATGATCACAGATTGCGAACGGCTGGCCGAGGAGCATGGTTTCAGGTTAGCTTGAATGACAAGCTCCACCATGGAAGAAATGACACGAACCTTCACCGTTACAGAACAAAACAAAGACACAGCATGAATCATTGTTTCCCAAATAGGTCCGTGGAATCAAGGTTAGGTGAGCCATAGACATGCAAGATCATTTCTGCTCTGTTAAGTGTCATCCTTGTTACCCTCCAACCCCCACCCCACCTCCACACTCCCACTCCACTCCCTGTCCTAGGGCTGAACCCATAAATGTTACTTTATAGCACTCTTAGCTTCTGGCGTCAAGGTTGCTGTAAGGCCTTCCTTTGTCAAGCTTTGTGATCCAAGACTTCATCTTCTGATCGCCAGGATGTTAGGTAAGATCCAGAGACTGAGGACACATGAGTACTGGACGGGCCGAGCAGAGCCCAAGGGATCTTCAGCTCTGGATCTGCAGCATCACAGCTCTCCACAACATGACGATCCAGTGAGTTAAGGTCAAACAGCCTCTTCAGAGAACTTGACTTGAAAGAACTCAGTAAAGGAGCTGGAGAGATGCCTTTGTGGTTAAGAGCACTGGCTGCTCTTCTAGGGGACCCATGTTCAATCCCCAGCACATACATGGTGGCTCACACTCATCCATAACTTTAGTCCTAGAAAGTCTGGAATAACATAAAAATGTAAAGAATTCTTTAAATATTTGTGACATAAGTGACTAGAAGGACAAACTAGAAATGGAAGCTTGGCAGTGACACAGCATGCTCCTGACCAGGACTTACAGGCCAGGCCTCTGTTTATTCTCAGGGCTATAATGATCCACTTGGCTCTGGTCATGGCCTGAATTATATCCTCCTTAAGTTCATACTGTGCAGCCCTGACCCCTGTGGTATCTGTCCCAGAGGTAATTGGGAAGTGGAGACAGGATGATCAGCCAGTAGTTTAAGGTCATCCTCAGATACACAGTGAATTAGAAACCAGCTTGAGCTGTACAAGACTTTTTCTCAAAGAACCATTGAGAAGCATGGCTGAGGAGCCACAGATGTAGTCACTCAGTAGAAGTAGACAGGAGAAGTAATTAAGACTAAGTGAAGTCAGAAGTCTGGAGGCCTAATCCAATAAGCCTGGAGCCTTAAGGAGAAGAGGCACCAGAATGCACGTGCACAGACAAAGGGCTGTGTAAGGACTTAGTAAGAAAGTGACCCTGGGCACATCAAGGAGCCATGCCTCTGGAGAAATCAAAGCTGCCTGCTAGCCAACCTGAAGCCTCCAGAACTAAGAAAACAGCCTCCCGGTGTTGCAGCCACCCAGTCTGAGGTGTCTGGTAATGGCAGCCCTGGTGATAGCCTGGGAATGGACCAGGACCTTATGGTTTCTAAGCCAGCTCTGTTTTCCCAGAGCGCTCCTTTGGAAGCCAACTTGGCTCCGGTTCTCTACTCCCCCAAGGCCAGGGGTGGGGCACCTCCTCTGGGGCAGGGACTTCTGCTGAGAAACTAGAGAAAGGGGGTCCTCCTAAGACTCAAGTGATAATTCTCAAAGGGACATGTCTGAATTCCACAACTTGGCTCTTGGGTAATGTTTTCTCCTGTCCACTTCCACTGAGTGACTACATCTGTGGCTTCTCAGCCATATTCCCACTGGTTCTTTGAAAAAAGATCTTTTATAGCCCAAGCTGGCCTCTAACTCACTGTGCATCTGAGGATGACCTTGAACTACTGACCATCCTGTCTCTACTTCCCAAACCCTGGGATTATAGGCATGCACCACACACCACGGTGCCGGGCCTGGTTTCTTTTCTTTTCCCTCTTTCTTTCTTTCTTTCTTTCTTTCTTTCTTTCTTTCTTTCTCTCTCTCTTTCTCTCTCTTTCCTTTATTTTTGTTTTCAGAGTCTTATTTATTTTTTAATTAATTGTGCATGTATGCCTGTGTATGGGTATGTGCATGCAAACACAGTTGCCCTCAAAGGCCAATGACATCAGATCTCCCAGAGCTAAAGTGACGAGCAATTGTTAGCCAGCCGACTTGGGTGCTGCGCTAGGGACTCCAGTCCTATGTGAGGGTAGAAAGGGTTCTAAGTAAAGGAGCCATCTCTCTGGCCCTCAGGTTCTTTTAATGAAGTCATTTCCCCTAGGGTCGCAGAAAAATTTCCTGAGCATTGGAAAAGTCGTGTGACTGCCATGACATGTGACATGTATGTCATTCATGTAGAAGACAGAGGGTAGCTAGAGCCTCTTTGGGCCTCAGTTTCTCCATAGATATAACAATATCATCTGAGCATAATGGCACAGACCTGTAATCCGAGCACTAAGGAAACTAAGATGGAGGATGGTCACCTCCATAGTGAGGCTCCATAGTGAGTTCCAGGACAGCAGCATGGCTTCATAGCAAAACCCTGTCTTTTTAAAAAGCCAAACAGACAAAGCCTGGAGACATGGCTCAGCAGTTAGGAGTTCTTAGGCTCTTTCCAGGAACCTGGGTTCTGTTCCCATCTCCCACATCAGACAACTAACTGTAATTCTAGTGTCAGCAGATCCAGTCACCTTTTCTGGCCTCTGCATGCATATGGTCCATACAAACTCATAAGGATGCACACATACACACATAGATGTTTAAAAATGAACTGAACACAGTGGTATACTCCAGTAATACTAGGATTCGGGAGGATCACCACAAATTCTAGGCCAGCCTGGGATAATAATGAGTTCAGGCTAGCCTGGGTCACAGAGAGGCCTTGTCTCAAACCCCTCCCCCAACCCAACAAATGGAAAACGATGCAGTTGTCACAAGCAGTCCCTCTCTGCAGCTTGTGAGATTATGTGTGTTCTTCCACCAACTTTTATTTTTTTAGTGCTAGGTTTCAAAGCCAGGGCCTCATGCATGCTATATGAATAGTCTACCCCTGAGCTACATCCACAGTCCAATTTATTTTTTCTTTATTTATTCTGGGTGGTGTGAGACAGTATCTCACTAAGTTGTTCAGACTGACCTTATACTCACTCTGTAGCCTAAGCAAGCTTTGAACTTATGATCCTCTTCTCTCATCCCCGCAACAGAGTCCTATACCACACAGATTGAGTACAACTGATTAAAAAGTAATAAGATTTAGTATTGAAAACATACCAGGGTAAGATGGCTGCGTGGATCCCACATACTCTTTAAATGTCTGAATTCCATATAATCTTTAAAACTCAGAAAATTATGATGTTATTTGTATCCCTGTTACACAAGTGTGAACCATGACTGGCAGTGCTGGCATCTCTGGGAGCTTGTTGGAAAAGCAGTCTCAAGGCCCAGCCAGACCTACTAAATTAGACTCTGTATTATCAGGCTCATGATTCCTGCGCACGTTGATACGTGAGGCGCATTGGACTACACCAGTGATTCTTAACCATGGCTGTATGATGGAATGTGGCTAGAGAGATAGCTCAGAGGTCAAGAATACTGGCTGTTCTTCCAAAGGATTCAGGTTCAAATCCCAGCACTCACATAGCAGCTCCAGTTCCAGGGATCTGATGCCCTCCACACAGGTATACCTACAGACAAAACACCCATACACATAAAATAAAAACAAGTCTTAAAAATTAGAACATAGGTCTTACCCCCAAAGATTCTTATTATTTGTTAGGAACGTAGCCCAGGATCTGTGATTTAAAGTACTTCCTGAATAAGCCAGACTGTGCATTCTCAGCACTCAAGAGACAGGACAGAAGGGTAGCTACACAGTCAAGACCAGCCTGGAGTACATAATGAGTTGCAGTCCAGCCAGTGCTAAATAGTGACATGCTGTCATCAACATACAACAAGATGACCCTAGATGATGGAGAATGAGATGTGTGGGCACACATGTGCACTGCTTTAATAACTGTTCTCTGAAAAAGAAAAACAAGTAGGCTTGACACATGGCATTGGCCAATTTCTGTGTTGTAAACACTTCCATTAGGGCCAGTTTTAAACTCTCAGCATGACTTCAGCCAGTTTGAAAGGGTTTGAGGAAGTTAACAGTAGGCTCCCTCAAGCAGGTGAGAGCCAGCTGCAAACATTCCACTGGTCCAGTCTGTCTATAAAGACACACAATGTTAAATTGACTGCCTCAGGGGACCAAGACCACCAGGTGCACAGTCATTGCACCAACAGGCATCATTGCATCAACTTGTCAAATTGTCTCCCTGACCCAACAACCCCTAACACATATGCTGTGACCACATCAGGACCAGCCAGACATGGTGGGGCCACTTTTCTGCTCACAGTCCTGGCAGGACTAGATTCAGGCCAGGCCCACTGCAGCCATGTGACAAACAGGTGCTGTGATCTCTCTGTTTTTCTGCAGGAGAGGGCAGGGGAAACTTCACTGCTCACCCCTCCCCCGACCCCCAGTTGGCAGATACTGACTTCAGACAAGCTTGCCCTTGACTGGGAAAGCAAGTCAGGGTTCCATCTAAAGTGTGCATCGAAGAGTGGGTTTCCTGCCTGCCCATATTCTTAGCCTGCCTTCTTGTGTCCCATGGATCACCTACATGGCCTTTCCTTACACCTCACCTTCACTGAGCCAGGCCCTCCTGTAAGCCTCCCACATCTTTCCAGTAAGTTTCATTCTGCTTAGCTACCCAATGTCTAATATCACGACTTCCAAATCATTCCTCAATACCACCAGTCCTTATGCAACGGAGTGTAACCTCTGGGCACAGGAACCCCAACAAGCCATGTCAAGGATAGATGATTACCAAATTCATTCTCTGGGCTTGGAATGGCATTCTGGGAGTGTGGACTCAGCAGCTCCTTCCAGGTTTACCCAGTATTTTTATTTATTTGTTTGTTTTTAGGGTGTTGGGGATTGAACCCACTTGGCCTTACACATGCCAGATAAGCACTGTACCAATGAGCAACACCCCAGGTCTATGCCTGTCAGCTCTTTGGGAGCCTTCAAAATACCCATAGAATTTCTGGGAACAAACTGTTGTGCAAGCCACTGCCTATTGCCCAGTGCTGGAGGGAAAAGAGTGTTTCCTGTGGGCTCCGTCCTCCCTGCCCCACGGTTCTCCACCTTTGAGGAGCACTGTCTCCCCACACAGGGCAAAGCACAGTGAGAAGATGATAGGACGCCGTGTGAGCTTGTCCATCCTCCATGTACTCACCTGTATCATTATTCAGCACCCAGTAGGACCATTTCTTTCTGGGGACAAGGGCAGTGAAGCATAGAAATGTGGATGCCAGTAGCCCCACCTTTCATCTGGAGAAGGACATTGAGCAAAACAGTCATAAACAAATGGGGGAATGGGTTGTTGAGAGAGCGCTTCTTTAGCTCCGGAAGTCAGAGAAGGGCATTCTGGGAAAATAACGCAGACAGAGGGAGATTCAGCCATATAAGGAAGAGCAAGTCAGCTTGCCAGTCAGAGGGAAAAGCAGAGGCAAAAGCCTCACAGGGAGGTGGTCCAGAGGTCCAGCGTAGCTGCAGAAAAGGTGGAGGCCAGATTATCACTCAGGGCTGGTGGGCAACGAGGACTTTGTATGTTTATGATGGAAAGTGAACAGGAAGTGGTCAGCAGGAAGGGCTGTCAAATCTGACTGGGTTTAAGAAGTCTGCTGTGGCTATGGGAGAGAGAATGGACTATGATAGGCCAACCACGGAGACAGGAGCCTAGCTGGCAGATCGTAGGGAGGCAAGAGATGGCGGCAGCAGAGAGCCATCTGGTATGCAAGGCTGTGCTTGATTGTGGGAGCCATCCCCAAAAACCTCCAGCCAGAATCTGTCACTGCAACCCAGAAACAGTGTTTACTCGCCAAAAACCAAACACTATAGGTTTATTCTGAAACTGTAGTAATTACAGGGCAATTCCTCTTCACACCTTTCCTGCTGACCCATGATCACCCCCAGCAATTACCTTCTGTAATCTGTCCAGCCTGCCTGCTCTGACACCAAGCTCAAGCCATCTGCCACCTTTTTGTATATTACCAAATCCATTGTTATGAATTTTTGTCACCGATTTTTTGAGACAAGATCTCTCTGTAGGCTAAGCTGGCTTTGAGTATACTATGTAGACCAGACTAATCTGGAACTCGTCATCCTGCCTCCACCAGCAGTCTGGGATTACTGGTATGTTCCACCACAGCCAGCCCTCTCAACCTGATTTTATATATTACCAGATGTAAATGGATTAAACAGATTTCTGGAATTAAATTTCACATGTAAGTTATTTGATGACTTTATATAGTGTAAACACCCTAAATCCTTTATGACTTGCAGGAATATATTCACTTACCTGTTTATCTATCTGTCCATCCATCCTCCATCCATGCCTCCCTCCATCCCTATGGTCTAGCTCATCCTTTGATGGGTAGGAGCTGGAGAGCCTGAGGCAAGTGGTACAGACTTTACACTCCACTAGGAGGCCCATCTGCCAATTTCATCATGGCTGGCTCTTTATTGGGAACACATCGTTACTTCTCACGGCATCCTAGAAGGCCGATGTGATCACTCCTGTTTTTAATGGATGAGTATATTGAGAAAGGAACTGTTTCCCTTTGGGTATAATATACAGCAGCATATAGCAGAGCTAGGACTGAAGCCTACACTGCTCAACTTAGAACTCCATGCTCAGGGCTAGGGATGTAGCTTGGAGGTGGAGCACTTGCCTAGCATGTCCAGGGCCTTGGATTCAGTTTCCTGCAATGCGATGAATTTCATTCATTCACATTAAAATAAATTTTAAATAAACATTTTAAAATAGGTGTGTAGTGGTACACAGCTATGATTTCAGCATTTGTGAGGTAGAGGCAGGAGGATCAAGATTGTTCATGGTCAGGCTAGAGAGACAGCTCAACAGTTAAGAAAGAGTACTTCGCTGCTCTTCCAGAGGCCCCGGGTGCAGTTCCCAGCATCCAC
Organism: Arvicanthis niloticus; assembly: GCF_011762505.2. Taxonomy (NCBI): domain Eukaryota; kingdom Metazoa; phylum Chordata; class Mammalia; order Rodentia; family Muridae; genus Arvicanthis; species Arvicanthis niloticus. The sequence continues at coordinate 83,879,785 of NC_047660.1, read as the reverse complement.
ACGATGCTTCACAGCCATCTGGAGCTCCCGTTTCTGACACCCCCTCCTGACTTCCTGACCTCCTGACCTCATGACACTGTACACGTGTTTACATACATGCCGGCAAAACAACCAAATGCACACGCATGCACACACACACACACACATACCCTTTGCCAGGCATAGTGGTGGTGTCCTCTACAAAACGGGTGAATAGGTTCTGTAGGTCTCAGTCAGCTGGACGTCTTACAGTTCTTGAAAGAGAACCGAGGAGCCTTGGGTGGCCTTCAGGGCAGGTAGCTGAGGCCTCTGCTACTGTGGCAGTGCCAGTGCCAGTGGTAGGGGCGGTGGAAGCAACAGCAAGGGGCAGCAGCATCATGAACTTGGCCTGCCAGGCAGGTCTAAGGTCCAGTGACGAATGCTTTGGGAAGGGGAACTCTTCCCCAAGTGTTACAGCTCAGTAAAACAGCCACTCTTAAATGGTTCTCAGTGAAATAATGTGTGCACTTTATTCCATGTGGACAGGGACTTTATATGCATTGAGGAGTGGGGTGGGACTTATGGGTAGGTGTTTCCTACTGGCTCAGTTTGAGATGCCAGTGCTGCTCTATTTACATGGGAAAGGACACCAGGTGTTTTCCCTTTGACTGATTGTCAAGGTCCAATCAGTGAAGGGTTGTGGTTATGTGTTCCAGAGCAGGTAGAGACAGGCAGGGAATGGCTCTACTGCCTTTGTCAATTCTGAGATTCATGGGGTCTGAGCTCACTCAACCTTACCAGTTCTGTCTAATGACAAGGTCCACCTTCCCCACATAATGCTGCAAGCCTTTAATTCCAGCAGTGAGTAGGCAGAGGCAGGAGGATCTCTATAAGTTAAAGCCAATTTGGTCTATATGAAGAGTTCTAGGACAGCCAGGGGTATGTAGAGAGAGCCTGCATTAAAAAAATAATAATAACTTCATGACCAGCCTCGGCTATATACCTGTATTCCAGCACCCAGAAGGCTGAGGCAGGAGAATTAGTATGAGTTCAAGGCCAGAGCAACAAGAGACCCTGTATCACAAATCAAAACTAGGGCTGGTAGAAGGAGAAAATGGACTCATAGTTAAAGTGTGAAGAGGTGGGTCAAACGAGAAACAATAATCAAACTAAAGCAAAGAGAAGGACCCACAGGCCAGGCCCCTCTTGGTCAAATAAGACGAAGAGGAGTGACAGAAAGGTCACGGGTCCTCCCCAGAGGAGGGGGCCTGCATAACAACAAGGAGTCATGAAGACAGAGTCCTGGGAAAACTCAGAAAGCTGCTTCATGTCACTGAACAAGTGAGTCATTGAGAGAATTTAGAAGAACGACTGGAAAACAGATAGGTTTGGGTGTGATTCTGTGGGTACAGGCCCCGGGTTGTGATACAGGAACCTAGTGGCTCCTATTGCTGACCCTGTGGTGAGAATACTCCAGAAGTTCCCACACCGCCCCTCCCAGCCATCGGGGCGATAACTACACAGTTGTGGCAGGACTCTGCCTCCCAGTCAGCCTGAGGGTACATTGTGAGGCCCTGTCTTAAAACAAACAATAAGCAAAAATGGGCAAAACTAATTATTACTGATGGTGCAAGCCTATACTTCTAGTGCTCAGGAGGCTGGGGCAGCCTGAGATACCCAGCAGGGATACATAGATAGGCCTTGTCTCATAAAAAGAATATGGGCTGGAGAGATGGCTCAGAGGTTAAGAGCACTGGCTGTTCTTCCAGAGGTCCCGAGTTCAATTCCCAGCATCTACATGGTGACTCACAACCATCTGTAATGGGATCTGGTGTCCTCTTCTGCATTCAGACAGAATACTATACATAATAAATAAATCTTAAAAAAAATAAAATAAAAATTAGGCTATGAAGGGGTATCTGATGCAAGATACCACGGCACGTACCTGTAATCCCACTCCTCGGGAGATAGGATCAGAAGGATCCCAAGTTTCAGGCCAGGATGTGCAAATTAGCAAGATCTTGTCTCAGAAAAGAAAGGGGTATGGGGGCACTGTGGGTGTGACTCAGTAGTAGGAGTTTTGCCTAGTCTGTGGGCTACATCCGTGGTACCAAACAAAGCAAAAGCCCTCAAAAGCCATGGTCATAGCTGACCTTTGAACTGAGACCTGTGATCCCAGCTACTAAGCAGACAGGAGGATTACAAGTTCAGTGACTGGCGCCGTACACGGTGAGCCCAAGACTATGAAACTTAAGGGAAAACCTATTCTAAAACAAAGTTAATAAAGAGGGACCCAACCCACAACTTTAATCTCAGCACTCAGGAGGCAGAGGCAGATGGACCTCTGTTGAGTTTGAGCCCAGCCTGGTCTACAGAGCCCGTTCCAGGACAGCCAGGGCTGCACAGAGAAACCCTGTCTTGAAAAAAAAGCAAGTAAGCAAGCAAGCAAGCAAATAAACAAACCAATAAACCAACCCCAAAACCAAACAACAATGAGGGGACTGATTTTTATTTAGCATGCACAAGGCCTTGGTTTAATCCCCTGTACTAAAAACATAACCAAAAACCTAGTAAGAAAACCCCACAACAGTAAAATACAACAGTAACATTTCTTTGATAACAAAATCAATGTATTATTACATGAAATCTTAAGATGAACACATCTTGAACTTTAGTGGGCTCAAACTTGTCTACCAGGCTGGCAAAGACCCCAAGACCTTTGGTGGGATCTGCCAAGACCTGTAGGATAGTTATCTTAAATGTGTCAGTTGAACTGGCCAGTCCCCAGTCTCAAATCAGTTGTAACCAACATCCACTGAACTCTGCCTTAGACTTGACATTCTACCAGACCCTACTTCAGATTAGTAAAATATTATCCACATAGCAGACTCTAATACATGTTTACAGTAGCTATCATAACCAGCGTCTGACCACAGTCCTACGCTCTGGAGGAGAGACTCATCCCTCCTAAGCCAAGAAGGCTTTGCAAGGCAGGTTCAGCTGCGAGGAAAGGGAATTGCACGGAGAGGCTGGATTGTTCTAGACAGTTGTGGCAAGTTTGTGGTGCATGCTGGGAAGCCAGGAACTTGCTGAGACTGAGCTTTCAAAGCATGGAGGGCACTGGTCAGAGGTTAATAGGCCAGTTGTTAAGGTCATGTGGACTTTTAAATGTAGCCTGGAGACGATAGGCTTTACACAGAGGACCATGCTGGCTGGCCACTGAGAGGTTTAGAATTGGAAACACAAACATCCCTGCACTTTGGAGAGTTACTGAAGGTGGAGGGTGGCTTGTAACAAGTGTAGATTTCTGGGCTACTGGAGCTGTCTGTCCTGACACCAGCCAGTCATTTGGGCATCTCAGCTCATCCATGGTAGCTCCACTGACAGTGACTCTCTACATCTCCAGAGTCCCTTATAGAGTGTAATCACCACATAGGGTGGCTATATGTGGTGCTACATCCTAATTTTGGGTAACATTTCAAAAAAATGCATCTTAATATAATTGATTTTCTTCATAATCCTGTGTTTGGCATGATAGCGTGTGCCCAAGATCCCAGCGCTTAAGACAGCCAGGAGAATCAGGTATTTGAGGCCAACCTGGGCTATATATGAGATCCTGTTTCAAGAAACAGAACTAATATATGCATTATATTAGAAAAACAGTCCATATAGTATAGAAGTCTTTACCTGACACCAAAAGGACTCCTGGCAGAGCCTTCAAACATGTGAAGATATTCTATAAACCAGATTCCCTCTTCTCCAGACTTCCAAACTTCCAAACTGAGCTAGTGTGTGTCAGACCATGTTCCTATGCTCAGTGTGGTGTCCTGCATATGAAACCAGGCTGCCTAGGCTGTCTTACTCCAGTTCATTGACCTTAGTCAAACATCAACCTCTAATAAGTGTCCTGTGAAATAATGCTGTCCTCCTGAGATTGTTCCCAGATTCAGTGAGTATAAGAAGCTTTAGCCTACTCCAGCTCCTTGTCCTGATGGCTCCAGACTGTGGTGCTTCTGTGATAATTAGGGCCAGAATAACCTCAGGCAGACGAGTTAAGAAGGGAGCTGCTTTTGTAACCTCCTCGTGATAGCTTCTTTAGCTATTCCTAAGATACAGAAATTTCCAGACCTGGGAAATATATTAATCAAATCCCTTTAAAGTCTGTGTTTAGGGACTGGAGGGATGGCTCAGTGGTTAAGAACACTGGCTGCTCTTGCAGAGAGGGCACTAGTTCAGTTCCAGCACCCACGTTGGTGGCTTACAACCATCTATAACTCCAGTTCCAGGGAATCCAATGACAGTTTCTAGCCTCTGATAACACCAGGCATGCAAGTGGTATGCAGACAAAACACATGTACACATACACAATTTAAAAATTAAGAGTATGATTACCTACAATTTTGGTAGATGTCTTTGTCAGACTTTCTTAAAAGTGAACCCTGATACAAAATATTTGGGGAGATGTGCCATGGTTTTTTAACTTCGGCTTGACTTAGTGATGGCAGGAAAGAATGCCTTTAAAGGTGTCCTACTTCACACTCTCAGGAGAGTATTCAATGAGTTATATAATGTAGCCAATACTTTATTACAGAATAAGCTTCATGATAGTGATTGTAGGCTGTGTTTTGAACACATTTAAGGTGTATTAAGCTGAGCTGCACGGTTGGCAGGTCAGAGCTACTAAATACATTTCTCACTTATATCTTTAATTATGATTTTTTTTTGTTTGTTTTAAGACAGGATCTCACAGAGCCTATTGCTAGCTATAAATTCTTGATCGTCCTGCCTTCGTCTCCCAGGATTACAGGACTGTACTACCATATGCCCAGCTAGGATGACTTTAAGGAATAAGCCCTTTCTAAACTGAACACTGTTTGTATCCTGGAGATGACTTAAGGATTAAGGAGATGAGAAGAGCCAAAGGAGCACACGAGAGCTCAAGACACACAGCTTGGGGGTGGGGCCAGCTGGGGACTCTGAGAGAACGTACAGAACACAGCTGTACTTGTCTCACTGCAGTGAGGAGGCAGGGGCCTCGCCCACCAGTTCAGATTCCTTAGTTACTAAGAGCTGCCTTGGGAGGATTGCTGTTCTCAGCAGCCCTGGTCACCGAGGAGCCTCAGGAAGAAAGGCAGCCAGTAGAGAGCCTCCTCCAGTGTCACAAGTGACTTTGGGTGGAGTATTTACAAGCCCTCCTTCACTGGGAAGGGCTGGGTTAATACAGTGTCCAGGCTAAGTATGAAATGATTACAAAACAGATGAACGGGACATAAAACAGTTTATAGTTTTGCTTAGATTTGAAAATGGCTGACAGATGTTTGACCCCAGCCAGGATCTGTCTGCTTTTCCTGCTTTCTACCCTCATTTGTCAAAGCCTGTGATTTCCTGGGTGGTTATGTTAGCAGCTTCTGTGTGGTTTCATCTTTTAAGGTGTAATCAGAAATCTCAGCCACCCACTCTTCTAGCCATGTGTTATTACTGAGACAGTTTTTGGTGCTGTGAGAGTGAACAGTGAGATGATTGTTGTTTCTTTGGTACCTGCTCATTTGTGACCAAAAACTCAGTTCCTGGGGTATTTCTCCCTGGTCAGTGTCATCTACTTACCATTCGAATACATGCCATGACTTGTAACTCAAAATCTTAGATTGGGGCTCTTAGGTTCATCTAGTTAGAGTTCCCTGTGAGGTAGACACACAAGACTATGCATCTCGGTTAATAAACGAATGTCTGTTGAGGTGTTAAATTCCATAAAAAAAAGTGGCTACAATCTCTTCGGTTTCCAGGTGATGAGATGGATATCAGAGAGGCAGCATATCACCGTTATTTTTAAAAGTACTCCATGGCAAAGGAAAGGGAGTACAAAATATCAAATTTGGTGCGCACTGAGAACCATAGTGTATAAACTATAGAGCTTTGGAGACAAACAGGGCTCGTAGTGGGGAAAGGAATAGTCCTTTTGCCAGTACAGTCAATTTCTTTTTCAGTAGAAGATAGATCACACAGTGTATTCATAATCAAGTCCCAGCATGAAATATGCCTTCCAGAATGCTTTCATTTAACCTTGGCAACTTCACTAGGCTCAGAGAAATTTACTGAGAAATTATCTTAAAAATCCCCCCTAGTACTAGAATAAAAGCATTGTGGAAAAGGATGAACCTCAAAATCTATGCTGAGTAGGAAAAGCCAGTTACAAGCCTGCATATGGTATGATATCATTGCTATACAATTTCTAGAAAAGGCAGAACAATGGATACAGAAGGTAGACCAGTGGTTCCAGGAGCCAGGACTGAGTTTAAATGACACAATGAAAAAGAAACTGGATGCTGGCTGGGCATAGTGGTGCACACTTTTAACACCAGCACTTAGGATGCAGATGCAGGAGGATCTCTGAGTTTTCAAGGCTAGCCTGGTCTACATAGTGAATTCTAGGACAGCCAGAGCTACATAGTAAGGCCCTGTCTCAACAAAACAAAACAAAACAAAGCAAAACCAACCAACCCATAGAGAAATTTTAATCCAACAACATGGCTTCTCTGGCAAGGGATAACATCAAAGACCTCCTAGGGCCATCAATGACAGGCCACACACCTGGAATACAGACACAGCCTTAGCATACAACTTTAATCTGAAACAATGATGCCTAATTGAAGGGCTGACAAAGTGACAAATCATAGAAAGATTTGACAGAATGAGTCAGAGATAGTGTAAGGCCCGCCAGGAAGGGAGAAACTCCCTCTCAGCCCAAGAGAATTCATGGCCACCCCAATAACTGCAAGACACCGAACTTGATGCAATTAACACGAGATATATTTGATTTCAATGAGTTGAGGCTGCACTTCAAGCCTGTCCTACACAGAGGCAAGCAATGAAGTACGACCCCCACTTAGAGAAGAGCTAGAGCTTTCAAAGGAAGAACCGCAACCCAGGGGGACGAGGGGGGGATCATGATTAAGTATCTATAGAAAGCACCTGTCCAGTGTGCAGCTTCCATGACAGGTTCAAGGAACAGTCATGGGGAAATATCAAACCTTATCTAATTTGTCTTGTGGTCAGTTCTGTTCCTGGTATCCAAGGTGCACAGGCACGATGACCTGAACTCCCAGCTCAAACCCTATTCAATCTATCTTGTCTTGTAGATAGTTTCCTAGGACCCAGAGAGCAGAACAAGCTGATCTGCACTCTTGATTCCATCTGTGGAAGATTTAAAAATGTTTAACTCTTTCAATAGGATACACTCAACCTCCTGGAGAAAAGCTATTTAAGAACAGAGGAGGTAGAGAGTGAGGGAGAGCAAGAGACGACATGGAATTCACTGTTACCATGCCCTCCAATGATAGGAGTATCATTGCTTTTTTAAAAATGAGTTCCCCATAGTCCTGTGAAACTTAGTTTTGTCTTTCTCTTTCATTTTTCTTCGCTCTCTGTGTGTCTCTGTCTCTCTGTCTCTCTGTCTCTGTCTCTCTCTCCCTCTCCCCCTCTTTCCCCCCCTCTGGTTCTATGAAGTTTATTTTGCATCTGTGCATGCACACATGCTTGTGACTGTATCTGTGCTCCTACACGGATGTGTATGTTGGGTGTCTTCCTTCATTGCTGTCCACATTATGTTTTCAGATAGGATATTTCAGTGAACCAGAATGTACCTCCAGCTTAAAGTTAGCTGGCCAGGTCTGAGAATCTGCCTGCACTGCCAACACCACAGGACGAAGATTTAGATCACCATGCTTACACAGCAAGCACTTTACCCACTAAGCCATCTCTCCAGCCCCATGGAATATTTTTAATAATCAATACTCAATGAGTTTTATTTTGATGCCATAGCAATTAAATTATGCTGGTTCCCTCAGAATGCAGGTGTTTGAAGTGAACACTGTGAAAAGCCAGGCCATTTGGAGGCTAGGGATAGAAAATGAGGATTTGAACAAATCCTAAAGGTTATCTCTTTTCATGAGGAAATTACATCCTCTCCTTGGGAAGGAACAGAAGAGATGATCTACTGCTGTGGGTCCATCTGATTATTACAGTTATTGAACCAAAGCTACTAGGAGTAGCTGGCAGAACGACAGTGTCATGGATGGAGAATGACAGTTGGGGAAGGCCTTGGGGTCTTGAATGGGTTTGCTTTGATTGGAAGTAGGATCTGAGTGGTTGGGTTTTAGGTACTGCAATCATTTGAACTATGGTCAAGAGTCTTCTACAACTTGAGAATTGAGTTACAGTCTGCTGTTTACTGCAGGAGAATCTGATTTAGATCCCATGCTTGCACAGCTAACATTTATCCACGAAGCCATCTGACTAGTCTACAAAGTAGTCAGCATTCAACTTTGTCTACAGTACCTGTTGGTGACCACAGGCTTGATGGAATTAAAACTGCTCTTAGGACTTTTTTTTTTTTTTTTTTTTTTTGGCACAAGCTGTATTTTATTTTTATTAATCATATAAATAATTCTTATATGATTCCAGGGCAAATAGGTGAGATTCGTCAGGCTGTTTAGGGAGAGGTCCCCTTCGGAGAACAGCAGGATGGGGCAGAGCACCTGGCTTCACAGCACAGTTTGTGGCTTCTGTCCATCTTGCTGGTAACTCTTGCACCCCATCATGAGTGGGTCCTGGAGATGATAGGATGTGTGTCTGGCTGTGAGGTGAATCCTCCAGTCTAGGCTTTTAGGGAATTTTCCTCTGGTTATTCTGCTCAATGGTCTTTTTGTTTCGCAGGTCTTCTCTTGTGTTGGACTTTCTGCCTCTTGGCTTTATTGGGCCTGGCCATTTCCCACGTCCAGCTTGGGAAATGTTTTCTTACAATTACCTGGCAGTGTCATCTCTGGCTGGACTCCTGGTGCTCCAGAGACTAGAGATTTTTTTTTTTAAGGCAGTGCAAATATTCTGTATGACAGAATGGAGGGGAGAGGTGTTTAACTGCCAACCTGACACAATGTAGAATCACCTTGAAAGAGAGAGTCTCCAAGGATTGTCTAGGTCAGGTAGGCCTGACGGCACATCTGTGGAGGTCATCTTGACTACATTGGTTGATGTAGGAAGAACCATTCGGAATGTGGGCAATGTGATTTCATGGGCTGGGCTCTGGACTGTGTAAGAATGGACAGCAAGCTGAACATAATATTCATGCATTGCTCCTAACTGTGGATGTCACATGACTAGCTGCTTCAAGTTCCTGCAACCCCTATGTCTCTGATATAACCAGACTATAACCCTTTCTCACCTAAGTTTGTTAGTCAGGTTTTTTTTTGTTGTTGTTGTTGTTTTATTTTGTTTTTAACAGCAGCAGGAAAAAGGTCATTAGACATTCATCAGAATCCATAGATTGGGTTCTCTTTGTTTTAATATTTGGCACAGTCTCACTATGTCACCCTGGCTGCATTAGAACCCATTATGTAGACAAACTACCCTTATATATACCTGCTTCTGCCTCCCAAGTGTTGAGGTTAAAGGTATATGCCACTGTCTTAGGGTTTCTATTGTTGTGATGAAACACCAAAACCAAAAGCAGGTTGGGGAGGAGAGGGCTCATTTGGCCTACACTTTCATAATCATTGAAGCAAGCCAGGACAGGAACTCAAACAGGGCAGGAACCTGGAGGCAGGAGCTGATGCAGAGGCCATGGAGGGCTACTGCTTACTGGCTTGCTCCCCATGGCTTTCTCAGCCTGCTTTCCTGCCCCCCTCCCCATAAAACCAAGGACCACCAGCCTAGGGATGGTACCACACACAGTGGGCTGGGCTCTCCCTGATCAATCACTAATTAAGAAAATGCTTTACAGCTGGACCTTATGGAGACATTTTCTCAGTTGAGGTTCACTCCGTTCAGATAAGCCTAGCTTCTGTCAAGCTGACATAAGACTAGCTAGCACAGCCACCATGCCCAGCTTGTTTTTGAGGTAAGCTCAGGCTAGCTTTAAATTCTGGACAATTCCTCTATATCCAAAGTGTAGGGATTATTATATCTATAAAGCCCAAAGACTGTCTAGTACCAAGAGTGATCTGATTTTCTGTACAGTAATACCCCACAGCACAACCCACACACCCCAAAAAATCCAAGCAAGAAAAAAAGACATGTCTGTTGGCATGGTGGTCCATGCCTGTAATCTCAGCATGGGGAAGGCTTAGGCAGGAGGACTGTTTTTGTGGAAATGTTTAATCCAAATCTGGGATTTGCACCCCACCTTTGATCATTCAGTTCCCAGGTAAAAGACACACAGCCTTTATATTTACAATAAGCCTTACAAAGCCTAAGAGCTGGGCAGACATCAGCCTTCTGTGCCACTAACTCTACTTTCCTATCAATAACCCGGAGTTATTACTGTGTCATCTGGGCTGCTCTTAGTTCTAATTGGCCAGCTCCCAGGGCTACATTTCCTTGACTCCTAACCCCTCTTTCTCTTCCTTATCCCCTTCTTCTCCCTTGGATGGGAGTGTTCCCCTTCTCCCAAGGCGGGGAGCACCAAGTACCGCCTATTTCAATTCTGCCCAGCTGTAGGCTGTAGGCATCTTTATTTACCAATCAGAAATAATCTGGGAGTCAAGGTGACATAGTGGCACTCTCTTGTCTCTAGGGCACAGGTCTTGGGGGCCCCATACTTTAGCATTACAGTATGTATTGAGGCTTGCCTGAATTACAGAGTAAGTTGAAGGCTAGCCCAGGCTACACTTGGAGATCCATCTAAATAATGCTGAGTCTAGGTAGAGGAGGCCAAGCTGTGGTCGGGATAGGGGAACTATACTCCACTCAGTTTTGCTGTGGACCTAAAACCGTTCTCTAAGATGAATGGCCATTCATTTATATAAGTTGCTCAGCTGCTGTGCACAGTGTTCACACACGACATGATACACATGACTCAAACTGTAACCCTCGTACTTGGAAGACTCAAGAGAGGTAATGGCTTTGAGTTTGAGGCCAGCCTCTGGTGCTTCAGACCTTGTTCCCACTCTAAGGGCATTTGCTCTGTGGATGTAGCACCTGAAAACAATATTTTTCTTCCCTGGAAATGCCACGCTATAGCTCTTCCTAAACATACAAAGTAAGGGGGTCAGGGAAGTCCTTGTCAACTTGGCAGGAAGGAAGGCAGGTGACTGGTTTTTCAGTTATTGTTGGTTGTTCTGGGAAATTCCCCTGTGGAAAGTGACTGTTGTTTTGCTTTTCCCCTTTCTGGCTTAGTCATGCCCTGGGGTGCAGGTGTCCTGACTCCAACTGTTGATTTCCTCAGGTATCTCTTCTAGTCCTGCACAAACATCCTCCTTCTGGGGGAGGAGGGCCCTTACCAGAATGCTGAGGAAGAAAGCTCTCTCCTTGGCCTTCTGCCTGGGTGCCTGCCTTACCCCAGGCTGCCTCCTTCACAGGTGCATCCGGCTTTCCTCTTTTCTGTTTCTAACCTGGGTTCAGGCCTCACCATGGGTCTCTACAATCTACTTTGAACATCTTTTTTTCTTAACCTGGAGCTTTTCTCCATTTACAAGGTCCTCTCTGGTCCTCAAACTACAAGCAGATCCTGGCTGACATTCAGTCAGCTTTAAGCTGTAGTGTTTAGAGGTACTCCAGAAAGGGATGCTGGGATCGCTGTAACGGCAACACTCAGGAGGAGAGTTTGAGACGAGCCTCAAACTGTGGGGTTTACAGTAAGACCTTGACTTAGAAAGATGCTCAGCAAAACAAACAAAACAAAACCCATTTCTCCTTCAGGTCCTTACTCAGATCCTGCCTATAATGTATATGCATATCTGTAAACCAGTGCACATGTGGATTACAAGGCTAATTCTTTTCCAAGTTTTAACCCTGTCATGGAGTTCTCAGTTTGGTGGTTATGGTTTGAATAGGCATGACCCCGTAGACTCATGTGTTTCAATGCTTGGCCCATAGGGAGTGGCACTACTAGGAGGTGTGGCCTTGTTGGAATTGGTGTGGTCTTATTGGAGGAAGTATCACTGGGGCAGCCTTTAGGGTCTCCTATGGTCAAGCTACTCCCAGTGTTAAGTACACAGTCTCTCTCTGCTGCCTGCAGATCAAGATGTAGAACTCTCAGCTATCTCTCCAGCACCGTGTCTGCCTGCATGCTGCTATGCTTCCCACCATGAAGATAATGGATCAAATCTCCGAATTGTAAGCCAGCCCTAATGAAATGTTTTCTGTTATAAGAGTTGCCATGGTCATGGTGTCTCTTCACAGCAATGAAACCCAAATTAAGACTGGTGAATAAGCACATAGAATTATATTCAATAGGGAAAGTGTGAAATCCAGTGTGAAGCTCCCCAGGTTGAGAATGGCATTCTAACTCTGCAGACGTTTTCTGAGGTGTATAGACTTCTGGGTAATTTCAGTGTGTGGTATTTTTTATAATAAACTTTTTACAAATTTTAAGTATAAGTCTGTAGTTCAGTGATAGAGTGCCTGCTGAGAATGTGTGAAGCCCCAGTTTTGATCCCCTATGTAGGGGATGGGGAGGAGAGGAGAGGAGAGGAGGAATAGGGCTAGGAGAGAAAGAGGAGGAGGAAGAGGAAGAAGAAAGCTTGGACACAGCACTTTTTCCCTGTTGTTTAAGGCGAGGCAGGAATATTCAAAGCCAAGCATCAAACCAGTCCAAACTAGAACTGAAGCTATTTCTACAGTAGAGCAGTTCTCATGATGTCCTCAAAGCCACAGAGGTCAAGGGTAGAAGTGGAGAAACCTCACAGGAGTGAGGAGAACCAGTCTGGGGAAAGCTGAGAACACCAGGTGGGGCAAAGGTGCAGTATCCTTATGGCACCACTTATGGGAGACAACTGATGTCAGCAGGTGGCCTGTCACCTGAGTATCTACCCATGGTAGCACACATCTTGAATCCCAGCGCTCAGGAGGTAGGGCAGATGGATCTCTGAATGTTCTAGGTCAAGATGGTCAAGAGCAAGTTTCAGGACATCAGGGCTACGTAGTTGAGAACCTGTCTCAAAAGCAAAAAGCAAAAAAATTAATGTCAATAGGGACTCCAAAACAGTAAAAACATTTTAGCAGTGATTTTGTTGTTTATTTTTTGAAAGAGTCTTTGTATAGTCCTGGCTGTCCTGGAACTCAATATGTAGACCAGGCTGGTTCTGAACTCAAAGAGAAACCTGTTTGCCTCTGCCTCCTGAGTGCTGGGATTAAAGGTGTGTACCGCTACTTACCACTGGCTCAAAAATATTTCTTTTTTTGAAGTGAATTTATTTTTTCTAAACATTTAATTTCAGTTTTATTTATGAGTGAGTATATGTCACATGTATTCAGGTACTTGTGGAGGCCAGAAGATATGTCATATCTCCTGGAGCTGGAGTTACAGGAAGTTATAAGATAAGCCATGAGACATGTGCTGGAAAGCAGCCTCGGCCCTTCTAGAAGCTCAGTGATCTGATCTCCGTGCTCCTTCCTCTTACCTTTAAACTGGCATTGTGCAGAATATCCATTGTGACTTTTTCATATCTGTATAGAACATAACTTGAAATTAGATTTTGTTTTGAGAGCAAGATTTAGCTCTGGGTGGCATTGAATTCACCTCACTATGCAGCCTAGATTGGCCTTAAACTCACAGAAATCCTCTGGCTTTTAGTCTTCCCAAATTCTAGGATTATAGGCATATGTCAGTATCCCTGGCTTCCACAGAGACTATACTTATTAAAGCATCCTTCCCTCCCCCCCCCCTTGCTCCCTTCCTTCTGAGACAAGATCTTATGTATCCCAGATTAGCCTCAGATGTACAATATAGCTGGGGCTGGCCTTGAATTCCTATTATTCCTGAATCTACCTTCTTCATGTTGGGGTTATAAGATACCCACGGCCCAGCTCAAACTACCATATATCTATCATAATCAGTTTACACACACCTTTGCATGCACTAGATAATTTCCAATGCACAATTGCAAAGTGACTCTATTATCTTCAGTTTCCAGACAAAGAAACTGAGGCTCACTGAGCATTTGTGAGGGACTCGGGGTTGTACATCTTCACAAGCAGCAGAACGATTCTACACAGGCAAAGACAGAAATATGACTTTTGTTACAAGGACATATGTGTTTCTTAATAGACACAGGAAGCCAAAAACCCTAATGAGTCTGCCTGCCACTGAAAAGTAGTGTAGCCAATCAGATCTGGGGACCAGCTGGCACACCTTGGGGCAAAAAACAAAGACAAAAGTCTGCGCTTAATATCCTCACCCTCTCTCTTTCTCTCGTGTGTGTGTGTGTGTGTGTGTGTGTGTGTGTGTGTGTGGTGTTTGTTAGGAATTGATCTTCATGGTAGACTCCTTGCCTCGTGCATGGAAGGCAAGTGCTCTACCCCGAACCGTCCCTAGCCCATAAACATTATTACTACTTTAATGCTTTAGGCATTTAGGGCTAGAACCTTACTGTATAGCCGGGCTCATAAGAACCTGCCACCCTCCTACCTTAGCTTCCCAAGTGCTGAGATTTCAATTGTGTGCTACCACGCCTGGCTCAAACCTTTCATTGATTTATATTCTATAGACAGGGTGTTACTTTGTAGCCCTGGCTGGTCTGGAACTCACTTTATAGAACAGGCTGACCTAGAACTCAGAGATCCACCTGCCTCAGCCTCTGCTCTCAAGTACTGGGATTTGAGGCATGTACCACTACACCCAACCAGGATTTCTTGAACTGGCTTCCTTACCATTGGTGGGCTTTAGTTCTCAAGTCCTAGGCAGACCTCTGGCCAGACATACTACTTGCTATGATCTGGACATAGTTTTTCCTCCTGTTCCTGTTACCTGAAGGGAACATGTGTCAGTCATTCTCTATCAGGGGCAAAGATGCTTTCTTCCCTCTCAGCACCCATTCTAGCATAGTGTCTGCAGTGTGCTGGGCTCGCTGGTTTGCCAGGAGTGGAATTTCCTTTCTTTTTATGGAACCTATTCCTGTCTCCAGGACCCCAGCACCATTCTAAATATCTTTCAGGTCTCCTTAGGATGTGGAAAGATCTGAACAGCTGTTTATTTGTTTGGTTTTGAGACAAGATGTCCCATTGTAGCTGAGGCTAACCTGGAACTCTGGGTAGCCCAGATTAGCCTTGTACTTGAGGCAATCCTTCTACCTTAGCCTCCGATGTGCTGGAATTGCAGGCACGAACTACCAACCAGGCTTTAAAAGTGTTTTTCTGAGTCCAGTCCAGGGGTATGGGTAGAGAGGAGGGATGCCTCATTTTGAATTCACCCTGAGTTCAAGCAGTCTCAGTTCTTGGGTTCCTGGAGGGTAAGAATTTACACCAGGGCACAGGTCAAGTGAACAAGTAGCTGAGTTTTAGTTGAGCAGATAGAATATCATCCAGAGTGGAGGGCAGTCAGGCTGGGCCTAGTGTCTGCACTCACAAGTCTTGGCTTTGCACCAGCCTAACAAATCAGTGAGCTTTGTTTAGGGAGAGATTCTTCTCAAAAAATAAAAGGTGAAAATCAGTCAGGGAAAGGGGCTTCAAACTTGGGCTTCTATACACACGTGCATACATGTGTATGCCTACCCACATAGACACATGCACCCAAATACATGCACACACCCATTAACAAGTCCACACACCCTCCACACTCGCCTTGCCCTTCATTTGAGTCAAGGGACTTGAGTCTAATTCAATTTCTAACACAAATGAAAGTTCTCATCGAAGGGCAGTGGTCACAGTGCAGGGCAGTTTGGTAACACACTGATGTTACAAAATCACAGAAGTAAACAGATGCCTTTGAGTATAGAGCCCCAGTTGAATGTAGAACCAGCAATTGGGATATCTATATTTATATCTATTATATCTATCCACCTACCCATCTCACATGGAGTCTACAAGGCTCAGGGGATGTTACCTGGGTATGGCTCTGTGCCTGGCCTTGAGCCTTCTCTGCCTGGCTCATCAATATGCCTTGTCACAGAGAATTTCATCTATACAGCTAGATGCATTATATGATCATTCATTTAGAATAAAATATAGGGGCCACTGAGATAGCTCAGCAGGCAAAGGTATTTTCTGCCAACAGCCAATACCAGATAAACTGTGTGTTCCACTCACATAGTACAAGGAGAGAGCTGACTCCTGTGAGGGGTTCACTGGCCTCTATGTGTACTATGGCATGCATATGTGCATGTACACATGAATAAATAAACACATGTATGTAAAGTAAATAGAATCTGAATTCCTTACACCGTCATGTCCAGGCACTGCATAGTCTACCCAGTGGCAGGTCTTGGATTTCCCTTGCCTTGCTCTCTGTTCTACACGCACTCTTCCTTGCTCTCCCCACTCTCTTCTTCTCCTAGCACACTGCCATCTCGGGACTCTGCACTCGATGCTTCAGTCACTAAAGTGGTCTTCACTGAACGGTAGGGCACAAGTGGGTTGTCTTCAATACCCTTCCTGTCTGGGCATGCTAAGAGCCTATGTTCTAACCACAATGGCCTCTCCATACCCTGACCCTTCCATGCTTTGTTTTTCTCTTCAGCATTGATCACACCAGATGTAGGTTGTTTTTCTTTTATTGTCTGACTCTGCAATACGATGCAGGCTCTATAACTGTGGTGAGTCCATGTCTTTAGATCACAGAAGTCACTTGGCATCTGAGGGTATTCAGATGCTAAATACCCAATAAGTATTTGTCAGGTGGATACATGAACAGACAGCTTAGTGATGCCTTACTTCCTGCCATCTGTATTTGTGATGGCTAATCTTTATGATAAACTTGACTGGATTTAGAATCATCTACAAGACACACCACTGGCCAATCTCTAGAGAGGTTTAACTGAGTGAAGACCCACACTGAGAGTAGGTGTCACAGTCCTAGGAACTAGGGTCCTACACTGAATAAAAGGGGGCAAAGGAGCACATCAGCTGAGCGCTGGCATCCTGCTTGTGTGCTTTCTGATCTGTCCAGATGTGAGCATACTCATTATCCAGCTGCCACACCTTCCCTGCCTGGACCAGCTGTAGCCTTAAACTGGACTTAGTCACAATGCTTAGAAATCACATCCCCACCCTACCACCCATTCCATGGTTTTTCCATTCCAGAATTTTGAAGAAAAAAAAATAAGGCAAGGTCTCACTCTATAATCCCAATTGCCCTGGAACTTGTTCTGTAGACCATGCTGGTCTGGAACTCACAGAAACCCTCCAGCTTCTGCTTCCTAAATACTGCTGTAACAATTCCTGGGTCACACAGAGGAACACGCAAAGGGAACATGCCTTAGCAAGGGCATTAATTTTGCAAAAAGGGCACAGCAAGGTCCAAAATGGGCTAGCAAGCACGTCAGGATAGGAAGTTCTTAAAAACAACAAAAAAAAAGTGTTTCCAGGTCCATTTTATCTGCATGTTGTATGTGCATGTTCTGTCTGTGTACCACATGCACGCAGTGTCTGCAGAGCCCAGAAGAGGAGTCAAATCCCCCTGGGACAGAGGTTGTCAAAGCTGCCATGTGCTCTGAGAACAGAGCTTGAGTCACCTGGAAGAGCAGCCAGTGTTGTAACTGCCGAGCCATCCCTCCAGTCCTTGGTTTTTATACCAGGGCAGATAATAACTGTGTGTGTCTCCCATTAGCTGGGGTCCAACCTTACAGTCTTTCAAGATCGGCTAGTTTTAAAGGAAATTAAGGAGATTGGGAAAAGGTGGGTTGCTTAAGTTCCAAGAATGGGATATATGTGAACAAACATTTTATTGATGGGAGGGAATTCAAACATTTGCATTAAGATATCACAAGATAGGGGGATAGAAATAAGCATAATAAAATCTTACAAGGTAACAGAGAGAGGGAGGAGAGAGAGAGAGAGAGAGAGAGAGAGAGAGAGAGAGAGAGAATGAATAAGATCTGAATTCCTTGTACTTAAAAGCTTTAGAGTGCTTTACAGATATTAGCTGAGTGCCTTAATCCCAACAGTCAAGAGGCAGAAGCTTGTAGATCTCTGTGAGGGGTAACCTGGTCTGCATAGCTAGACTCTGTCTCAAAAAAAAAAAAAAAAAAAAAAAAAAAAGACTAATATTTAATGTTTCTTACCTTGCTGAGACTAAAGGCACGTGCTACCCTGCCTAGCATGAAAAAGACATTTTTAGTGAAAGAGAGTCCAAGGACCCTTCAGCACAGCCATCCTCCTGAAGATGGAAATGTGGCACCTGGAGCGGCACAGAACTGCCACTAAGTGTTTAGTGACTCAATCCAAGTGGGTAGAAATGGAGATAGCCGGAGGCGTAGCTCCCTGAGGGGAGGACCAAGGGAGGGTCCTTCTGTGGGAGCTCAGCTTGTTTGCTGGACATCAGGCGTGGGTGACACAGGCACAGCAATGTAACAGCGCTGCAGAGGTGAGGGTCACAGAGGACGGTGACTTCATCCCACACAGGCCGTGTGGACTAGAGGACTAGGCCAGCACAAGCCTGGCCTGACATATCTTTGTTGCCCCCCTCCCAGATTTCTTCCACTGTTTTAAAGGTTAATGGGGAAACATGGAGACTCTGAGTTTTATCCAGAAAGATTTACATCCTGAGGAAGTAGTAAGGCAGATTGCAAACACGGGTGGCATATTTCCCCCACTGTGTGGGGCTAAACAAACCTTTACAGGGCAATAAAAATAAACACCAATGGAATCTTTTGTTTTGTTTTGTTTTTTGTTTTTCGAGACAGGGTTTCTTTTTGTAGCCCTGGCTGTCCTGGAACTCACTCTGTAGACCAGGCTGGCCTCAAACTCAGAAATCCACCTGCGTCTGCCTCTCAAGTGCTGGGATTAAAGGCATGCGCCACCATTGCCTGGCACCAATGGAATCTTTAAGCAAAGCATTTCTCAAGATTTTGACTAAGGCATCCCACCTATGTTAATCAGACTTTTAAAAATTATTTATTTTTTTATTTAATGTGTATAAGTGTTTTGCCTGCATGTATGTTGTGTACCACGTGTGTGCCTTCTAACCAACAGAGGCCAGAAGAGAGCATCAGATCCCTGGAACTGGAGCTTCAGACAGTTGTTAACTGCTATGTAGTCCTGGGAATTTAATCTAGGTCCCCTGGAGCAGCAGTGCTCAACCTATCAGTTGAGACCCCTTGGGGAGGGCACATATCAGATATTTACATTATGATTCATAACAGTAGCAAAGTTAATTATGAAATAGCAATGAAAATAATTTCATAGTTGGAGGCCACCACAACATGAGGGACTGTTTTAAAGGCTCACAGCATTAGGGAAGTTGAGAAGCACTGCCCTAGAACATCACCCAGGGCCATCTCTCCAGCCCCTGATTATCACTGTGACAAATCATGAGGGAAATAAGGGAAGATTTACCTTAGTTCCCAGTTGTAGTTCATGGTTGGCTGGCTCTGTTACCTTGGGCCTGAGGCAAGCCTTGAACATCATGGTTGCAGGAGCAGATGATGGGGGCTGGTCACCTCACAGTGACCCGGGAAGCAGAGAGGAGTAAGAGGAAGATGCGCTCCCCGGTGACCCACTTTCTTCAACTAGCCTCCAACTTCCACAGGTGCATTACCTTCCAACAGTCTAGTCAGGTTCTGGGTTCATCTATAGATCCGTCCACTGATGGAGTCAGAACTTGCATGTTTGGATCATTTCCCCAAAGCCCCACCTCAGAACACTGCTTGTATCAGGACCTAGCTTTGAGTTGTCTGGGAAAGCTCCACATCGGAAGCCTAATAGCATGTTTGCCCACACTGTGAGGCAGGTGATTGGAGCCCTGCCAAGCAGCGCCACTTTGACACAGACCACTCACCTCTCAGAGCCTCCGAAAGCCTGGCAAGGACTGTCATCCTTGAGACAGATTACAAAGCATTAGAAAGCTGTTTTCTCCATGAATGGCACATTATGGTCAGGCTGTAGATGCTTCCTGAAAATGCCAAAACACAGATCCAGGAAAGGCTCAGCACAGCACACTTTATCTAACCAGCTCCCGGGGCATTTCAAACTGTAAAGTTAAGCTCAAACTGTTTAAAATGGCCAACAAGACCCCAGCCAGAAATACGCCAACCTTGAATAGCCCACAGGGTGCTGGGGGAGGGGTAAGCACCTGCTGTTTTGAGTTCTGGCTGTGTAACTCAGGCTGGTCTAGAACTTGTGATGCTCTGGGGCTTGCCTCAGGTTGTAAACTGGAGGTTTTGGGTCCCATTGAAGCATTGGGAGTGATAAAGCCAGGAGGGTAGGAGGTCTGAGCAAATGGGAATAATATCCTTATTAGAAAAAAAAAAAAAGGCCCCAGAGATTTTCTAAAACTTTTTTTTTTTCCTGACATATGAAAGTTTGTTGAACAGTTGGAAGTCTACAAGCCCAGGAGGGCCCTCCTTAGAACCTGACTTTGTTGGCATCCTGTTCTGTGACTTCCAGCCTTCAGAATCAGAAGTGGGTGTCATTTAGAAGCTGTGGTATTTTGACACAGCAGCCCTGCCCAACAAGGGTCCTTCCTCAGTATGTGGAGTAGTTAGTAAACTGTTTCCTGCTGCCTAGTGGGGTTACCCCTGTATATGTCTAAGAACTTGTAATATAAAGG
Source organism: Arvicanthis niloticus (assembly GCF_011762505.2). Taxonomy (NCBI): domain Eukaryota; kingdom Metazoa; phylum Chordata; class Mammalia; order Rodentia; family Muridae; genus Arvicanthis; species Arvicanthis niloticus. The sequence continues at coordinate 83,859,351 of NC_047660.1, read as the reverse complement.
GTTTGTCACTCTATGAATGTGGTAATGAGCTTGATGGGGGGGTGGGGGAAGAATGCCAGCTAGGCACCTTTAATCCCACCACTAGAGACAGCCAGGTAGATCTCTGAGCTTCAGGCCAGCGTGGTCTACAGAACAAGTTCTAGTACAGCAAGGGCTACATAGAAAACTCAGTCTCCTCCCACCCCCAAAAGAAGGGGGTGGGGGAGTCAAATGGTGACGTGTGTGTGTGTGTGTGTGTGTGTGTGTCTATAATCTCAGTGTGTGTGTGTGTGTGTGTGTGTCTATAATCTCAGTGCTTTGGAGCCGGAGGCCAGTGTGACTATATATACCGTGTGAGCTGTATAGTGAGTTCTACAGGAGGAGTGCCTGATTTAAAATGCAACACACTGGAGGTAGACACAGAAATATCGAAGTCAAGGCCAGTCCCAGCTGATAAGAGCTTGATGCCAGCCTGGGCTAAGGTTTCAAACAAAATGAGTGAATGGGAAGTCAGTAGACGGACCTAATAAGGGGAACTGTTGAAAGGGAAAATGGGGTCAGGCTCTTCTAGAAGGAGAGATTGAAGCATGGGAGGCCTGTGGCACAAGTGAGATTCTCTGGTGCTGGCTTTGAAGACCAGTACAAGAGAAAGAGGGGAGATACCCCCTAGGGTTATTTTGCCTGGCCTTGGCTGTCAGCAAGGAAACCTGACCCTCAGACCTCAAGTTAAACAACACTGAATGAATTTGAATGACATTCTTCCTCAGAGCCTGCAGAAGGAACACAACCTGGCTGAAACCCAGTTTAACCCATGAGACCCTGAGTAGAGACTACCCAGTAGGCTGATCCTTAATGGCCATCTTGTTCCAGCCTTATCATTGGAAATCAAAAGTAACTGTATCTTTAGCAAAGAACTTCAAATCATCTCTCCCAGAATGGCCAGTGAGGTACCAGGAACAAACAGGTGTGGCCTCTTTAGAAATAAACCTAGGCACACACCTGCACCGTCTCTGGCAATCAGGAGTGGGACCTTGCCCAAGAGTAACCCCTTTGCTTTGCTTCTGGGGGGTGGGGGGGACCCGACAGAAGCAACTCCTCTACTTTGATCACAGGCTCCTGAGAACTCCCCTCTCAAGCAAATCTGTCCTCCAAACTTCATGGATGGACCTCAGCTTCCCTCTACAAAGTGCCCACTTTGCTCAGGGCATATGGCCAGGTATTCCCTGACCTCACAGTGGCCCTGGCACCTGTAACCATACAGAGAATCCTTCCACTGTTAGCTCTTTTGTGATGCCCCATTGGCTAGGCAGGCTCTAGCTTGGTGATGTTGGGCAGAACCACATAGTTCCTACACTGGTCAAGCTTACCCACGAGCAGGCAGTGCAATCTCTTTAAAAAGCCGCCGGATCCATTAAATTTTTACCCAGCTCCATGGGCTCTTCGTGCATTCAGGATATCCAGGTAAGCCCTAAGAGTTCATGCCTTCGCTTGCTGAGCTTTGCCCAGCAGGCTCCAGGCTTTGGATGTCCACTCGGTGGCTGGACCAAGCTATCTGTCTATCTGCTGTACAGACAAGATTACTGTAGAGTTCCCTTTTCTGTGAAACCAAGTAGACACAAAGGTAGATTTGGAGAATGGAAATCACCTAAACTTTCCTTCTGTGCCTTGATCTGCTTCACTGGAGACGGGAGGAAGCTAGCTTAAGACGGCCCACGCGCGGCCTGGGGAGCTAGTGGGCGGCGCCTCTCCTAGTGGCCATGGCTGGGACTCCAGGGCACTGGGCTTTTTGTGACAGAGCGTCGAGTGACACAGGCTATCAGGGCGGCCTGGGCTAAGTGGGCGCGGTGTGCTGCAGGCCGCTGCAGACAGGGGGCAGCCGCGCCCACTTCCTCTGCCACTCCGCACCCGCCGGCGGAGCACCCGGGGTGGCCGCGCTGCGCGCCCAGACCTACCGGGCTGCGGCGACGAGGCGGCCCTCGGCGCGCTCCGATCCCACCGCGCACTTTGCGACCGGGCTGCAGAGCATTCGGCTGCCCACATGGACACCGCAATGAAACGGAGCCGCTCTGAGGAGCCGGCGGAGCTCCCGCCGCCTGCCCGGGAGGCGGAGGAGAAAGAGGAGGAGGAAGAGAGGATGGAACAGGGCCTGGAGGAGGAGGAAGAGGTGGACCCCCGGATCCAGGTAGGATGCGTGACAGGAGCCCACAGCCGCACCCCGCCAGGGCTGCCGTGGAAGTCTGGCGTCTACACAGATACACGCCTTACAGCCTCGCGTGTTCGCGGTCGCGGGGTGGGGGCTGCCTATATCCAGAAGGTGCACCAAGGCTTGGGACACCCATTTCACATTCTCCCTGCGGCAGGCTTCGGTGCCCGCGTGAACGCGGCCTGATTATTGCGGGGATCCCTGCAGACCCTCGGCCCAACCCGAGGGTCCCTACAACAGGACCAGTGGTTCAGGAGGATTACAACAAAGGAAAAAGGGGGCGGGGGCCCCGAGCGGAGTCGGGGTACGCGTGGAGCACTGCACAGCCCCGGGGCTTCGGCGCAGCGTTATCCCAGCTGTGTGGATGCAGACGTCGTGGTGGGCCAGCAGGACAAGGTGGTTGTCGCCTGCCCCTGTGGTGTGGGCTGCACTGGTGCGGGGCGTCTCGTGAGCCCTCACCTGGCAGAGGTGCCTATCGTGGGCCACCTTCCTCTTTTGGTTCATTGTCAACACATGGTGGGCGTCGTTGCCACTGTTGGCACGGTATTGCACTTGGCCTGAGACTGTTTAAAACCCTCCTTTTCCTTGTGAGGTCAGTGTGAACACCCACCAGGGACAGCTGATGCGCAAAGCCGACGTGTGGAGGCAGGGAAAATAGAAAGCCTGGCTTTCTGTGCCTCCATTTCCAGGAGAGATAGTTAAAAAACAATTTCCAGGAGTGACAGCTTAACCTCTTCACCTTCCTAAGCACAAAGCAAATTCCTTTCCATGACCTGTTTTGTACCCTTTCCATAAATCATTAAAAAAAAACAAACTATTAAGTATGGTTTGCAATTTCTGGATCCAATAATTGCTTGTAAGTGCACAGATAAAGAAAAAAAGAGCATGCTATTAATTCACCAGTTTGGCTTAAATTAATTATTTTGTCAAATTAACACACTAAAGATCAGTGAGAAAACCGTCTCATTGGTTATTCTGTTAATTCAGACCCTGGGTTTGGATTACAGAATCTTGTGGGTTTGGTGTGGAATTTTGTTAACAAGACCTTTGTTCACAGAGCAAAGATGAGTTGAATAAAGATGAGATAACTCATGTTGGCTACTTCTTATAAAATGTTAGATTGCAAATGTTTAAAAGAGGTAGGATTAAAGCCAGTTAACAACACCCCAGTTAGGCAGGGTGAATAGTGCACACGTAGAAAAAAAAATCATCTCTTTATAGGGAAATAGCCATTAGTGAGTTAACGCTGAAGTCTGTCTCTGTCCCGCTGCACCAGCCTTGTGATTCCTTGTGGCCACATTTTCCTGTACTGATTTCCTCGAAAAGTTCTTTCCTACAGCAAAGGGTGCTGTTTTGACTGGGTTAAGTTACTGTTTGTGACAGGTGAGTTTACAAAACAAAACAAAAACAAAACAAAAACCTTTCAGGGAAAGATAAATCTGTAGAACCTTAAAGATGTCAAAAAAGGACACAGTCTGCAAAAGGTTTTAGAAATGCCGACGGCTTTATCTTTTAGCTTAGCTGTTTTCTTTTCTTGAAGAACGAACCGACTTGCATCATTCAGGGATGACTTTCCAGTTGTAAACTAAGTTACCCTAGAAACAAAAGGCTAGCCCTTCTAATCTCTCTCCCTCTCTCTTTTCATTAGGGAGAACTGGAGAAGTTAAATCAATCCACGGATGATATCAACAGACGGGAGACTGAACTTGAGGTACAGAGAGCTGGGGCACTGTTCTAGGGTGAAATAGTGTCAGTCACCTTTGACACTGGGCTGGTTAATTTTGTTTTAATAGCTGGAGGGTGAGTGCAGGAGGCCCCTGCTTGGATGTTGAGCAACAGCGTGTGCCGGCTGGACAGTAAAGTACACCGCAGTCCTGCTGTGGGCAGATGCCTGTGGATCCAATTTCATGTGCTGTTTTTCATTATGGAGGCTCGATTGGGGCCAGAATCAAGGGCTGAGCAGAGTATTAACTAATGCTTAAGCCCCAACTATTCCTGTATCTGTGGAAAGGCTAAAAGAATTGCAATATAGCCAAACTCTTTAATGGAGTTTACATCTCTCAGTATTTTATTTAGGGTGGCTTCTTCCATTTATGCTTGGAACTGTTATGGTTCCCTCAGATTTAAGTCAGATATTTTACTTCCCATCTTAAGAATTCACCTCTCTTTCTGCTTCCCCGCTCATTTCTTTACTGTCTGAGTGTGAAGAATGTAATTATCTTAATGGTAACAAAAAGCTGTTTGGACTGGGAAAGGGCTTTATTGCTGGAAAAAATTTTGGGAGATAAGATCTTTTTTTTTTTTTTTTTTTGGTTTTTCGAGACAGGGTTTCTCTGTATAGCCTTGGCTGACCTGGAACTCACTCGGTAGACCAGGCTGGCCTCGAACTCAGAAATCCGCCTGCCTCTGCCTCCCAAGTGCTGGGATTAAAGGCGTGCACCACCACCGCCCGGCGGGAGATAAGATCTTGATTTGAACTTGAGAATGTTCCAGTCTTCCTGTAAACAAGTTGGGGTTCTTAGAAGCTACCAATTTCTAGTAGTGGTTGGGGTAACTAGCCAATGGGAGCGTACCCCTGTGAGTGACTGTCAGGGCTGAGGGACTTTGTAGAGCTGCCGTAAGAACCTATTTCTATAGTAAAAAGAGTAAGATAGGCCTAAGGAGAAAGCAGAGAATCGGGCCCCTCAGAGCCAGGGTGTGGCAGAGGGATAGGAAAACACTTCGCTGGAGTTCACTGGCAGCCTGCTTTCTGATAACATGTAGTCTTGGAACTCACAGGTCCATGTGTGGGTGGCAGTGTGTACTAAAGTTTCTCTTGGCTGTATGAAGGTTTATCTATCACTAACTCCTATTCTGACCTACATAAGGAATTGGAGAACTGTGAAGTTGGGCAACTGAAACCTCTCAGAACCTCACATTTCTAATGCATTAAGCAAGCAAACAAACAAACAAATCTTTGCCAATTTCCTCTTAGGTTTTATATGGTTCTGTCACAACAGTCCAGATGCTGGGCAGTTGGAAGCCATAAGTTGTCCATGCATATGTGTGTGTGTGTGTGTGTGTGTGTGTGTGTGTGTTAAACATTCGCCTGTAGTCTTGGCTGACTTGAAAATTCAGTGTGTAGTGGAGAATGGCTTTAAACTCTGGATTCATCTCTCCATGCCGGCGTTACAGGCCTGTGCTATTATATTCAGCTACTGCAGACTCTTTCATTTGTGCATCCCAAATGTACATAGACAAGTTGGAAAGAATGTGTTTTGTTTTGAGCAGAAAGTTTGGCTTGTTTATGTTTGCAGTGTTGGAATGAAGCCCAGGGCCTTATGCATGCTGGGCAAGCACTCTACCGATGGACTTGTGAACCCGGGGTGAACAGAAATCAGGGACAGCTGGCTGGCCAGGCATGCTGTACATTCCTGTAGTCCCAGCACCTGGGAGGCAGAGGCAGAGGCAGGAGGATCAAGAGTTGAAGGTCACATAGTCACAAGCAGCAAACTTGAGGCAAATGACTCTGTCTCATGAAAGAAAGGAAAGAAGAAAGAAAAGTAATCAGGGACCACTGAGGCAGAGAGCTAGAGATGGCAAGGAGAGTGGTCTGGCTTTCTGTTCCGGTTTCCAAGAGAGATAATGGGTCCTGGTTTGCCTGTCCTGGTTTGCTTGCTTTTCCACTGTTGGTCACCATTCTGGGTGGAAACAAGATGTCTCATAGCCCCATAACTCGGTCTTCGTGGCACCTGCCTTCTGGGAGTTAGGTTGGTTCATTTTGTTAAATTCTTTTTAGCCCTGATTTCCGAATTCCACAGATTTGGTGTGTCACAGGAAGCCACCGGACAGGTGTTTCCTGCTAGGCTCTGGGGCACATTTGGAGCCCGGGGCACATTAGTCAGGCATCTCTAGAGGAGCAGAGCTTATCGGATGATTCTCTTTCTATACAGAAAGGGGGTTTATTAAAATGGCTTAAAGGCTGTGATCCAACCAGTCCAACAATGGCTGTTTACCAATGGCAGGTTCAGGAATCCAGTAGTTGCTCAGTCCACAAGGCTGGATGTCTCAGCTGATCTTCAGTACACACTGGAATCCTAAAGAAGCATGCTCTAATGCCAGTGAAGGGACGGGCTTGCCATCAAGAGTGAGAGCAAGCAGGCAAAGAGAGCGAGCAAGCCTCCTCCTTCCATGTTCTTTCTGTGGGCTGCCAGCAGAAGGTGTGGCCAGATGAAAGGGGGATCTTCCCACCTCAGAAGCAGTCTGGATTAAAAAGTGGGTCTTCCCTCTTTACATGATTTAATTTAGAAAAAAGCCCCCCACGGGTGTACCCAGCCACTTGGGTTTTAGTTACTTCCTGATGTAGTCAAGTTCACAACCAAGGATTCACGGCTGAATGGTATGAGCTGAGGGTTTATGTGGGGTAGCCTGTCTGGGTTGTGTTGTTGGGTGGCCTTCCCCTGGTAGGGTTACAACCAGAATTGACTCAGAGACATATTAATAAGCTACAGAAGCAATTTAAAAACTCCCTAGCTGCTACATTAAAAATTACAAAAGACATAGGGGAAATTAGTGGTAACATTTTGTTTAACCCGGAATATTCACAGTAGTATAAATTCAACAGGGACTCACCACCGTAACAAAATAATTAACGTGGGGGCTGGCAGTGTGGCTCAGAGGAAGAATGCTCACTGACAAGCCCAAGGCCCTGAGCTCAATCTTCAGGACTTGGGGGAGGGGTCGACAAGCATGGGGGTGGGTACATGGGATGACACCGCTGTTGAGGATGGAAGCTGAGGACACACACACACACACACACACACACACACACACACACACAGAGGCCAGGGAAGCAAGCAGTCTTCTATCTCGACCTCGCTGTAATCCCCAGCAGCCAGAGGAGTTTGTGTGCTGTCTTCAAAATTGGTGCAGAGCTTTCACTTAGAGCACATCCCCGATGTACTTCAGAACTCAGTAGCTGTATGTGCAGCCAGGCTGCCCCGAACTAGTAAGGGTTTCCTATCAAACTCATGATCACATTGTTAGAATCTGGAGTCGAGAACCAACCATGTGCATGTGTGTGAGGCTCTGGCCTCCAGCTCTATGTCAGGTGGGGTGAATAAGACAAAGCCTTGCCCTCAAAGAGTTTCCATTGTCATTGAGCTGGGTAACTGTTTGACAAACAATTGGAGAGTGCCAGGCTATAGACCCCTAGATAGAAGCAGGCAGTAAGAAAGCATCCCTGGACAAAGGTCTGATGAGGAAACAAGTTGAGTGTGGGACTGGAGGTGTGGTCAAAAGATTCGGTAGCCAGGCATGCTTCTGTAATGTAATCCTAGCATTTAGGAGGTAGAGGCCGAAGGATCTGGAGTTCAGAGGTTTTTGTCAGTTATATGGTGAGTTTGAGGCCAGCCTGGGATACATGAGACTTTGTATAAAAAACAAAATGTACAAGAGATATTGAAACAGGAGGATCACTGTGAGTTCAAAAGAAGTGAACTATGCCCCTATCTGAAATAAATAAATAGATAAAAAATGTAAAGGTTAGGCATTTGACTAGCTCATGAGAATACAACTGAAACAAAGGCACCGAAGCACATTTCCCCTGGAACAGAGGCTCAGCTTTACTGTTAGTGGTCATGTCTATGGCTAAGAATGGGTCCCGAGTGAGGATGTTTATTAGCATGGTAGCTCATGCCTAGGATCCTAATATTTGGGAGGCTGAATCTGGATTTTGACTTTGTGCCCATTTTGTAATCCCAGTACTTGAGAGGTAGAGGCCGATCAGGTGTTCAAGGCCAGCCTGGCTTCTGTCTCAACAAAAACAGAGCTACCTATTCTGTCAGGCAGGGAGCTGCAAATGTAGTCCCAGCTCCTACTGAGAAGTCGGAGGCAAGAAGCTATCGAGATCTGTCAAGATTATAGGGAGAGTTCAAGGCTAACTCAGTGATTAAATTAGACCCTATCTCAAAGCATGTAAAAAGGGCCAGGGAAGCACATCGGTGGTAGGTCGCTTTTCTAGTATGTGGTAGACCCTGGTTTTAATCCCTACACGCATCCTAATAAAAAAGTCAAACCAAACCAATAGCTATTCAGTATATTAATCAGTTGACTAACATTGGACTAGTTCCTACCTCCCACTTATGCCACATGTCACACATAAACACACTAGGTGCCACTACAGCATTATGGCATCCATTGGACATTGTCTTAAAAACCTAAAAAAAACAAATCAAAACACCGGTGTTCTTTCCTCTGACTCTGAAATGCTAGAATTACAGGAGCATGCCACCACATCCTGGATACCATTACCATTTAAAAATAAATAAATTAAAGAACAAAACAAATACAACCTTTTTTTTTTTTTGAGACAGGGTCTTTCACTATGTAGCTTTGGCTGTCTGGGAACTCACTCTATAGACCAGGGTAGCCTCAACACAGAGAGATCTGCCCGCCTCTGCCTGCCCAGTCCTGAAATTAAAGGTATGCACCACCATGTCTGACTCTTTAAAAATACTATTTTATTATTTTTATTTGGATGGTTCTTGAGTGCGTGCATGCGTGTGTGTGTGAGTGTGTGTGTGTGTGTGTGTGTGTGTGTGTAAGTGTAGAGTCAGTTCTCTCTTTTTTTGTTTTGTTTTGTTTTTCGAGACAGGGTTTCTCTGTGTAGCCCTGGCTATCCTGGAACTCACTCTGTAGACCAGGCTGGCCTCGAACTCAGAAATCCGCCTGCCTCTGCCTCCCAAGTGCTGGGATTAAAGGCATGCACCACCACTGCCCGGCGAGTCAGTTCTCATATCAAATATTTAAAACAGATTAGACAAAAAATTTCTAACTCTAATTAGAGCCAAGATTTGTAATATTCCATGCTTTTATATGTAAATATATGTATATATTTACATACACACACACACATATATACATATATATAAAATACCTTTATAAAAACCTGTCTTCAGCATTTCTCCTGAGTGCTCTGAAAGGGGCCTAGGGCTGGCTGGCAGAGCAGGAGGGAAGGCCAGGGCGCCTGCTAGTTAGTCCTTCAGCTCCTCAGTTGGAATCAACAGCTGGTGCCTCCCTCCTCCCCTTCCTGGGAGACAGGGCCCAGCCTTGGGAATGTGTATCTTCTCTCCTTGCCCTGAGAATGAACAGTCTTGCAAGGTGACTTGAAAAATAAATCTCTAGAGTCCTCCCAGTTCACATAAGGCCTGCACCCAGAACCTGTCTTTCCCTCTTCCAGGAACAAGCAAACCTTCAATTTAAGAAAACAAAAACCAGAAACAAAAATAACAGCCAGCCACATTTTGAGCTTGGGAACTCCGGGGAAGGAGGGGAACAAGGGGGCGGATTTCAGACAGCCTGACTTCTGTCCCTAATGGATTATCAGCACAAGTCAGAAGAGAAAAATACCTTTATTAAAGGACAGTGCCATCACACCCTGCCAGTTTCTCTTCTGTGTATGTGGGCATGGTGGGCACGTGGCCAGGAAGGTCCTGTCAAACAGCTTGGTGCTTTAAAGAAAGTGCTAGAGAACATTTGCAGAGATAATTGACTGAAAAAAAAAATGTAGCCAACAACCACACATGTCTTTAAGCAGGTACCAAATCCAGGGCCTGGTGACAGGTCAGCTGGGCTGGGTGGAGTCTGGCCTGTGAGATCTGGTTGAAATGATTATTTTTCCATCCCCCACACATCCACTGGGATAGACTGGAGTCCTGTTTGAGACACCAGGGGCTGCAGTGGTTGACGGATCATGAGCCATGATTCTGTTGGCATGGGGCCTCCCATCCCTTGGATGGATGGATGAACTGCTGATTGAGAAAGGTTCCAAGAAAGAACCATGGAGGCATCTTGGGAGGCTCCTGAGGATCTGACAGGATAGACACCATCAAAGGCAAGGCCTAAAGAGCTCAGGTCATCTGAAGTAATCCTCCAGAGCAGTCTGGAGTGCAGAGGAAGAGCGCTGACAGGACAGATGTTGCCTGTGTGAGGACTGTCGGAAGCAGGTCACCGCTTTTGTTCTATCATTCTCTTCAGCAACAGAAGCCTAGTTTCTCACAGAGCAGGAGGCTAGTCCAAGGTTGGGCTCCCTTCCCAGCTTGTGCAAGGATGCCTCTGGCTGTCTTCTCATCTTGAGAGTACAGTCCTCTGTGTATTAGGACCCATCCATACAGCCTTGTTTAACCCACTACTCCAAAGGCCCCATTTCTAAATATGGCCAAAAGAGGACCTCATGCCCTAAGTCAGTCCATAGTCACTTTCCTCAGTGGAGCTTCTGATGAGACCCCCAGTTTTTTAGGGAGACTTTGAGAACAGAATCAAGAACTTGCTAGGGAAACACATAATGGTTCTGTGTCCATTTGAAGTTAGGGGTTTAGAGTGAAGTCTGCTCCTGTTACTGGTCCATGTTAACAGCTGGCTGATTGTATAGACAACAGGTTTCTTGTGAGCATCTTAGTATAAGCTCCATGGGGCCTGCTGCTATCCTGCCCCTATGACCTGATGCTTTGGTGTGCAGTGTGTGTGATGTGTGATGCTGGAGTCAGGCTTAGTGCTCAGGGCTAGCATTCTACTACTGAGCTAGAGCTCCTAACCTTTTTTTTTTTTTTTTTTAATTTCAAATTAGAATGTCATAAAGCTGTGTTGCCCAGGTTCACTCTATAGTGTAGCCAAACCAGACCTTAAGCCTGCAATCCTCCTTCCTCAGCCTCTGGAGTTGCTGTGTATTACAGGTCTATATATCCTATGTTCCCCACTTACTGAGTGTGGGAACCTTGAGCAGGTCATTGGGGTGTGAGCCTCAGTTTCCTTGTTTGTAAGATAGCTGTGAGTTAATGAAGCCCCAGGGCCTTGGAGAAGGGGAAAGGAAGGACCATGGCTTGGGCATCGGGTGATTTGGTTTAAAATAGATTTGATAACTCTGAAGGAACCTTGTAGCTTGAAATCCCAGACTCGTCTATGACTGTTGAAGGTGGTGATTCTCGTCCAGATCCTCAGGTGGTCTGGGGAGCGAGAGGAGATGCTGGGTGAGAGATTGCTTTGAGGGTTATGCAGGGTAGAGGTATTGGGTTCTTGGATGGCAGGAGGTCTGCTGGATGCTGGTCAAAAGAAGACCCCAGTGAGTTGTCCTAGGCTAGGCTGGCCACAGGGTCTGGTGATAGCTTTGTTGTCCCCCAATAGGTACTGCACTGACCTTTCTTTGTCAGAGAGAGGGCTTGTACTGGCCAGGATTAGGCAAGGTGAATTTTGCAGCCATGAGACTAATGGGGCTCTATGCTGAGGCCATCTGCTGTGTCACAGAGACAGCTTAGTGTGTGGGTGGTGCACGCCTCTAATCCCAGTGCTTGGGAGGAGGAGCCAGGATCATCAAGATCAGCCTCTCCACATGTCCGGTTCTAGGCCTGCCTAGGCAACCTGAGAGCTTTTCTCAGAAAGAGACAAATAGCATAGCCAGCAGAAGTGAGCTTGGTGCCCTAAATGAGCCCTGGGGACACCTCCTGGGGTTTGCATTAGGGTGCTGGGTAAATGCACAACACCAAATGGCCCATTATGGCTGTGTGATCATAGATTGTCACATGGTGCACTGGGCCTCAGTTTCAGTGTTGCTGCCGATTGTCTGGGTGGGGACAGCTGCTGCAGGGTGGGGGATCACAGGACAGGCTTTCTGTCTATTCTAGAATGTGTCTTCTGGCTCGTTTGGCTTCCTTGGGTCCTTTAATAATGACACATAACAACATGAGCACCTGCTGTGTGCTACATTCTGTTCCATATCAAGCCCTCAAAACAATTTTATGATATAACCATGTTGTCTCAGTTTCTCAGTTAACAAAACTAATACAGGATGAATTTGGGTGTCATCTCTGTAAGCTCAGCCCCTGAGTAGCTGAGGGGACGGATTAGTTCAAGGCCAACCTGGACTACATAGAAAGAGCCGATTTCAAAGAACCCCAACCACCACCACCACCACCACCACTACCACTACCACCACCACTAAATCAACCAGTCCACCATAAAATCCAAGTGTCATCTCTATGGCAAGTGCTCTGGGCACCACACTGTTCTTAGGGTGACTTTGAGAGACTCGTGACTCACTTTGATAAAATATAAGCTGTGGTCTCTTTTCCTTCCCCATAATCTGTTCACTTATGAAGGTGCTGGCTCATAAAAGTATAATACTCAAATGTCTTTGAATATGTTAACATCTTAAAAATTAAGACAGCATCACCCTTTGTAGCTAGCTGGCCTGGGATTCAGATGAGCCTGTCGCCTATGTATGTGCTATAGCACATTTTTAAAGTGACCCTTTTTTTGGTGTGTATTGGGGGAAATAGGAGAAAGGGTCTCATATAGCCTGGGCTGTCTTCAAACTCCTGATCCTCCAATCTCCATTATGCAAATTCTGGGATCGCTGCAGGGCGTTATTATACCCAGCTGTAGAGTGGCCTTTAGTATTAAAAAGGGATGACTTGTGGCCTTGGGCAAATGGCTATGATATATTTTGGAATATATAATAATAATAATAATAATAATAATAATAATAATAATAATAATAAAAAGTGTGTGTTGGGGCTGTGGAGAATGCTCAGCAATTGCTCCTCTTCTAGAAGACTAAAGTTGGTTCCCAGCACCCACCTTGGTCATCTTACAGCCACCTGTAACTCCAGTTTCAGGGGATCAACACCCTCTTCTGGCCTCTGAGAGAATCCCCCCAACAGCTTATATGCACAAGACACATACATACACATAAAAAAACCCAAACTATATGTAAGGTATATACTGTAAAAGAATGTGCATATAAGAGGAAAAAGGTCTTTTTACAGTATTCCTAAGTGGACTGATCACTACCAGTTAGGGCTAAGTAGACACAGAAATTAACATAACAGTGAGTCTTCTGAGCTGGGCATGGTAGCTCACACCTGCTGTCCCAACACTGGGAGCCTGAGGCAGGAGGATAAATTCAAGGCAACCTCAAAAATGAAGATGACTTTGCAGAGTCCTTTTTAGTAGTTTGACACTGCTGTGGTGTTTTACTTTGTGTTTATTATGTTCTGTAGAAACAGTCAGTTCCCAATGGAGTTTAACAAACCGGTCATCAGTAGTTTGAGAAGCATGACTCAAAAAATAAGGCTGTACACTCAGGCATTACCAGTGGCTAAGGCTGTACACTCAGACATTACCAGTGGCTAAGGCTGCTGCTAAGACGCTGGTGGCTTTATTTTTCATTTCTTGGTGCTTTTCTGATTATTTACAATGATTATGTTTTATTGTGTTAGGCAGAGGGCTGATGGAAGAAATGAACCTATTATAAAAGATGATTTCTATGCCAGAGAAATTAATTTCTATGCCATAGAAATTAAATTCTATGGAAAGAATTTTAGGAACAATAAAGACTGTTGGGATTGATAGTTCCTGCCTTAATTGTAAATAAACCACACGGTTGATGGGGTGCTTGGTCAGTTTTTGTCAACTTGACTCAAATTGGAGTCACTTGGGAAGAGGGAACCTCTCTAGAGGAATCGCCTCTATCAGACTGGCCTGTGGGCGAGCCGGTGTTCTTGATTGATGGTTGATAGCCCTGTGTGGGTCGTCCTGCGTTACAGAAGAAAGCAGGCTGAGCAGACCACAGAGAGAAAGCCAGTAAGCAGAGTTCCTCCAAGTCTCTGCTTCAGTTCCTGGCTCAGTTTCCCTGCATGATGAGCTGTAAGCTGTAAGGTGACTCAAACTGTTTCTTCCCTGAACTGCTTTTGGCTATAGTGTTGTTATAGCAACAGAAAGCAAAGTACCACAGTAGGACTGCTCAGTGAGTCACTGCCTCAAAATACTCTCATTGTAGTAATTCATGGGAGAATGAGGAGTGTCTTAATGGCATCTTAGATGCTCTGAAACCAGGAAGCCCTCATCTATGTGGTTGGTGGAGAAAACATCTCAAAGGGCAAGGCTCTTTAGGCCATTAAACTTAGCTGTTGCTTGTATTTGAGTGTCTGAGTACCTCCACCCCATCGCTGTCTCTTCGGAGACATTCTGATGTAGCTCAGGCTAGGATTGTAGGTGTCTTGTTGGCCCCTCCCCCACTCAGTCTCTTGTGATAGGTCTCATTCTATCTCAGACTGGCCTGGAACTCAAGATCCTCGTCTCTGCCTCCCAAAAGCCGGGGTAAGAGGTGTGCCCCAGAATGCTTAGCTTGAGTCATTTCTAAATGAACAAAGTCTGTGGGCGCAGTCTTATACAAAAAGATTCAAGGCTTGCACAAATGTATGCACTGTAACCACAGCAGCAAATGATACACTCTGGGCTTTGGCTAAAATACAGACATACCCATCTAATCCTGAGATCCACACAATTGACAGGAAAAAAATTGAACATCTCATCTTGAAGCTGTAAAAACCCATGAGAGCATTCCTGTATCCTCAGCTGGGACCTGTCATCCGGTCACAGGTGCTGCTAGTGTAGTACAGACTGACTTCATACAGCCATGTGACTGTATCCCCAGGTGTGTCCAAGGTTGCCCACCATCTCCGAGGTCTTCAGAAGACAGGCAGACTGTGGCAGTTGGTAGATTCAGTATGGTCTCTGTGGTTTTAAGAATGGTCAAATTGACAGAGTTCTCTGGTCTCCGTGGACTGTAACCTTTTAACATTGAACTGGGATCTTGTTTTCCTTCTCAGCATTTATTGTGGGGACATTTAACATAGTTCTGTGTGTGTGTGTGTGTGTGTTGGCTGGGTATATTAAACATCCCTCCAGCCTCAGTCGTTGGCAGCCAGCCTAGCTGTCTTTGCTCAGCTCTCTTCTCTGGACTTCCTCATTCTACCCATGGATATTTCTAGCAGTAAGAATAGATGTGCCCCCCCCCCCCCCCATGGATTGTACCCAAGAGTGTCACAGAAATTTGCAAAGCAACTCTTAGAGAGCTTGGTGAATCAGCCCCTTTCATTTCCTTAAAGGAAGATGGAAAATTTTTGTGCTATTCTTGTCTGAGTTTTCCTTTGCTGGGTTTTGCTGGAATATCTAAGAGATACTCACATTTGCACTGACTGAAACGAACTGCTAGTGGTGGACAATGGAAGGAATATCCGCTGTTTATTATGACAATGGCCAAACCCACTTTGTGGGACTGCTCTCATTGTTTGACATCAAGGCTCAGCCAAGGCAGGAATGGGGGATGAATGGGGGGTGAATGGGGGGTGAATGGGGGATGAGTGGGGGTGAATGGGGTTCTCTTGCTTATGTCCACCCAGCCCTTCAATGCCAGGAGGCAGAAGGTTGTTTCAACAGATTTGAAGCCCACAGGTTGAATGTCTGTCTCTTCCTTGGGTTTTAACTGTTTTTGTTTTGAGAGAAGAGATGGAATGGGTATTGTTCTTTCTGGCTTTTATGGCTACCATTTCTGCCTAAGAACACCTGCCACCTTTGGAGTTGACAGCAGCCATTTTGTTTGGGCCATGGTTTGTAGGTTAGGATTTGGAAAAGAAGAAGTGAGGCTGGGCTGGGCTGTCCTTGCTTAAGGAGTCCTGCAGTTGTGGTCAGGTGGTGGTTGGAAATGTGGTCATCTGAGGGCATGATGACATCCATGATGGTCACTCGGGGGCCTGACACAGGCTGTGCTGGCCCTTGGCTGGGAGTTAAGCTGGTGGTTGTAACTAGGGAATCAACAAGCACCTTTCCAATATGGTAATCGCAGATTCTCTGACTTTCTTAGGCTGTGTGGCATCTCTCAGAGTGCTGGTCCCAAGATGACCACATAGAAACCCGTCAGCTTTTTCTGTCCAATCCGTTGAACTTTCAGTTTGGTGCATCTACATTTTCTTGATCCAAGCACAGACAGACCTAACTTCAGATTCCTCCTAATGGGAGCAGTGCTGAAGACTTCTGGGTGGAGTTCAGAAAGTACCATACTTACAGTGCTCTCTGAGACACGACAACGACAACTCTATACTTCCCTTTAGGGGCAGACTGCGCAAGACCCATTTCACCATGTTTTTGAGAGGTGCTTTAATGTTTAACCAGCCAGCAAAACAAGGACTTTGCTTAGTACTCTCAGTAACTGGAGACCAGCCAGCCATATGACAGGACAGGGCGCAGGTTTTATCAGTGCTAGGATATTAATTTGACATAGGGAATTTGTTGCTGCTTTGCCATTTCTAACAGACTGTGCTGTGTGAGCCTGCAAGATGGCTCAGTAGGTAAAGGCACTTGCTACCAGGCCCCACAGCTTAAGTGGGACCCGTGGGACCCACATAGAAGGAAAGAAGTGACTCCTAGAAGTTGTTCTCCAGCCTCTGCACATAGTCCATGACATTTGTGCACACGCACACACAACAGAAACAAAAATAGTTTATTAAATTACACTATGGCCAGTGCCTGTTGGGGGAAAAAAATGAGTGCCATCTAGACCAGGGGCAGGAGTTCTGCCTGCTAAGCTGGAGGGCACCTTCCAAAGGTCTGCGGCCACTCCTGACATGGTGCATCTTTCCTTGTTGGCTGCTGGGCCTGAGAAGTGAAATCCCAATGTTGAGCTCATTTGTTAGAATCTGCTTCCCCAGCTGGAACTTGTTCAAGAAGCTAAGCTCTTAACACTGTGAAACTTGGAGTCAAAAACTGCCTGGGAGAGGCTTTAGGAGGGGAAACAAGACGGAATGAACCGGATGAACGGGATGGCTGAAGACTGGCGGCTGCTGCTTGCTGTTCAGGAGCACTTCCCTCATTGTGCAGCTTGAAAACACGGGTGGGCTTTTTTTGCTTGTTTGATTTTGTTTTTCTCCTGTCGGTATTGGTTTACTTCATTTCTTGATATAGGGTCTCATTATCTAGCCCTGGCTGTCCTAGAATGCTCTGTGTAGACCAGACTGGCCGTGAATTCACAGAGATCCATCCATCCACCTGCCTCTGCCTCCCAAGCTCTGGGATTCAAGGTGTGTGTTACCAGTTTTACTTTAAATTATATGTGAGCATGGGTGTCTGTGGGGGTGCGGGTGACATAGAGGCCAGGAGGAGATACTGGATCCTCTAGAGTTAGTTACAGGTGATTGTGAACTGTCACAAGGTCCTGGGAAACAAGCTCACTCCTCTGGAGCAGTGCCCCTTAACCCTCGAGGCATCTTTTCTGCCCTGAGTTGTTAGTTGTTTGTTTCCACTAGTTTGAATTTTAATTTCCTTCTCCTTCAGATGAAGAGAGAGAGAGAGAGAGAGAGAGAGAGAGAGAGAGAGAGAGAGAGAGAGAGAGAGAGGAGAGAAAGGCAGGCAGACCTATCTGACAAGGGCTGTGGATGATTTAATCAGGTACTGTTCATACAAGACCCAGCATACTCCCTGCATGTAGTGTTTAGCCAGGCCTGGTCCTGCCCTTACCCTCTCTTGTTGACTAACCTACATAAAAGTAGCTATTGAGTGAGAGCTAAGTGTATATTAAAGGTTGGTGTGGGTGATTGTGGTCTCATAATAGTCCTTGAGGGCACTGATGGAAAACACCACTGAGGGGTACTGAGAGGTAGTCAGTCCTGCTAGGTCACACAGTCAGTGGAGATAAGAGACAGGACTCTGAGTGGAGCCCATGTGCTTTAATGGTTTGGGAGGAGGGGTATATATTTGAGAATATGGAGGAAGCCTCTGAGATCCCTGTTGGGATTGGTGAAGTGAATGGAGCACTGGTCTAGCAGCTGGGTTTCCAGTCTTTGCTGTGGCACCAGGCTTTCATCCTCATGGGAGACGAACTTGGTTTTCTCATCTGTGAAATGGGAGCATCTGTGTTAACTGATGGGAGTCCTTTCCTGCTCTCTCATTCTGTGGCCATGGATTTTATTTTTTGGCTAGACATGTGTGCCCTACATCACAAAACACCTGTAGTCTTGACATGCTGGGAAATCCAAAACCTTCATAGTCAGTCTATGCCACAACAGACTTAAACTTTAGTTTTTTGCAGTACTAGGGATTGAACCTAGGGTCTCTTGTGTTCAAGGCCAGTCTCCATTGCTGAGCTGTACCTGAAGCCTTTACATATTTTTATTTTGGGCTCATTAAGTTGACCACACTGGCCTTGCACTCACAATCTCTTGGCCTCAGCCTCCCAGGTGGCTGGGACTTTAGGCTTGTACCACAAGATGGACAAAACCTAAAGTTTGTTGAAACAGTACTTGACACAAGTTTTACAAGGGCCCAGAGATGTAGGGTTGAAGGTGAGAGGCCTCCATGCCCCGTTCTTTTAGAAGCAACTGCCTCTGGTAAAGAGGTGATGGTGGGTGGAGTTTGGACACGGATCCCTGTGCACTGTGTTCTGTACTCTCCTCTCCTTCCATGCTGGTAGCTGCTGCAGTGAGAAGTGAGGAGGGAGACGTCTGAACGCCAGCAGAAGTGACACAGACAGCTCGCCTGGAAGGCCGTGGTGGGTGGATGCCTGCTGTGGGCAGACGAAGTGCAATGATCTCCAGAGCTTCCCAAGGCTGCGCTCTGACCTTGCCCTGTCGGTGTGGTTCTAAACCCGAGCTGCTTATAAAGCGGACCTTGTGTTTGGAGCAGCTTGACTGATGGCTGAAACACTGCCTGATTAATGAGCACATCAGTTTACTGACCCAGATTTGTTTTTAAGCCTAGGTCTCAAAGTAGAAACAGTTAAACTTTTTTGGCTTAAATATGGAAACAGTCTGCTTGTGGCTCATTCAGTGAAGCCGTGAGCTTTAGTAATTCTGCCTCCCTCTTATTTAAAGAGTCCCGTGGGTCCAAGAATGTGTGTGTGGCTGACGCTTGAGAAAGCATAGGGCCTGACAGTCTCTCCAGCCGTGTGTCCTGGCCCAAGTCCACAGGGTGCCTGTCACTCCAGTCCCTCTTTCCCCAAGGACGACTTGCCCGACTGACCCTTTTGCTGGCTGCTTGCAAAGGCTGATGCGTTTCTTCCTCTGTGGAGCTCTGGGCCTTGGGTGTGGAAACATTCCTTCCTGTTGGCCTTAACGCCATCCTTGTGCCATTGAGGACTGAAGGTGAACTGAAGGGAAGCCATTTTCTAACTGAGGGGCATTCTGCAAGATCACCATCCCATGTCCCAGATCACCCTGAGGAAAGAAAAGAAGAGAAAAGAAAAGAAAAGAAAAAGGAGAGGGGAAGGCAAAAGAAAGCCAGGAGTGAGGAAAAGGGTGGACAGGGTTTCCCAGAGCCTGTATATCCGATCGGGTCTCTTACCCCACCCTGCCGTCCTTTGATCTCCAGGCTCACCTGACACAGCCTTGATTTGTTTTGAATGACATGGGATGGTGATTTTGCAGAATGTCCCTACATCCCACACTCCTCTTGCCTCAGCCTCCCCAGGGCTGGGATTATAGGTGTGTGTCTCCAGACTCAAGGGAAATAGTTGATGTAGTGCAGATAGTCAGGGAAGGAGTAGGATCTGGCTTGGACACCAGAGCTATCCAGGGACCTGGGGCCTCTCCAAGATTAGACACCTCTGTGCTTTGTCCCACTGTCCATTCAAAGTTCTGAAAAGTCATAGGAGTAGTTCCTGGGACCCAGGGGAGGTAAGAGGTGTTGGATCGTCCATGTAGGAAGAGCCCAGATTTCCCAGAGGTCTTGGTTTATGTCTGCTGTCCACACGCAGCCACTACCGCACCTCTCATCATCCTTCAAAGGTGTCCTCTGACTGACGATTCCATGACCACATTACTCGATGTCCCATGCAAGAGCCCAGGGACTTTGCTCCTCTGCCACCTCTTGCTGTTGTCTACATGAACGTTCAAGTCAAGGCTTGAAGTGGGGAAGGCATGTGACGGAGGGACTAGGGCTGTGATCGCACAGAGATCGGAGGTTACCACAACTCAGGCTCCTTGTATTTCCTTCCCTCCTCCTGTTCATGTCCTCTGTCACCATGAGGTCCTTTTAGCCAAGGTGTCCTAGATGCTTCCACCACATGGACTGGGTTGGGACTGCTGGCCCCAGCCTCTGCTGCTCCTCTCGCTGGCTCCCCATGGCCAGCCCTGCCTATTCTTGGCTCCTGTGCCCTCATGATTCACTTGACCTTTCTGGTTTATCTTCCTGGGCCCTGCTCTACCCTGGCACAGTCAGTCAGCTTCAAACCCTGCTGTGGTGTTCTTAAGGTACAAATTATCCTGGCTCCCCTTGTCACGGGACTGTGGGCTGAGAAAAAACCAGACAGACAGATAGTAGCAACAGCCGAAAGGTGCCAGGAGCAGGATGAATCATAACAAGTGAGGGTTTAGGGCTAGGACTGTGCTGTCTAGTACAGCAGCCATTAGCCACGTGCAGTTGTTGGAGGTGTAATTTAATTAAAGTGTGGTACATTAATAGCAGCAAGAGTTCCTTTAGCCGCCTGTGGTATGGCTTCACTTCTGAGCCTTTCAGATAGTTCTGTCATCCAGCAGGGAGCACTTAGCTTCTCTTCTCCAAACATCACTGGGAGTACTTTCTTCGTGTGTGTTACAAGTGTTCATAAGGACTCTCCAGACCAGATCGCGTGGCTTTGAAAAGCACAGTTTGCAGTGAGCTCATTTTAAACAGCTGAGGTACCCCAGCAGCAGTCAGTGAGCCCCAGTGTTTGAGTGGTGCCTCTTACCATGATCCTAGAGTACTCTTGCCAACAGTGCCATGCCCTTCATCCTAGGCAGTTTGCCCCTAACACGGTTGGCTCCATTTCTGCCTGTGCTACTTACTTACTACATGTTGTCTGTTAAACTGAATTGTTTCCAGTTCGCCCTGTCTGAAAAGGAAGCTTTGTTACTATACATGAGCAACCATCCAAGACAAGGCAAATTCTTAGAAGCAAACTTTTTTTTAAGTCTTATTTGGACTAGAAGGCAAGTGTGGTGACACACACCTGTAGTTCCATCGCTTGGGAGACCGAGGCAGGGAAGTGGCCATGAGTTTGAGGTCAGCCCAGGCCTGTCTCAAAACAACAGACAAGAAAAATAAAAATCTCAAGCCAAGCAAGCTGGCAATAATAATCCTACTGGCTAGAGTTAGGTGTAACTCAGTGAGTCGCCTGTAAGTGTGAAGCCCTGGGTCCTGTGCCTACCACAACACATGTAAAATAACACACATGTAGAAAAGTGAACGGTGACTCTCAGATGACGCATGCTGTGTGGCTCACCAGGTCCCAGCAGGTCTTTTCTCTAGCAGACTCTGTAGCAGGCCCCCACTTTTCTAAAGACAAGCCCAAAGGTGTAATGGCACCTAATGGATGGTCCTCCATTAGTCGGAAAGATGGAAAAGTGTTTCCGGAGGAATAACTGCTGACTCTTACTCAGTATTGTGGCATCTCTAGTTCCAGGTGTATCTTCACATCTAGAGCACGTGATGGCCATGTGTGGTGCCGTGCAGCACACTTGAAGATGTTGTGCCTTGGGTCACTGTTAATCTCCAGTTATCACCGAGTATCCTGAAGGATTTGTGAAGTCCCAGCATTTACTTGCCATATTGAAAATTAAAGGGGGATTGATGTTGTTTTGAGACAGGGTCTCACTGTGTAGCCTGGGCTGGTCAGGAACTCACTTTATAGAGTAGAGTAGGCTGGCCTTGCCGGCGCTGAGATTGCAGGTGTGTGCCACCATGCCCAGCTTGGTCTCTTTTTTTATAAAGAGTTTACCTCACTGTCTTAGAGAGTGGAAGTCCAAATTGCATCTTATCACAGTGGAAGTGTGTGGCTTGTAATGTCACAAGCCATGTGGCCTCTGGAAAACTCCAGGGGACACTCATGAGAGGATGAAGGTGGAAAGGGCCATGGAACACAGACAGTGGGATAGTTCAGTGACCAGAGATACTTGCCACCAAGCTTGATAACTTGAATTTGGTCCCTGGAGCCAATGTATAGGTGAGAGGAGAGAGTGAACTGCACAGATTCATTCCCTGGCCTCCACACAAGGGCCATGCACGCATACTCCCTGCCCCCACATCATATACACTGCATTTTAAAAAGAAGGACAAGAAAGTCAAGAGTCCCACTTTACTGTGAAAATGGGTTCCAGCATCAGGCTCTTTGGAGAGGTCTGAGGGACCCCCTTCCCAGTGGATCTGTAGACCATGCTGAGGAACTACTGGAAACCAGTGCACACTGGGTTAAAAGGTTCACTGTCTAGAGTGAGATACTTGCCTACCATGTAGCCTCAGAAAGACCATGTCACCTGGCTCCAGTCGTCTTATCTACATGCTGGCCCTGGGGTTCCTGTTGAGCCTGTCTTACAGGGTCATTTCCAGGTTCATGCCTTTGAGGCCTCTCTCCCCAAACCAAAGCTGTGTGTTTATAAACAGCATCACCAAGGAGCCTTTGAAGTACATGTCATCTCTGATATGTAGGACAGTTATTTTTAAAGAGCTGACATCCTGTCACTGTGCCCCTGTTTCTGGGGACACCTCCATGAAGCCATTCATTCTTCTCAGTTTACAATCGAGGTAGTAGAGGCTTTGATAAGCTGATTGGCCAGAAAGCAGAGAATTGTCCCCAGTATGTAACACTGGCATGCTGTTCCTGAGGCTTGCTGGCTCTGGTTGTCTTAGCTGGAGTTCTTATTCTATGCAGGGCTGTGTTTTTGACACACTAACACATTCAAACAGAGAGATCGCCACTGTCAGCAATTCTCTGCTTAAATAAATTACCCTCCATGTGAGTCACCTAAGTTGAAGATCTAAGACATCACACAGAGGGAACCAGTTTAGAAGTCCCTCATAGTGCAGATTTTTAAGTCAGCTGGATTGCTGGGTGTGGTGGCACACGCCTATTAACACCGGCTCTTAGAGTAGGTTCCTGGCCAGCCCGGGCTTTAAGCAAGCCATCTCAAAACAGCAGATTACCTGGAATCGTAAATGATTTGCTTTGTGGGAGGGGTGGGTTTATACTGCCTTTGAACTCCAGATCCTCCTGCCTCTACTTCCCAGGAACTAGAATTACTCACATGCCCACCCAGGCCCAAAGGCTCATGTGTTTTGAGAGTAAAGACCTGCCCATCTTCTGGAGGTGTTTGTCCTTATGAATTACTCATCTCCACAGATCATTTCCCAGGAAAATGATGTTCTGTGCACTCAAGTACCCCTACTTCATTTTGGAGGATCTTTTGACTGTGATGTAGGTGACAAGGAACCACAGTGAAGACTTTTCTTTACTAGGGGATGGAGCAGAAGGCACCAGGCTGTGGCAACCAGCTGTTCAGATAGTATTTAAGGAAATCTTTTTAGTTCAGTTCAATCTCAGTTCAGTCAACTGAGCTCCAGAGGCGGAAGTCCTCCAGCAACTAGTTGCACTTAATTGCAGTGCTGAGCTGGGGGTTGGATGCAGATTGGCCTTCCTCTCCCTACCCACCGAAATGTAGCCAAGTCGTAACTAACTAAAGGTCTCTGGTTCAGTCTCGTGGGTTTTAAAGGTCTGCTTGAATTGCATTTGTTAGAAGTCCAATTCTGGATCATTTGGATGAAACAGAAAGCGAGGGTGAAGGTGGCGATGGGGGGTGGGGGGTGGGGTGGGGGAGGCTGCCTCAGGTGAGAGAGCAGTAGAGCAGGGGCTGCTGCGACCTCCATAGCCTTTCCCAGGGTTCCAGAGTGACAGTTCGGAGTTACTCCATGCTTCCATCCATCCTGTTAGCCACCTCTTTGGGGAAGTCCTTTTTGCCAGGTTTCAGAAACTCTTTAAAATGAAGTCTCATTAGTTCTGAAGCTTAGGCCTTTCTCCATAATCACTTATGGCTGGGAGTATCATTGCTGATTGGCCAGGTGAAGTCACTTGACCTTTCTTGGGCCCAGAGTCGCTTTGCCAGAGGCTGAGCCCTGGGGTTGAGGCTGTTAGGTTGGGCAGGTGGGAAGGATTTTGGTTTGTGGGCTCCTATACCTCAGTACTTTGGGGAAATTGTTACTCAAGTAGACTTGATTTCTGGCAAAATTAAGAACTAGATCACGATACCTCCTTCACCAGCAACTGGAGTGGGAGCTGTCCCTGACTCTGTTCCCTTAACTGGGCTGCCTCAGTGGGAGAGGGTGTGCCTAGTCCAGCAGTGAGGGGAGGATGAGGGAGGGGCTGTGTGAGGGGGGCATTGGGAGGAGAGCGGGGCTGCTACCCAGATGTAGAGTGAATAATTGAATAAATTGGTAGCAAAAAAAAAAAAAAAAAACAAAAAAAAACAAAAAAAAACAACAGTAGATAACTTTGTCTCAGGAAAGATGAACTTGTTAGCTGCGACCACTTTATGACTAGATGTGTGGTGGCTGGATGGAGCTGATCATGTGATACCCAGGTGTATAGCTCATTGTTGGGAAAACGTGATTATTAGACCCGTCTCTTGCCCACTACCCCTACCCCCACCCTCGTGCTCTTCAATATAGAGAGTCTTGAAAGGGTGTTAGCCAGACTGGTGGACCCAAAAATACTGCCCAAGGCATCTTCAGAAATACTCAAAACCCTGTGACAGTTTGATAAGTTCCAAATATGATCAGGCCATTTTCCTGAAATCCATCACAAACTGTGATCCCAGCCTCCCTGGGAGGCTAACGCAGGAGGGTTATGAGTTCAAGGTCAGCTTGGGCTACAGAGGGAGAACCTGTCTCCAAAAGCAGAAAACAGAACAAAAAAATCCAGCCCACTATCCAACCTGTACTACCCGTCCCCAGCATGGGTGTTGACTCACAGAAGCCGGAGCTGAGCTGGATGAACAGCTTGCCGACAGCATCTGAGGAGGACGCCAGCTCTCACTCGGGGCTTATGTAAACCCTGCACTGTGAAAGCTTGTGGACTTCCTGAGTCTTAGGAAATTCCCATTTCCCTCCAGGAGGAGAGAGCTGGATACAACACAAAAACCCTGATGACTGTGACCCAGAACTGGGGCCAAGGCCTGTGTCACATCCCTTCATGTGTTCTGGACGGTGGGCTGTGTCGTCAGACCCATCCGCCAAGCCCACAGCCTGAGACGATAAAGGGATGAATTAGAAGAATTGACCCAAGCCTCTTTCAGCCCAAGAGACCCTACATTTCCACACGCACAGCACAAGTTATTATGAAGGTTAATTGCAAGGAAAACCCTTTCTACACTGCAAACATCTGGCTCCCTCAGATGCCTGTAAACATTGCCACTCCTTCTTGCCACTCCTTCTCATCCAAGCAAGGCCATGGCGTCCTCCTTAGGATCAGCTCCCCACCCACCCCACCCTACCCCACCCCACCCCACCCCAGCAACCCAAGCGTTCCCACTCGGGCCTCTGTGTAGATCCTATGTACTCCTTTGAAGTTTTTCTAGGAGTCTCTTCTGCTGTAGATGGTCTGGTGAGGGTCTCTGCTGCTGAGCCCCACAGCATCCCCACACTGGTGGTTCTAGAATGGACGCCCCTATCAGACTGGAGGTGCCCTGAGGTCAGGGTCCTGCAGGTGGCAAGCCTGCAGTCAGTATTTAACATCTGAGTCCCAGGGTTTAGGGCTTTTCGGGAGTGTGGGAAACGGTGCAGTCATATGAACTGAAGCCATCAAAGGCAACCGAGAGTTTTTCCCCAGGGGACCAAGGAGGTTTTGACATATACTGGGCTTTCGGACATAGTAGTCACTGGATATATTTTTTTACAAATATATTACAGAGTGTGGTGGTAAATGCCTATTAAATTTCAGGACTGGGGAGGTAGAGGCAGGAAGATTGAGAGTTTAAGGGCATAGCAAGACTATTCTGAGTGTGTAAGCGAATGAATGAATGAATGAATGAATGAATGAAAAACCTAACGTGTAAGTGTTGCTAAAGTAAGTTGCAAATGCAGTTTCTTCTCAGTCACATGACCAGCTTGAAGTTCTCATGTAGCTGGTGGCTGGTGGCAATCACTGACTGGACAGTGTAGATTCTGGATTCTTCTTACAATGGCTGACAGGTTTTGAACAGTGCCAAGCCTACTGGATTGTAAAGTGACTCAGGGTCCTGGCGATGTGTAGATTCCTTCCTGGTGTTTCTGGTCAGATGCAGCAGATGTTTGTCGCTTCCTTCCAGAGCCTGATTATAATTCCTCCATCTTCCCTCTGACTATAGGATGCACGCCAGAAATTCCGATCTGTCCTGGTTGAGGCGACGGTGAAACTAGACGAACTGACTAAGAAAATCGGCAAAGCTGTGGAGGACTCAAAGCCTTACTGGGAGGCCCGCAGGGTGGCCAGGCAGGTAAGATGGCCTGACGGTGTCTGCTCTGCCCACTGCCCCCAGTTGCATACGGGGTCGCCTTGTGGTTTCCATATCTCCCACTGAAGGTTAGAAGCACCTGCCCCAGGTGACAAGGTCGTGGCTCTGTATAAGGATGGCTGCCTTTTATCAGCCTTCTTATTATACCCTGTCCTCATCGGCTCCATCCAGTTCATGACACCTTTAATAGAGCATGAGTGCTGATTTGGATGGCCTTGTCACATGACTTGTGGTGGCTGAAGCCTCTGGGTAGAAGAGCTGGACTCGTGGGCATTGTGAATGTGTCCAGATTTTCCTTCTGTATGTTCCTCCTCTGTTAGTGGCTGCCTGTAAGGCACAGGGCAGAGTGACCCTTGGGTAGCCCTTCTTACTTCTCACCTGTTAGAGTTTGTGTTTACAGTGAGAGCAGCTCACTTACGTGGACTTTGTCTAGGGTTTTACCTGCAAAAGAATCAGATACAGAAGGGAATAATGGACAAACAAGCGAATGACAGACCTGGGGAGCCATGAGTTGATCCTATGTCCTCTTCTACCTCCCAGACTTAGAATTCTCTCCTGCCTCATCACCCACATCCCTCCAAACTCCTTCCTGCTCATAGCTGGGTGAGCAAAGCAGTCTGGTTGGTGTCATCCAAATCACGCTTGGTGGGTGGGGCCCCATCTGGCTACAGCACACGCTGGAGTGGATCTTACAGCCTTCCTTTTCTGTAACCCCACTCTCCTTTGTGGGAGGGAGCTGTGTTGGGAGGCACCTCATCTGCTGGGAAACAGAGGGTTGTGGCATATCTCTTCCTTCTCCTATCTTCTCTTGCCACTAAAGATGATAATCAAGACCTCTGACCTCTTTCCCGGTAGCTGGTGGGGAAGTAAGGCGAGAGTTGGGATGTCCCTGCCCTCAGCTCTAAGGGACCGTAGTCGCTAATGGAGGAACCGGAAGGGTGCACAAGGCTGAGGCAGGAGGACGTTACGTTTCATTCTGTGGATGTGGATGATGAGCTGGGGCAGACACTGTGAGTGGCCCTGGGACCTTTCTGATGGTAGGAGAGTGTCTACCCCAGCTGCTGCCAAGTGGGGCTTCCTGTTTTCTTCCTCTGCCTTGTCCCCACCCTCTTCCTTTTGATATTTGTAAACCCCTCAGACTATGCCCAGCGAGGGTGGTATCCGAGAGTCTTGCCAAGCACTTCCTTCAAGTGTGCACCATGACCTTTTGCATCTCATTTTTGAGATGCTGGTGGTCCAGGGCCAACATTGTTCTTAGGACTTAAACGAGAGGATGTGTCTGATAGTGGGATCCCTGCATGGGCTTGGATTTCAGTCTCATTTAAAAAATAATAATTTATAGTGGAAAACTTAGAACCAGCTTACTGGCTCCTCCTCCTCCTCTCCCTTCTCCATCTTCAAAGGTAGTGTCATACATCTGAATGCCTGTATCCCCCATCCAGCATCTCACTGAACCCCATTGGGTACTTATAAGGAGAACAACCTTTCCTACAACTTGCTTTTCTGTAGACATATAGCCACAGGACCAGCAGAATTGTAACCGTGCATCAGAACCCTGCATTGCTTTGCTCCTGATGTCAAATCCTCTCCTGACAATAAATCAGGCCCATCCTGTGACCCCAAGGCCAAGTCTAAGTTGTACCAAGAGCAGCCAGACCATGTCTCCTCCTTTTCTAAACTGGGCTGGGGGCAGGGAACTGGCTTTGATTTCTTTGAGAGCTTTTGTATTTGGGCCCAAGCTTGTTTTCAAGGCTGCTCTGATATCTGCATCCCATCTGGCTGTCAGCAGGAGGATGAGGGCAGTGTGGTTTGTGTCTCTGCTTGCTCTGCCCTGTGGAGTCCAAGTGCCTGTCAGTTACCACAGGTAGTCCAACCTTTGTTTATCTGTTGGCTTTTGTTTTGTTCTCTCTCTCTCTCTCTCTCTGTCTCTCTCTAAAACATATATAACAAAAAGTTTTCCATGTAACCTTTTTACAGTGTGCTAGTTCAGTGCTAGTAACATTTACCTTGTTGTGCAACTCAGACCACCAGAATCATTTCTCGTCTCAAATTGAGATTCTGTAGCCACAACTATGCAGTCTCTCCCCATTGCGCTCAGTCTCTCAGTTTCTCTCTCTCAGTCTCTCTCTCTCTCTCTCTCTCTCTCTCCCTCTCTCCCTCCCTCCCTCCCTTCCTCCCTCCCTCCCTCCCTCCTTGCATCCCTCCCTCCCCATAGGCCCTGCCAACTGTCCTTCTGCTTTCTTTCCTAAGAGCTTGGCTGCTCTAGGTGCCTCATAAGCATCCGGTATTGAGGAATGTTGGATGTTTGTGACTGGCTCATTTGACATCAGTACCTAGTGTTCGTCCCTGGTGTGTCACATCAGAGTTCCCTCCATTTGTCTGTCTGTCTGTCTGTTTATTGAGACAGAGTCTTACTGTGTGAAACCAACTGGCCTCAGAGAGAGAGAGCTCCCTGCCTCTGCCTCCTGAGTGTTGGGTTAAAGATGTGGGCTCCCTCCCTTCCTTAAAAGAAATTCTTTTTACATGAATTTATATTGTATATATGGGGTAGGGCATGGGAGGTCAGAGGACAGCTTGCAGGGATCAGTTCTCTCCTGGACAGTGTGGGTTCTGGGGATCAAACTTGGGTAAGGAGGCTTCGTGGTCAGCTCCTTTATCCTCTGAGCATCCCTCCCAGGGGCCCGCTCTTGGTTTTGAGGGTGAATGTTATGACACTGTGTGTATAACCCCATCATGTTTGTCTGTCAGCATTGGCAGTCTCTTTATTTTTAAGTGGTTGGAATGTGTCAGAAGAGTGCAGAGCCCTTTGGACAGTGCCAGCATGATGAAGTGACAAGGTCAGGAAGCTTAGTGATGCTGCATGTCGGGTGTTTACGGGGCCACGGAAGGCCATGTTCTACATGTTCTTTGAAAGAGCCGCTAAGGGAGGAAACATTTGAAATTTGTAGAGTGACTTGGCTGGGAGAGAGCTGGCAAAGCTGGGCCTGTGAACCAGAAAGCACAGCTTAGAATCCCAGGTCACCAGTCAGCTGTGGGACCTTCAGCTGGTCTCTTAATGGCTGAGTCTTCCTCTTCTCATAAAATGGAGTTGCCTGCTGTCAGCTTTTGCTACAAATCAAACCACTTGTGACTTAGTGGCTTGAAACACTTCTTTACCTTATGGTTTTGCCAGGCAGGTTTGTTTGTTTGTTTGTTTGTTTTGTTTTCCTGACCTCAGGCTTGACTGCTGATACTGTCTGTATGCAGTTGGTTTGCTGCAACTGGCTCATCTTGGATGGCCTTATTCTTTAGATGTTTAGTTGGTTGTCACCTGGGGTGGCAGGGGTGGCTGTCTCTCATTCAACAGGACAGACTGGTCCTTTCACAGGTGTTGGATTTCAGGAGCAGAAAGGGCATGCCCTTCCCAGGTCACTGCTTGACTTCACTTTTGTTGATATCCTTCTGGCTGGAGTAGGTCCCATTTGTGTGATCTACCCTGGCAATTGAATTAGTATCTGGGAAGTATTATTTAGAGAAGTGCTTTATTATAGATATTTTTCTGTCAAATATTGTATATCTATGATGAACCTGCTGACTTAAAATATACAGCAGTAGCTAGATATAAATATAAATAAATATAAATATACTTAAGTAACTCGAACTTAAGTACAGGACCCCAGTGGTTCTCAGCACCAACATCTGACCGCTCGCGGCTGCCAGGGACTCAAGCTCCAGGGGCTCTGAGGCCACACACGTGCACACATAATTAAAAATAATGAAGATAAAACTTTTGAAAAAATACAATAAAATCCAAACATTACCAAACACCCTAGGGCAGAATAAGAAGCATACCTTTACTGGCTGGGAGGGGATCCATAAGTCATCAGTACCGAATGGATTCCGCAAGTGCAGCCACTTGTTCATCTCTTCTTGAGTGTCCTTATGTCCTGCAGAGGCTCCTCTCAACTTATAAGAGTGAACATGTGTTCACTGGCAAATTCCCTCTGTCTTTTTCTGGGTGTATATTCCAGTCGACTCATTACCGTACTCATGGCCGACAGCTCTGTAACTCAGGCCTGCATGAAGCTCAGCCAGCACACATCTCTGTCCGTGAGGCACACCACACTCCAGAGCCCCTCAGCCAGCACCAGAATCACTATGTCATTGCTCCCATGGGGCTACTTAAATAGCAAAATCAGCAAAAGGAACAGAAAAGAAGGCACCAAATAGACTGTGGTGAGAGTGTGCTCGTCTACTGTGTAAGCACAGAAACAGAAGGCAGAGCGTCACCTCAGCTCAGAACATGACCCAGGTGACTGGTGCTGTTGTGGCTCCCTACACATCTCAGTGACTAGGAGAACCCTGAGCATCGGTTTGTGGTTACAGCGAAAGCTTAGCCAATAGCCACATGGGCAGGTATGGAATCTGTAAGTGATGGGCTCTCCCGGGCTTGTTAAGTGAAGAGCCGGGGGGCTGGCTCAGTTAGTACACACGGGAACAATATAACATCTCTGTGGGATGCTACTGACCAGGAAAGCTTGGGAGACCGGCATGCTTGACTACTGTAGGCGAGAGAGCCTGTGGAGACATCAGGAGAACAGAGGTCTAAGGGAGGGAGTGATATGAAGTATGAACGTGGGTAAGTGGGCATGCTCAAGGACCTGGGGAATGAGGCCAGGGGGCCGAAGCACCACTCAGGAAGGAGCATGAAGGGCTGCAGCTCAGCTGGGCCATGTCGGGGGCAGTCTGTGGGAACACACTTATGTTGTGTGGTGTCCCCACGTGAATGCCCTCGCTATTTTATTTTGGTTTGGTTTGAGTTGGGGTAGCCTAAGGTGACAGTCTTCTGGGAGCTAGGATTGCAGGTGTGTCCTGTAATGCCCAGGGCTGCAACACCACCTGTTTGAGCTCTGACATGTTAATAGGTATCATGCTTCATGCTTGGTGGTATCAATATCTTCCCTTTAAAAAAAAAAAAAACCTTATTTTTATTTGATGTCTGTGAGTGTTTTGCTTGCACATATGTCCGTGTACCATACGTATGCCTTGGTGCCCTTTGAAGTCTCGAGAGCGTGGCAGATCTCCTGGAACTGGTGTTTTAGACGGTTGTGAGCCACCACATGGGTGCTGGGAATCACATTTAGTTCCTTTGAAAGAGCAGTTAAGTGCTGAGCCATCTTACAAGCTCTTCCCACACCACACCCCCCACAACTCCCCATTTTACAAATGATAAAACTGGTATTGGAGCCTAAGATTGCTTCTTAGGCCTCTACCCAAACCAATCCCATTTGGAGGCCTCAACTGAGAGAACATGAAGCAGGCTAATGGCAGATGACACAGGAGTTAAAGATTGTGTGATGGCCAGCCCGGCCACTAGGAAGTTGTCAGAGATCTGGTCTGGCCTGGGTGTTTGAGATTTCTCAGAACAATTAGGTGGAGGTGAATGCCTTAGTCGGAAGGCAGGAAACTCAGAGGGACAGGAAGATGGAGACAGGATGTGTATAGATTGCCAAGAGTCAGAGGTCAAAGATGGAGGAGAGAGGTGAAGGCACTTGTTTACACGCCTGAGGAACTTCCTTTTGGAGCAGGCTTGGGTAGGCCTGGGGTAGGTTAAGCCTGCCATGAGGTACTGCAGTTCTCAGTGATGAGCGGTACCAGGCAGCTGGGCCTATGACCGTCAGAGCATTTATATCAGGGTGCTAGAGTGGGGTTCACTTCCTCATTCTCAGAGGATAACAGAGGAAGGACAATGTGGTGTCCAGTCTCCGTGAGGAGAGCAGCAAGAACTGGACCCAGGCTTGCCTGGTTCTGTCTGTTGCCTGACAGCTGGCACATTGTGGGCACTAGGGATGGTATAAGTTTGGCTGACCAACCCATGGGCGGACTGAGGAGCCTTGCAGGGCACACAGTAGCCTGAGGTGTCCGTAGTTACCCTCTCTGTCGTCTGCCTTTTCTGGGCTGGAATGACTAAGGTTTCCTCCTTTTGTTTTGTTTTGTTTTGTTTTACATTCAATGATGTATATAAGTCTGTCTGTCCATGAGTGTGTGTGCCATGGCATGTAGGTAGAGTGATCAGAGACAACATTTAGTAATCGATTTTCTCTTTCTACCATGTGATCCTGGGATTGGACCTGGACAGTCACACCTGCTGGCCCGTTCTGCTTGTTTTAGCCTGGGCCCTTCACTGCACACTTCCCCCGCCCTCTGGAACTTCAGTATGGCTTCATCATGTCTCCTTCTTCCAATGTTCATTTCTGCTCAGTCAGAATTAACTCACCATGGGACTTGGGTGAGGAGGTCTGGATTGGTGACGTCCATCCCTGTGGCCCCGGTCACATTCTTCTGGGTGGCCACAGGCCAGGTCTGGGAACTGCGTCATCCATGCTGCCTGAGGTGAGTGTGTGGTGGACTGAGGGGGCGCTTGCCCTGAAGCAGAGTGATTTACAGTGTGTAGGAAGTGCAAGGTTACTTTCCCCTTGCCCAGAGGATGTGCCCTGCCTTGCAGGATTGGCTGGAGCGTCTGGGAATGAGAGAGCAGCGGCATTTTGGAAGCCTAGATTATTTTAGTTCTTGTCTTTGTTTTTCTTTTTGTTTTTTTCTTTTTCTTTTCTTTTTTTTTTTTGGGGGGGGGGCAGGCGGGCTGAGACAAGGTCTTGCTATGTAGCCCTTAACTAGCCTGAAACTCCATATGTGGACCAGGCTGCCCTTGAACTCACAGAGAGATCTGCCTCTCCCTTCAGAAGGCTGGAATTAAATATGTGGACCACTGCATCTGGCTTTTTTTTTTTTAAGTAAGTTTTTACTATGTAGTCCAGGTTGCCCCCAACTCCTGAGCCTCCTGCCTCAGACTCCCAAGCATCAAGATTACAAGTATATCCATGCCACCATGCCCAGGAAGCCAATGTTTGTTTGTTTGTTTGTTTGTTTGTTTGAGACAGGGTCTCACTATGTAGACCTAGCTGGCTTGGGACTTGCTCTGTTGATCAAGCTGGCCTGAAATTCAAGAGATCTGCCCACCATGTATTGGACTTGAAAAGATGTGCAACATCACATCTGGCTAAAGCCAGCACTTTTGAATTAGAATGGGCTCCAGATGAGTGGCAGCCTCTGAGGGACATGTCTTGGCTTCCATGAACTGTGCCACGTCCAGGGGCTGCCCCTCCTGCTTGACTACTGAGCTCTGCCTTGGGCATCTTGGCTTAGGGCTGGAACTAGAAATGGATACGGTACGGCCCACCTGGAGGCTTCCCTGGCAGTGGCATGGACCACTTGCATCTGAGCCTTCCCTGAGTGCAGGTGGCTGGAAGACAGGCACCAGAGCTGGTCGTGCCGGGCCTCAGCTAGGGAGTGAGGAGGAATGAGCCATTGGAACTCTGTTTCTCCTTCCCTCTGGCTTTTCACTGGGGATAACAGATTCCCAGCAAGCCCTGCAGGTGGGGCAGCACATGCTTTCTGAAGCTGACAGATGTGCTTGGCACCACAGCACAGCAGTGAGAGGGGGACTTTGTTGTAGAGTTTTCTACACTGTCCGAGTCCTCAGAGCTCCTTGGGCGTTTCTGGTTAGCGCTATGTATTTTATTTCATTGGCCTGTTTGTTTGTTTGTTTGGGTTTTTTGTTTGTTTTTTGTTTTTTTGAGATAGTCTTTTGCTATGTAGCTCAAGCTGGCCTGGAGCTTGCAATCCTCCTGCCTCTGCTTCTTGAGTGTTGAGATGACGGGCCAGAAACACCACTCCCGGCTTGCACTCCCTATTTTCACTGGAATGATGATATTAAAGAAGGGAGTCTGGCTTCCCTCTCTGACACCATGGGCGTTCCCTGGCAAGAGTGACAAGGGATTAATCATCCAGTTACACAAAGTCAGAGTGTAGCTGTGTCTCTGTTGCCAGTTTGGGCAATACAGGTAGGCCTGTTTGTTCTGCTAAGTAGCATGGTTTGAGCTCTGGCCAGACAGCAGGCTTCCTCAAGAACACTTCGTACACTTTCTGTTCCTGTTTTTTACTTTGGGGGTGCCCCAGGCTTTCTTCCTTTCTCTTTTCTTTCCTACCCCCACTTGTGACTTTAAATTTTCTCCTTTCCCTCCTATGAAAATTGACCCTTAAGAACACAATGAATTAATTGCATTAGGAATGGAGCTCCTAGCAAGTCTGAGGTCCTGCATTTGAGATCCAGCATTGCCAGAAAAGACCAGGCATGATGGCATATATACAGCTGTAATGTCAGCATTTCAGAGGGCTAGGGAGGAGGTCAAGGTCAACCTGGGAGGTCTATAGCAGATATATATATATATATATATATATATATATATATATATATAATTTCTGTTTCTGTTTTTTACTTTGTGGGTGCTACTACTTCTCTTTTCTTTCCTACCCCCACATTTGACTTTATATTTTTCCCTTTCCCTCCTATAAAAATTGATTTTATATATATATATATATATATATATATTTACCTCAAAAATTTATTACCTCAAATTTATTACCTCAAAAAGCAAATAAACATAAAGCCACCTAAACAAACTCATTCACACCAAAAACCAAGAAGAAGATGTGCTGGGACGGCTTAGGGATGGGCAAAGTATCTGGCCTTTCAAGTAGCTGACTTGAAAAGGTTCTTGTGGTTTAGGATACCTGCTTCCAGCCCAGTGGAGACAGCTTATTTCTAGCCAGTGTTTATCCCAGGCAGGAACTTCTTGACATTCGAGGGAAGAAAACAGGCATCCTCCCCAAAGCATGAAGAAGCACTCAGAAGTCCAGGCTTAGGCAGTATTTTCTCGTCCGTCCTTTCTCTCCCTTCCCTCCCAAGGCCTTGTGCCTGATAACCATATCTGCTCTCCCACTGATAACCATATCTGCTCTCCCACTGACACTCGCCTCCAGCCCTGGGAGCCATGGAATGTCTACAGTGGAATGAATGGAGCCTCTAAGCCAAAGCTAGGATTGTCAGCAAACTGTTAAAGCCGTGTGTGTGTGTGTGTGTGTGTGTGTGTGTGTGTGTGTAGGGGAGAGTTTGTTTGTTTAAATGTCTCTCCTGACTGGTATGGTGGATCATGTCTATAATCCCAGCCCTGGGGAGGCTGAGGCAAGAGGAGTGCCATGACTTTGAGACTAGCCCGGCCTGAGAGTTAGACCTTCTCTTAAAAACAAAAACAAAAAACTAAACAGAAAAATCCGTGTCATGTAATATTTGGAGTAGACATTAAAAGGTAAAATTTCCTGGGCTGATGAGATGGCCCAGCAAATAAAGTTACTTGCTGCCAAGCCTCACAACCTGAGTTCAATCCGTAGGACACACATGGTAGAAGGGGAGACCAAGCAACCGATTTTAACCTTCATGTTGAACACCTCTGTACTCCTGAGCAGGCACATGCTCCTGTGTGTGTGCACACGTACACACATAGATAAATACAGAAATGTTATTAAGAATTAAAGGTATTTTTTCTGAAATGCTCATTTAATGGAACTCTTGTACTTATATACTAGTTAATTTTTTAAAAAAGTTTATGCATGTGTGTGTGCATGTAAGCTGGTACCTGAGGAGACCCACTGAGGTGAGCGCCCTGGTCCTCGGCAGGAACACACTGATGTAAAACCACAGCTCTCATCTCAAACGGAGTAAGAGGTTATTCTGGACCTGGATTTGAGTGACCAAGTCCCAGGAGACTCGGAACTAGGTTACCCCAGGTTCTGTGTTCCCACACAGAAGCAGTTTCCTGGAGTTTTGTAGTAACAAAACAAAGAAAGCTATAAATCAAGGCATTAAAAATACAGCGGTGGAGTATATTTGAGAGTTCTCTAACAAGATGGTGTGGTGTCTCCTAGAGGCCTGAGACACTGCTCATTGTCTGAAGGCATTCTTAGCATTCACTTGCTGGAAGTTAGTGGTTCGCTAAGTTGATAAATTCCAAAAGGTTTTTATCTGTTAGTCACAGGATGTTCTGATGGGGACTAGGCAGGGATTGGCTATTCAGGGGCCTCAAGCTAGCCTGAGATAAGAAGGTAATTGGCCTCTGGACCTGCGGCATTCCAACCTCCGCACATCACGGTTCTAATCAGTCAATCAGCCTTTGTAGCCTCAGCTTCTTTCCAGGAATTCCCCACAAACAGCGTTTGCTCTTAACTCCCTCACCCCCACCGGATGCATCTCTCCAACCCTCTCATATTTATTTTTATGGGTTAAATCTGGACCCCACAGAAGCAGGAGCCTGCAGTGAGGTACTGTCGGGAAAATTTGAGGTATTAGCCACCCTTCCTTTGGACTTCTGACCCATCTCTTATGGAGCCATGCAGGCCTGTTTTGCAGGGACCCATTGCTTAGATGGGCGTGAGCCTGGCTCAGGCATGACTGAAGACAGTTTGGTGCTGTGCTGGGCAGCTCCCAAGCCTTAGGAATGTCACTTCAATGAAGAACTACAGGTTTTCCGTGGCCTATGATCCCCATGAACAGAACAAAATTGCTGGTCAGCCCCAGACAGAACTCCAAAGGGCTTCTTGTGAGAGGCCAAGTCATGTGGCGCTCTCTGAAGAATCTTCTGGAATTTGGGCCCCTCAGAGGCTGTTTCTTCTGTTGACTTCTCCAGGTGTTTTCTGGTTTCTCTCTTGACAGCTTTCTCCTCTCTCCCCTTCTTCCTTCCTTCATCTATTTACCATTTGTTTGTATGTTTCCAGACAGTTTCACTTTGTAACCTACACTCAGAACTCACTACCAGGTTTATACTCATGGCAATCCTGCAGCCTCAGCTTCCTAAGTATGGAGATTAACTTCTTGAGCCACCCCCTCCCACTTTGGTCTTTATTACCGTATGTTAATTGTTAGAACAGTGGGTTTCAGGCCTTGTGTTCATAGATGCATGTGCTAAGCTTTGATAATATTCACTCTCCTGCTGCCATCTTTCCTCTACTTATGCAGTTCTTCTATCACATCTGCTAAAAACGAATTAAGTTGTTTTATTTTGAGACAAGTTTCACTGTGTAGCCTAGGATGGCTTTGAGCTTTCAGTCTTCTGCTTCAACAACCTGTTTGTGTTTTGAGAGCCTGTCTCATGTAGCCTAGGGCTGGCACAGAACTTACTGTATAGCCACCAGTGACCATGATCTCCCAGTTGTCCTGCCCCAGTCTTTCTTGTGCTAGGAGTACAGACACGCACCACCACACCTGCCTTCCTCTTTTGAGCTTCGTTTCCACATGTGAGCTAAAATTCGTGATGCATGCTTTTCTGCCTAGTGTAATCATCTTAGTTTCAGTTTTCATCATGATGGTCTAGAGTCAGAGTCATCTGAGAGGAAAATCTCAGTGAAGGAATTGCCCAGCTCAGATGTGTCTGTGGGGGTGGTCTTACCATTAGTTGGTGCAGGAAGATCCAGCCAGCCCCCTTGTTGGTGATTCCATCCCTCTGCAGGTCTGGTCGGGGGCTATAGAAGAAAACTAGCTAAGCATGAGCCTCTGAGTGAGCCGTTAGGGTCAGCATGCCCTAGACTTCCTACTGTGTTCCCTTACTAGGAGTTTCCTGGTGAGAGGTGATGCTCTGTGGAATCCTGCCGTCAGACTCCCACCTCAAGTTCCTGTTCTCACTTCCTCCAAAGAGCTCCTGAAGGTGCAAGATGACATAACCCCTCCCTTAGTGCTTTTTGCCAGTGTTGTCATAAGGACAGTGAAGCTAACTAGAACAGTGGTTATCAGGAGTCCCACCAACGTTTCTTACAAATGGCATGCTTTTGTCTTTGTGGCTGAATAACCTACCACATTTTCCTTACCCTCTGCTAATGGCACCTAGGTGGCTGTTGTGAGTAGTCCCATGAAGAGCGTGGACATCCAGGGATCTCTGTGGGACACAGTCCTAATGGCTGTGCTGCTTGCAGGGTAGAGTAGTTCTATATTTAGTTTTTTGAGGAACTTCCACTCCGATTCCCATAGTGACCATTCATGACCAGTGACTGCCTTAAGTAGTTAATTACTGACTGTTGGCTGTTACTGTTTCTGTGTAAGACTTTCCTAGGCCCAGGGGGAGTTGCTGCCACCTTAGAGGGAAGAGCAGGGTCTCTAAAAGGGAAGACTTTCAGAGCACCGAGGGAGGCTCTCATATCCTTAGAATTCAGGTCTCTTAACCTGAGGCCCAGGCTAGCCCAGTGAGAGTTCTCTGTCTATAGAAAAGCCTGGGAAGTCTGTTTTCACACGACTCTGCCTCCAAGGCGGTGGGTAGGAAGTGTCTATTCTAGGCTCTTCGTATTTTTACGTACTTCTTTTTATTTATGGGTATATGTTCACACATGTGTGTGCAAGTGTATGGTAGGCCAGAAGAAGGCACCGGGTCCTCTGAGCTGGCGTCATGGGTGGTGATGGGTGCACCTGAGGTGCTGGGTGCTGGGAACTGACCTTGTCTTCTCTCTCATTGCTCTCATTCACCAAACCGGCTCTCCAGCCCCACGGTGTCTGCATTTCAGGCAGAAGGAAGAGCAGGAAGGGAATTTGTTACTTTGCTTTAAAGATCTTACACAGAGTCTCACGCAGTCTTTGCTTCCATTTATTGCTAGGCCCTGGTTGTCACAGGAGCTGTCAGGAGGCTTGGCTTTGAGCTTGCTAAACAGGTTCTAGGGATGAAAGGAAGACTGGCTGTTGGGTGGCTCCTGACAGCCTTTGCCGAGTCTGCACTGTAGTTG
Organism: Arvicanthis niloticus; assembly: GCF_011762505.2. Classification (NCBI taxonomy): domain Eukaryota; kingdom Metazoa; phylum Chordata; class Mammalia; order Rodentia; family Muridae; genus Arvicanthis; species Arvicanthis niloticus. Next base: position 83,820,429 of record NC_047660.1, on the reverse strand, counting down.
ACTGTCTTCTAGGAAGACACCTGGGTGGAATAACTAACAGGTAGGCATTTGTGACCCACCGAGCGGACATGGGGCCCCTCTGGACAGAGGAACACTGTGTGCCTCCTCAAATTCCTCTGCTAACTCACATGCCACCCTTGCTGGATGGGAGACTCTTCCTTTTGTTGTATTGGTGTCCTGTGAGGAAATTATTACCTCCCACACATCTGTAAGTAGATGTGCTTGTGCTTCAGAGAGTTGCAGACTTTATTTTGCAAATATGATTTTGGATGACTCACTTCCCAGGGACACATCTTAGATGCAAGCATTCATGGCTTACGTACGCTGTGGGGCAGCTTTTCCTGAGCCCAGCCCATCTCCTAGTGCCCCCATATCTCCACAGCACCTCCCAGCCAAGCTATCTTACCAAAGTCAGTTGTGCTGATAGCTCACCCAGAGGTGACAGTAATCTTATGTGCTCTGTGGCTGGGTCATGGTGTCTGGCATGTGGTCAGACACAACAGGGGTTTCCATAAGGGTGCTAATATAATTGCCACCTGAACAGAGCAGAGAGACCTTTCTGGAACAAAAGGACACTGTGCAGACTTGAATCGTACCCCTGTCTCTTCTTGGAGACTCCACTACCGTCTACAGATTTTTAGGCCTGCCTGGATCATGCTCACAGGAGACAGTACCTTAGAATCAGACGTTCACAGGGTTGCAAGATAGATCAGCCAGGTGCCAAGCCTGATGGCCTGGGTTTCATCCCCAGTATCCATGTGGAAGAAAGAACCAACTTGTCCTTGAACACCCACATCATGCCATCCCACACTCAAACTAGGTAGAAAAAGAAGAAGAAAATCAGTGGTCTGAATCTGTGCATGCTACCCGCACGGATGCTGTTCCTGGGGCCCTCTGACTGTTGAGCACTCTGCTCCTTCGTCCAGTGTCAGGCCTCAGAGGCAAGCACTGAGCAAGAGGCCTTCAGGCCCAGCTTCCCCAGTCAACCCAGCTGTGCTTCTCTGACTCAGTGCTGTCCTTCAGCGTGCCCCTCCCCTTCCAGATCAATTGTGAGAGGGTGGAGTTCTCACAGTTACTGAATAGTCATGGGATGTTCTGCATCATTTCATAGTCTGTTGCCTTTCTTCCCAGACCAAGGAGCTCTCAAAAAATATATATATAAATAAATAAAACTGGAGGTGTGGGGTTTATAAATTTTAGAATTTTGGATTAGGGTTACTCAACTAATAAAATCTATGTAACTATTATACAATCTGAAAAAGTCTAAGGTCGGAAACACTGTGGTTCCAAGCATTCAGATAAGGGAATGTTCAGCCTGTGGTTGAGTGAACCCGGCCACGCTGGCTCAGAGGCTAGGTTGCAGGTGGAAGCTTGACCCTTCAGTGAGCTAAGTGCACCAGGCAACTGATAGAGTCAAGTGAGCCAGGGAAACCCTAAAAGCTGGCGCAGGAGGCATGGGAAGGCAGGGCCCCTGGCTGATGTGGCTTTGGGATGACCCAGGTTTCTAGATGCAGTTCCGGTGATGGGACCCAGCGTCTCCAAGGTGTTTACAAGATTATTGAGAAAGCAACCAAGTAACAAAATTGTTCAAGACATTGGTCCCCAGTAAGTTTGGCAGTTTTCTCTTTCTTAAAAAAAAGTGTATGCCAGTGTGTGTGCATGCATGCATGTGTGTGAGAGAGAGAGAGAGAGAGAGAGAGAGAGAGAGAGAGAGAGAGAGGGAGAGAGAGAGAGAGAGAGGGAGGGAGAGAGGGAAGAAGAGAGAGGGAGGGAGGATGGATCAGAAGAAAACTCTGCATATAGGGCTGGAATTCCTTATATCACGTGAGTACTGGGGATCAAACTCAGGCCATCAAGATCCACCACCAGTGTCTCTGCCTCCTAACCATCTCACTGCATAGGTCCTGCTAAATCAGTTTATTAAAAGAGTTGATTTAGGCATCTGCGTTGGTGGCTTCGGTCTCCTGTTCAAAGCTGCTGGAAGTAGTTTGTTTTAACAGTCTCAGAAGTCTGTGTCCCTCGGCAGCTTGTTGATTCTCAGAGTTAGAACTTACCCCACAATGGTTGTCTTGTAGTGTTTTTGTGGGTGGGGAGGAGGGATGTGGGGGTGGAGACTGAGCTTCACTGTGTAGGCCAGGGTGGCCTCAAACTCACAGAGATCTGCCCACTTCTATATCCCAAGTGCTGGGATTGATTAGAAGTGCATGCCACCATGCATGGCCTCTTGTAGTGAAGCAGCTTAAGGTCTTGCTGAGATGCAAACTAGTCCTTTGATTTTCTGAGGGTCGGTTCCTTTATACCTCTGGGCAGAACAGCATCCATCTTTCTGCAGACTTCTCTTTGTACCTGGTAAAGGACATTTTGATTTGTTGAACCACCCACTTGGGGTGTCTTTTTGTATCTTGGAAAAGCATGGTGGGGGTGTGGCTTCCTGGCCAGGATGGAGTGGTAGTGAGACAGGGTGGAGGGTGGAGTGGAGCTCACCTGTGTCCTCAGCCACACCTCGGAAAATGTGGCTGGTTTTCAAAGTTGGTTTCACACATGCTACCATATGGTAAAAACCACAGAAACGTGGACCTGTGGTTTCCAAGAGGTTCAGGTTTCCCCTAGGACTGTTTCCTGAAGTCTCTGGGATTGGCGTGATCCTCTAGCTTGGATAGAAGCTGGAGGATCATTGAGGTTCAGGGAGGGAGAAGCTGGGGCTGGAGAGGCAGCATCCGCGGTGACTTGGTGCGTACTGCCAGTGGGTCATTCCGGTGCTTTCCCATCATCCTTCTCTGGATCTGAGAATAATGCACATGCAGAGACATTGATTTTATTGTGTGAGCCACAGGAGAGCCAAAAGAATCACAAATGCCTTAAAATAAGTGACCACAAGGGAGTTGTTCACAGCAAGGCTTATAGGTGGGTACCTTAATTAATCAAATATTTTTTATACACTGGCAGCCTTCTAAGTATGGGAGGGAACACCCACAGCAGCAGGGCTGGAGGAATTGATTGGCCCGGAGGCTGCGAGTGTTCCTGTCATGAGCATCCAACTCCATCCAGCTCCAGGGATTCTATGCCTTCTTCTGTACTCTCAGAGCACCCAGACATCTCTCCGTCTCCCTCTCCTTCTCCCCTCCCCCTCGCCCTCCCCTTCTCCCTCTCCTTCTCCTTGTCCCCCCCCCCCCCCAATGCACTTGGGCGCTCACACACACAAAAGTGTGCCCTTCTGTGAATGAATGAGGGGCTGGTGCGCACTGGACTTTGCTGTAGCATCCTGACCCCAAGGCCACCTTTCACCCAGTTGGGTTGCTTCTGTAGCTTTTAGTTGGCCTTCAGTCTCCACCCATCATGTTCTCCTTTCTCGCTTTTCCTGGCTTTGTCCCTTTGTCCCGGGTCTACAGATGGGGAGGCACCCTGAGCCTCCATCACAGGGCGATTTGGTGTTTGCAGAAGTCATTTTGTATAGATCAGTGGGTCCTCTGCCCCTGCAACCCTTGGGAATTAAGTCACGGAAGCCCAGAGCTACAGGAGGCTGGAGCCTGGCCAGGACAGAGACATTCTCCAGTTCCCACAAAGCCTCTGCCTAGTGCGGAAGGGGTCATGGCCAGCCACCCACTCTGGCTTTCTGAGTACTTCTTCTCAACGGCATGGGAGCATATTAATGGCTGTGAACTTAGCGTGGTAGAAAGCAGATTCCAGGTAGGCGTGAGGAACACATGGGATTGACTCAAGCCTGGCGTGGGTTGGGGTGATGAATGGGCTGGTGGGGTGCCGGATGCCCTGGCTGGTGCCCCGTCTCTGAATGCTGGCCTCTGTGTGATGAGCTTGATGTCTCTTTATAACATTAGTGGAGTTTCTCTGGCCTGCGGGATTTGAAGACATTTGTGGTCATTTATTGTTCTGGGAATGCTGAGTGGCTTATGAGTAATGTGCCATCACAGCCTGACTGCTGCCCCGGACAGGACATCTCCTTCTCCATCTGACTGCCGTAGCGCCAGTTCAAGGGGATCTGGCGCCTCCTTCTGGCACCTGCAGTCACTGCATGCACATGGTGGACACAGGTACACACACATAAATGAAAAACAAATCTTTGAAAGATGTGTTCTTATGACTGATTTAAAGCAGGCGCCCAACTTTTTGACACTACATAATGTCATCTACAAATATGTTGGGCTGTGTTCATAGCCATCCTGGGACGCAGGAAGCTGTGAGCCACAGTTTGGACCTGCCAGGCTTAAAGCCTTGAACTGGGAACAGCTGTGTCCCAGTCATATGCCCCAGTTGGGCATATAGGGTGACTTATCCCTCTGGCCCAGATGCACTGTTGCTCAACCAGTGACATAGTTTGGAGTTTAAAGGAAAAACTGTGTTGCAAAAAAAAAAAAAAAAAATCAACTAAGTGAGAGTTGACAGAGTACATCAGGGGCCACTTAGCCTAAGTGTGATGGCATGTGCTTGTAGACACTCAGGAGACTGGCTGGGTATGCCTTTAATCCCAGCACTTAGAAGGCGGAGACAGACAGGTCTCTTTATGTTTGAGGCCAGCCTGGTCTACATAGTGAATTCTGGGTCAGCTAGGGCTCAGAAAGACTATGACTCAAACTCCACCCCCCCACCCCCCCACCCCCGTTTTGTTTTGGCATCTTTTAACAAACAAGACAACCAGAGTTGAGTCACTCAGTGGCTGTCCACTGATGCATGTACCTCCTCCTTACAGAACACTTCCTGTGGGTCCCTGTGCTTTGGAGACTGTGAGGCTTTCCAGGTGTTATCAGGGCCTTGGCATTCTGGCTGGAGACATGTAGCCACTTGTTCAAGGTTGCAGGCCCAAGTCTTTGTTGCTTTGAGGAGCGTACCCTGTTCCTCCTGTATCTCTGGACACTGCCTCCTGTCTCATAGTGACCCAGTTGTCCTGGCCATCAATGCCAGTTCTGTGCAAGGCATTGGGATATGTCTTTTGTTAACATTCTGTGTGGTAAACGCTGGGAACCCTGGAGACTGGAAAACCACAAGTGGCCTGTATGCTCATATTGGGGCTGGTGGGAAGTATGGTTTCCTTTCCTCACAGTCCCAGGTCAAGAAGGCTGTGGCTGCAGGGACAGAATCAGAAGGCTGCCCAACAGAGAGGAAGGAGAGGAGGAGGGATGGCCAGAACTTTGCCAAGGGCTCCTGATGCTTCCAGGTCCTTGACACTAGGGCTGAGACCAAGGCCATGGTGTGGGCAGACATTGCTTCCAGCTCATGCTTCCCAGTTCTGTTCTTCTTTAGAGATTAAAGTAAATCTTTTCTTTATTATGTATTATGTGTGCCTGAATATGAGTGTTTCTAACGCGCGCCTCCCGTGTCGCCCCACGCCCGTGGAAGAGAAACACGAGAGACAGTATTCGGGTAGTTACTGCAAAACGAGGACTTTACTCTGTAACACACACGTGGAAAACGCGGAAGGAAGCGGAAGGGCTGAGACGGAAGGGGCCTAGCTTAAAATACACCCTAGAGTGACGTATTCACTTCTGATTGGCTGTTCACTCACCACCCAATATTATGCCTCGGGATTGGCAGTGACTTTGGCGGGCTTTCTGCCTTTGCATCTGCGCAGTTAATTGTTTACTGCTGGGAAAACACGAGGCCAGCGCCATCTTGGAAATGCAAACGTATAACCACTGCTAACAGCGGCTTCCTACAAGTGTTGTGTGCATGCTTGTACACATGTGAGTGCCACAGCATAGGTGTGTGATCAGAGAACAAGTTTATAGAGTCAGTTCTCTTCTATCTGTGAGTTCTAGGGATTGAACAGGGGTCATCGGGCTTGCACAGCAGGTACTTTATCTGTGTCCCTCTCTCCCTCCCTCCCTTCCCTTTTCTTTCCTCATCTTTTTCTGTGATGGAGCCTAGGGCTGGCTTGGGGCTATAGCCCCGGTCCACTCCAGTCCCTCACCCACAACTCAGCTCCTGCCCTTTATCCCGATCAGAGATTAGCACCTGCTTATTAGCTGCCAAGGATTTCATGAGGTGTGATGGCAGACAGGGTGTGGCTCTTTCCCTGGTGAGCTTCTAGCATCTCCTCTGGTATACAGTGCTGGGCGATGGATGACTCGGTCACATTTGTGCCCTGGGTCTGCACTGTGTCCCCAGTGGAAGACTGATTGGCTTCTCAGATCCATGTGTGTCTGGAGCCAGCCTAGCCAGCAGATGGCACAGGAGCAGGCCAAGCCATGAGTGGACGTGTGGGAGGAAGGCTTCAGTCCCGCTGACTTGGCAGCTGCCACAGCAGAGGATGCTGTGCACTTATGTGTATAGTAGAGAGTGTGCAGGGCCCGGGAACAGTCACGGCTATCTGTCCTTTAGCTCATGCCCCTGCCACATGCCTGGCTCAGGGCTCCTGCCATCAGCAGCCCCATAGCAGATGTGCTCCCCACTGCTCCAGCACGGTAGATGTGGGAGGAGGGCCCAGGAGGACTGTGGGTGTACCCTTCTGGAGAGGGTGGGTGGGGAGAAGTTGGCATCTGTGGTGTCTCTGCAGTCACAGGAAGAATGTGATCTGGAATGTGTTGTTCCTGGAGGCCCCGCTGCATGTGGCTGGCAGTTGTGTAAGTTCCTAGTCACTGTGATGGAGACACAAGCACAGGAAGGAAGTAGAAACAGGCTGACAAAAGCCGATTCAGGACAAATAGCTGAGCTACTGTTCTTGCGCAATAGTGGTGACCGGTAGGTTTGCCCAACCACGTAATGTCAGCATCAGAAGCAGTGTGTCCTGGGGGGCCTGGCAGTGATAGATGCAAGATGTGTCACTACTCAGTTTTCCTTAGAAGAGTGAGGGGTTAGACTGGGTGGTCTGTAAACCTCATTCCACCTGACCCTTCAGGGTGTCCAGTGCAAATGTCTTGGTGCCCTTCAGAGAGCAGTTAGGAGCCAAGTGGACCCTGAGTCAACGGCACAAATACTCCCTGCCTTCTGCCTCCTGCCACCTTTCCTGCTCTTCATGCCCTCGTCTGTGACACTTAGTAGAGTGCCCATACGTCTTCAAGTGCTTCAAACACATGGCTGACTGGAGCCAGTGTGCAGTGAAGGTCACTCACTCGTGAGCGGCCTTTAAAAATTCTCCCCATGGCTGTTTCCATGAACTCTGTTAGCGTCCCCGAGTCAGCTTTCTCTGGGATTGCTAAACTGGCTTCTGCCGTTGAGGTTCTGTGTCTTGGGACATACTGGGATGTTTGGCTTCTGACTGTGTGCTCACTGCAGGAGGCCATGCTCATTCTTTTTCTGATTTTGTGTGTGTGTGCGCGCGTGTGTGTGTGTGTGTGTGTGTGTGTGTGTGTGTGTGCTGGGTCCCCTGGAGCTGGAGTCACAGGTGGCTGTAAGGCTGCCGTGAGTTCTGGCAGATGAACTCCCATCCTCTGTAAGAGCAGTAAGTGTACTTCACCACCGAGTCCTCCCTTCAGCCCTCAGGCTCGTTCTTAGTTACATATTAAATTCAGGTTCAAGGCTGGCCTGGGCTATATGAGTCCTTGTCTCAAAACTTAAACTGAAAGGAAGGAAGAAAGAGAGTGAGGAAGGAAAGAAGGAAAGAAGGAAGGAAGGAAGGAAGGAAGCAAGCAAGCAAGCAAGCAAGCAAGCAAGCAAAGAAGGAAGGAGAAGAAAGAAGAAATCTAGGGGTTGAGGAGCTGGCTCAAAAAGCACATATGTGTTATTCGAGTATGAGGAGTTGGGACCCTGGCACACATGTAAATGTTGAGTAGGCATGGCAGTCCTCCTGTCATCCCAGCTCCTGAAGAGAATCCTGGAAGACAGACTCCTGGAAGAAGCTGGGTAGCTATAAGCTTTAGGCTTAACTGAGAGATCCTGCCTCAGTCATATCTAAGGTAGAGAGCCATAAAGAAGATACCCATTGTCAAGCTCAGGCTTCTACACACATGTGCCCATACTATACACATGAACACATTTGTGCACACATGTGCACACATACCACATACACTCATCACAAACAACAACAACAACAAACTCCCACAAGGCTGCGTGTAGATGGGAAACAGAGACAGGATTGTGGCAAGTTCAAATCCAGCCTACTCTACATACCAAGTTCCAGGCCAGCCAGTGCTGTCTAATGAGACCTTAAAAAAAAAAAATTAAGTGTGAATTGACTCATCTTTGTAATCCCAGACTTCAGGAGGGTGAGGCAGGAGGATTGCCTTGAGTTTGAGCCCAACCTCAAAGCCTCAAAGATGATATCTCAAAAATTAGATGGATGAATGGATGGATGGATGGATGGATGGTTGGATGGAAAGAAGGGGCAGAGGATCCCACTTTAGAAAATGTTGGGGTTCCAGGGGATGAACCCTGTGTCTTAGAGCTGTGGTAAAGCTGTGGGTAGACTGAGGTAGGGGGGATGGGTCACAATTCACCTTCCTTAAGCCTGTCCAGATTTACCCTTCTTGGTCCTGTCTGGAGAAGAATGGGCAGGAGGCTCAGTTTGGGGAGAATGAGTCAGGTGGTCAGTGCCGTACAGTCACTTCTCAGTGGCTGCTTGGTTCTAGAGAGGGTGGGCATCCCCATCCCTATGTGTGGTCAGGCTACCACAGTGGATGTAGGTGGCTGATAGGTGGATATTCATTTAGGCTATTATTATCATTATCATTATTAACTTTTTGAGACAGGATCTTGCTGTGTAGCCCAGGCTGGCTTTTTTAAATGCTCCTTTCCAGCCATTATCAGATCTCTTACAGACCCTGTCTCATGATACATCTTCAGACCTCCATCAGCCCTGAGTTGCAGTTCCTGCCTGCCCTTCGGGCCTCTCTTAGGAAAACCTTCCTCGGTTTCCTCTTATGTGAAGCAAGTCCCATTCTCCTGCCTTGTGCACAACCTTGAAGCATAGATTTCTGTACATCAGCTATATGTGGGACACAGTCCCCAAAGTGGATCTCTGGGTTGTTTGTGTGCACAAACCAGACTGGCGGGTGCCCATCATAGGTTACCCTGGGTTGCCTGGTTACCATGGGTTACTGGGCCATTTCTTCCCCCAGGGCTGCGGTGTTCTCAGCTGTTCCCCTTAATTTTCTTTGCAAAGTGCCCTTGGTCTACGTGAAGATTTCCTCTAAGTCATGTGAGGCTTTCTCTGGGGAAGGGTAGGGCCTGCTTGTTCCCCTCCTAAGTCCCAGGGGCCGTCCTGGGGGTGTCCCAACAGGGCTTTCAGAATTGGCCGTTGACTCCAAGAGTGGTCTGGGGCAGATTAGCATGTAGCCATGCCCTGCCCTTGCCCAGGTGGGAAATTGGAGGTGAGCCCGAGGAGGGTGGGGTCAGCAGTGTGGGAGCGTGTGCTACAGCATGAGTGTGGACGCCAGATGACGGACTCGGGTTGGTCCTCACTGACTACCTTGTCTGATGTAGGGTCTGGTTTTGTCTCTGCATTCCCCACAGTAGCTGACCTGGTCTGTGAGCATCTGGGGGGATTCTGCTGTCTCAGTGCTCTCCCCTCTGGCCCTGGAGCACTGGGTTTCAGATGCATGCTACTGGGCCTGGCTTTCCCTGGATTCTGGGGACCTGAACTTTGGTCCTCTCCCTTGGACAGCAGACACTTTACCTACCAAGCCATCTCCCCAGCCCTGCTTCTGATGCACTCACATGACACAGCCCACTCTTGAGGGAGGAGCATCAGCAGTCCTACCATGGTAGTGAGTCACCCACGAGGAAAGAAACAGGTGAAGCTAATTTCAGTCTATTTGATTTAGTTTAGTATTTCTCATATCTCATCGTTGATCAGAAAAGTAGCTAATGGGATAATCATTTTTCTACTGAGTCTTTAAAATGAGGTGTTTTTTGTGTGTGTTTGTGTGTGTGTGTGTGGTGCACATGTATGTATATTCACATGTGTGGCATACATGTGAGCAAGTATAGACTCAGGACTGTGTGTGTACATGTGCTTGTGGTACTGGGTACCAGTAATCATCTTCCTCAATCAATTGTCTAGTTTTTTTTTTTTTTTTTTTTTTTTTTTGAGGCAGGGTCTCTCAGTCAAGCCCAGGACTCTAAGATTCAGCTAGTCCTTCTAACCAGCTTGCTTCAAGAACCCCGTCTTCATTTTCTGAGCTGTGGCAGCTGCCACACCTCCTGGTATTTAGGTGCGTTTGGGGGGATCTGAGCCTCTGGTCCTCTTGTTTGTGTAGCAAGCGTAGCAACTGCTGAGCTCTCTAGGCTGTGAGCGATGTTTACATTTTTTTGTTAATCATATTTAGATGCTCAGGAGTTACATGTTGGCCTGAGATTAGTTAGTCAGTACAGTGCTGGTTGTGTAAGCATCTGGATCGGAGAACTCAATCACCAGTAAAAAAGCCAGGCATGGCAGGAATCCCAGCACTGGAGAGGTGGGTGCATCCTGGGGTTCACTGGCAGCAGCCTAACCTAATAGGGGACTTCCGGCCAGTGAGAAACCTTGTCACAGAAAACAAGGCTCCCGAGGAGTGGTCTCCAGTGTTAACGTCAGCTTTCTCCATGTGCACACGTCCACATACAGACATAGGCACCGCATGTGCTGATGGCTGCCGTGGATGTGTGGGCAGCTGTCGTTTGTATTGACCCTTCTCCTTCCTGAAAGCAGGGCTTGTGCTCTTAGTAGGCCTGGGCCTGGGTGTTGGTGTGGGCTGAGAGGGCTTTCTGGCAGGGGCCGTGCTAGGCTGGCACTCGTGTTGTGGGGCATTTGCCTGGAGCCTTGCTTCTGACTAGGTCTGGGGTCTCAGGCAAAGCTGTTCTCAGCTGCTATGCCTCATCTGTAGAACGGAGCCCTGCAGCTGTGGTCTCTGGGGCACTTAGGGCTGTGGTGTGCAGGGAAGATTCCCAGGACTGTCGTGCCTGTCTCAGTTTCATTCCTAAGCCAGGGCTTTGGAGAAAGGCTTAATTAGCCATTGCCATCACAGATGCAAGAACCACGCATTTGATTATCTGTTGAGCTCCAGACTGTGGAGACTGTCTACTCACCAACCCGGTACTCACTCAGCATCAGCCACCTGTTACCCCATCCCACGTTCGAGGGACCTGCCCGTGCAGCCTATCCAAGAGAGAGGCAGAGATGGACAGGCCAAGTCTTGGGCCACTCACGTCTGGGGGTGGGAGTGATGGACCCCAGGGACTCCTGGCCTTTGCCTCAGGCCTTACCAGACTTTCTCTTTCAACAGGCTCAGCTGGAAGCTCAGAAAGCCACACAGGACTTCCAGAGGGCCACCGAGGTGCTCCGTGCAGCCAAGGAAACCATCTCCCTTGCTGAGCAGCGGCTGTTAGAGGATGACAAACGGCAGTTTGACTCTGCTTGGCAGGAAATGCTGAATCATGCTACTCAGAGGGTAGGCATGACCATTGTGTGCTGGCAGTGGGGACCCATACATGTTGTATGTTCTTTGGCTTTCCATGAGAGTAGAGACAGGTTTCTGGGTGGCATGAAACCCTCCTGTAAAGGTCATGGACTGTCTGCCCTGTGTAGTCTGTCGGCTGGCAAAGCTTTAAGGCCATACAATGCCCCAGTGACAGGTGGAGATAATCTTTCCTTATAGTGCCTGAAACATCTCAGGTTCACATGGTCCATCAATGTCTTGGCAGTGGAGTTGGGTTTCTTAGAGGGCCCAGGATGTTCTCCAAGGTTGGCTCTCCCATGACATCAGAAGGACTGCAGGTCCCAGGTGGAAGCCCCCTGTTAACAGTTTCTACCTGCCACTTGGGTATCTATTGTTGGTGGCTGAAGTGCCTAGACCAGAATTAGTGGGCTCTCCCTCAGGCAGGGCCTTCCAGGCGAAGCTGGCGTCTGGGGAGTAGTGTGCAGGGGCTGGGGGGGATTGTCACACCGGCTTTAGGTCACCATTATTTGGCTCTCTACCTGCTCCCAGGGCTCCCTTTTCCCTGTTGCTCAGAATTGGAAGTGATATCCTCTGGTCTAAGCAGACTAGTAAACAAAATACCATAAACTGTCTGGCTCCAAAACAGAAACACATTCCTTACAGTTCTGGAAGCCAGGAAGTCCAAAATCAAGTCCAAAATCAAGGCTGACATATCTGGTCTCTGAGGAAGACCTGTTTCTGGTCCTCAGAAGGCCATCTCCTCTTAAAGTGGCAAATGAGCCTTCTCAGACTGACCTTCCTCCTCTCTCCCTTCCTCTCTCTCTCTCTCTCTCTCTCTCTCTCTCTCTCTTTCTTTCTTTCTTTCTTTCTTTCTTTCTTCTTTGCTAATGGGTTGACCCAAGGACCTTTCACACTGTAGACAAGTGCTCTGACACTGAACCACAACCCCACCCCTCAGGGCCCCACTGGCCCCACTGGCCCCACTGGCCCCACAGCATCACTTCCCCAGGGCCCACTTGATGTCCACAATGGGGACATTTCTATTCCCACAGGTAGGGTCACGTGTTTGACACTGTGGACTGGAGTTTACTGGGATCACAGAATATTCTGGATACTGCTCCCTTCTACCAAGAGCAGCTCTTGGGCTTCTGATTCTTGGTCCCCTTGGCACCAGCTTGTCCCCCCCTCCCACACACCCCCAAGAGAGCCTGGAAGGCCAGTGTCAAAGCGAGGCCAGAGGTTTGTTGTAGGGCAGGCAAATGAGCTGCAGTCCCTGACGGAAGGCTGTCTGTGGGGTAGAAACAAGATCAGGAGTCAGTGCCAGAGGCCGTTCCCTTGTCAGTGTCCCCTACCACAGTTGCTCAAGTCCTGAGGGATCTGATGATTAAAGATGGCCTTTAAAGAGTGTCTTTAAATAGAAAAGTGTGACGCACAAATGATTTCAGGAGTCAGATCTGACTGGACTTTATACCAGCTCTGAGAGGCTGGGGACACGTGCCTGGAGCCTGGCTTGGTGGCCTTGAGCTTCCTGCCCCCTAGTGGGTATGATGCTTGTAGCCCCAGCAAGGCTGAGAAAAGTCTTACTGGGTCAGCTGTGGACAAACCAAAGAGGAGGTTGGAAATCTTGCAAAGCATAACCAGACAGATGAAAAGGTCCAACTGACTAAACACACAGGCCGAAGGCCAGCTTTCATTTGGATCCTCTTGCCCTCCAGCACTGTAGATCTGAGCAGCATGTAAGAGGCCATTTCAGAAATCACCACATGTGCCTGTTTATGGTGGTGTATGCCTATAGTGCCAGTCAATAATGCCAGCCAGGAGACTGAAACAGGAGACTCAAGGCTAGCCTGAGCTACATAGGAAGAATCTATCTTTAAAAAGAAGAAGAAGGAGAAGGAGGAGGAAGAAGAAGAAGAGGAGGAAGAGGAAGAGGAGGAGAATCATCATCATCCCCTGGATCTGTGACTGTGAAAAATCCACAGTTTAGTCAAGGGGTAATGGTAGTGGGAAGCTGCCCATGAAGAGACACCCTGAGACCTTCACACTGTCCAGAGCACCATGTGTGAATCTTGGAAACAATGTTCTGGGTTTGCGTGGTGAACAGACTGTGGAGCTTGACAAGCTAGCCTCAGACCTCCTCGAGTCCATGGGGGCTTCACAGTGGCCTGTGGGCTATCTGATGTGTGTGTACCCTCTGGCTGCCAAATGGAACGATCCAGGCATCTGGTGTGGTGGCAGCAGCCTATGAATGAGCAGGGAGTTCTGGGTCTCAGGCCAGGACTTCCCCATCATGGGCGGTTCCGTTGTGGTTGCAAGGACTGGGATATGCTTTTCCTTGATCTGATGAGAAATAATCCTTCTCCTCAGAGCAGGCAGCTCTGTAGTAGAACAAGTGCTTGCTTTTAGCCTGTGAGAGGCCAAATCCATCCCAGGCAACAGAATAAAAAAAAAAACCTACATAAAAATACTCCCAAGAGACCATGAGTTTTCCCTCCCTCACTATACACTATTCAGAGCCTCGGCCTGCAGAGCAGGCTCCTTGATGAATACAGAGCCAGTGCTCCCTGCAGTCCGGATGCTCATGCTTGGCTCTGAAATAGCGCGAGTGACTGTGACCCTCTGACTGTACTGAGCATTTCTCCCAGTGGGGCTCATGGGGACCATTTCCCAGGCCTCCTGGGGCCAATGTGCTGGACTGCCTTGGCAGAAGAGCATGCAGGGACTGGCTGGCTTCTGAAGATAGCAGGAAGCCTGTTTCATCGGAGGAGTGAAGCTTCATATAACTGTCTCCGCCTGCATCTCCACATGCTCCTCTCCTGAGGCCATATCTCTGTCTCCTGTGACATTAGAGGGCCACACTTGAAGCTGTAGCAGGGGCTGAGGCTAGATGTCAGGAACCCAGTGTTCTCAAGTGGTCACACACCCAATAGCATACGCAGGCCGTGGGGACAGTTCTCAGCTCAGTGCTGGGGAACAGCAAGGGGTTCCAGTAACAGTGCCAAGTCTGCAGCTGAGCCACCTCCCTGGGGCACAGGGCTCAGTGCCTGCTGCTCCTCGGCGGGTGCGGGAGAGAGGTTTGAGGGCAGAGGCATCTCCTCCCCTTGGCTGCTTTGATTTTGAAGCCGCCTTTTGGGGAAGGCAGTGGCTTTATATCGTCTGGGACAGGAGTGCTGCGGCCTGGGAAAGAACTGGCTTTTGACGTCTGCTCCAAGAGACCAGATGGTGGAAGAGGGGGAGTGTGGCCTGGACAGGAAGGCAGTCCTTGTTGATGAGCTGCCAGCGGGGCTCCTGGAGAGGAATGGACAACACATGGCCAGTCTCTCCTCCAGGCCTCCAGGATGTCCAAGAAGGCTGGGATGGGAGAACCGTCTGGTAGGGGAGGGGAGCCACGTTATGCCCGTCCCAGTGAGGCTATGAGGAGACGGAATGCTCTCCTCTCCACATGGATGGATGTGTCAGCTTACCGAGAGGCTATGGGTGGGCCCCAGGGCAAGGCCCATGTTGGTAGAATATTCTAAACCAGCTGAGTGGAGGAGACCTCTATCATCTTAGACAGCTCTTTCCTTGAGCCTAGTTCACCTGTTGCCCTCTAGCTCAGAGGAACGAGGAAAGCTTCATTGGCCATCTTTGTGTGTTCAAGTCTTTCCTCCAAGCTGGACATGGCGGTTACATGTGCCATGTGTCGGATGGAATGGGGATACATGGGGGATACAGTATACAAATACAAATCTCAAATACAAATACAAAACCCAGTGACATGCGTCCTCCCACCCACTACCTGAAATGCCACATACTAAGACACCCTCCCCTCCAAATGCCACCTCTGCTGCCACACTCTCTGAGCGACCAGAGCTATCCCAGCAGCCTGGATCCCACATGGCCTTGGAAGATAATACGTCCTCAGGAGCACTCATACCCTGCTAGGCTATCAGCTCCAGGTTTGGCCTCTTGTTCCTAGCCACCTAGTAGGTGCTTGATTGGTGTAGGTGGCTCTGAAGTGTGGGAGTGGTGGCAGTAAGGCCCAAGTGAGCCTTGTAGAGAGTCCGGACTAAACCCCTGACCAGCAGGGGCTTTCCTATGTGGCGCCATCTCTGTTGCCCCGTGCTGTTCCCACTTTCCTGGTGGAGCTTCTGTCCGTGGGCCCCGACTTTGCCTCCCCCTTATGCCTGCCCCTCCCCCCATCACTGCACACAGCTATGGCTGATTCTAGGATACAGATGGAGGAGTTCCTTGGTTGCCTAGGCAGTATACTATGGTGACTGACATGCTTGGTAGCCACTGGGCAGGTAGCTCTGTGTGTGGTAGTGGAGGTGTCTTTTTTAGAGCTAGGGTTGTATAGGTGGAGAGGTGAGGTGTGACAAGGTGTAGCAATGTGTCCTAATGAGGTGTGAGAAATACTGACGTGTGTCACTTTGAAGGCGGTACTGGCAATGCAGCCAAGTGCTTGAGGCTCTCTCGGTGCTTACAGTTAGCGAGCCTTTGTTTGCAGCCTGGGAGCTGAGGTAGAATGAGAGCCAGCGTAGAGCTGGGCAGGCCCTGCTTCTCCAGGAGACACGTTCTGTTCAGTTCTTTAAATTGCAGGTTTTCAGTTGAGTCTGCTTCGAGTGCACCCGTTCTGTTCTGTACAGATCTTCTTCCCACACAGAACGAGTCACACCTGATATGTTGTCTGAGAAGCGTGGGGTTTTCATTGTTCATAAAGGTTGTGCGCTAGTTCAGTAAAAGCTTAAGAGCTAGACTAGACTCAAGTTACTGCTGTTTCCCCACGTGTCAAGCACGGGATGCTTTCAGTGGTTTTGTTTCATTGTGAATGTAATATTTGTGTTAGAAATCAAAAAGGGAAGGATTCCTCTATCCCCAGGAGTCACCTTAGCCACCATGTCGTGTCTCTGGCGTGACTCTCCACCCTCCTCATTCTCTTAGAAATTATTCCACATTTATAGACATCACATTTGTCTTTACTATTCTTTTTCCTTGCTTTATTCTCCTCTCCTACAGTACATCCGGACCACAGCCTCCCCACTTCCCCTCCTCCCAATACCCACCCCCACTCACCCACCTCTGCATTTCCCTTCAGAAAAGAGCAGGCCTCCAGGGATACCAAGCGAATACGGTATAACAAGATGCCAGCCCCTTCTGGCAAGGCTGGAAGAGGCTACCCAGTAGGGAGAAAAGGGTCCCAAGAGCAGGCAAAAGAGTCAGAGACACCCCCACCGTGTTTCAGCTTCTCCCCCATAGGCTTCCCCTATGGAAGTTCAGCTCCAGCTGCTGGGAAAGTTTCCCCAATGCAAGTGTAAAGTTCTGCTCCAGTGGGGGAATGGTTTCCCCAGAGAACGAGTTACAGCTCTGCACGGAGTGGGAGGTTCCCCTGCAAAAGCTCTGCTCTAGCCCCTGCTCCAGGGAACGTGTTACAGCTCTGCTGGGAAAGGTATTCTGGCAGTAAGGAGCCAAGGAACACCACACAGCCCTACCACTCAGCAGACCTCACATTTGGGGGAGGGAGAATCCCAGGAGGGTGGCTACCTGCTCAGGGGAGAGAAGCAGCAGAGACCCAGGCAGAACACAGGGTTTGTATAGGGTTTTGGGGTGGAGGGCTTTCCAGGGTGACCTGGGATTGAGACAAGCTCAGGGATTTGTGGGATTTTTTTTTTCTTGTAGGGTGGGGCCTGGCCACTCTCCCACCTTGAGGGGCTGGAACCGCCATAATAATTGTTTTTTTAACCATTGAGGCCATTTGGACAGTCTGGGGCCGGGGCCTGGCCACGTGTGTACCTTGAGGGTTTACACGGTTTACAGAGAATGCAGAGTTTACAGGAAAAGCCGTCCCTGAGCATGAGTTGGTGTAAAATTGGCTTAAGTAGCCAATACCCACTACCACAGTTGGGAATCCCACAAAACTCGAAGCTAAACAACCACGTGTGTATGCAGAGCCCGGAACAGGCTCATGTGGACTCTGATTTGCTGTTTGAGTCTCTGTGAGTCCCTGTGAGCCTTGCTAGTTGATTCTGTGGGCTGCGTTCTTGTGGTGTCCTTGACGCCTTTGGCTTCTACAGCCCTCCCTCCCACCATTCTGCAAGGTTTCCTAACTCTGCCTGCTGGCTGTAGGTCTCGGCATCTGCTTCCATGAGCTGCCAGAGGACGCCGCTCTGATGATGACTGGGCTGGACACTGATCTATGAGTATAGCAGAATACTGTTAGGGATCATTTCACTGACTCTTTAGTTTTTGTCAGTAGAAACATACACATCTTAATAAGGTAAAAGCATAATATTATTATATAAGTATAAATTATTACCATGGCCATGATTTTTACCTGATTAAAGAGATTACTATGTTATACTAGCTCTGAATCTTTGGATTCTAAGTAATTGGATTTAGTCATCAATCAATCAAGCAATCAATCAATAAAAAGTCTGAGGGAGCCACTCCGTCCCAAGTGACTCTATCTTAAGTCAAGCTGACAATAATCACCCAGCACCATTGGCCCCTGTCAACTTGACATACTGACACATCACTTTTAAACCATGTTTCCAAGAATTCTTATTAATATCTGTATTAGCCAGGGTACTCTAGAGTCACAGAACTTATGGGTAGTCTCTATATAGGAAGGGAATTTTATTGATGACTTATAGTCTGTAGTCCAACTCCCCAATGATAGTCAGCAGCAGCTGTGAACGGAAGCCCAAGGATCTAGCAGTTGCTCAGCCCCACAAGGCAATCAGGTGAGAAAGAGTCTTCCTTCTTCCAATGTCCTTATGTAGGTCTGCAGCAGAAGCTGTGGCCCAGATTAAAGGTGTACTAATACTTCTGGATCTGGATTAAAGGCGTGTACTACCTTGCCTGGGCCTAAACTGTTCATAGCCACTATGCCTCAAGATCAGGATCACAGGTGAGCCTTCCAATTTTGGAGTGTAGATCATTCCAGACAGAGTCAAGTTGACAAGGAGGAGTAGCCACCACAGTGTCACAGTGTAAAATACAGGCCAGAGTCAGGTGTGTGCTGCGTATGCATACCTTTAATCCCAGCAGTCAGGATGCGAAGACAATGGATCTCAGAATTCTAGGTCAGCCAGGGCTACACAGTAAGACTCTCAAAAACAAAAGAAATCCAATAAAATGTCGTCAAACATTTCAGAGTCCCATGGTGGGTTGGAGAGATGGCTCAGCAGTTAAGAGCACTGGTTACTTTCCCATAGGTTCTACCTGGTGGCTTACAACTGCCAGTGACTCCAGTTCCAGGAAATGTAACACCCTCCTCTGGCTTCTGCAGGCTACAGGCACTCACGTGGTACACAGACATACATGCGGGCAAAACACTCACATACATAAAATAAAAATAAATATATCTAAAAGACATTATCAGAGTCCCATTCTCAAAAATTTCAGCACTTAGAGTTTCAAGATTTATGTTTACATATCCAAAGTCTCTTTAACTGTGGATTCTTATAAAATAAAATAAAACCCAACCACACAAAAACAAGCTAAATACTTTCTTCAAAAAAGGTATAAGAACAATTGGGTCAAAGCAAAACCCAGCATCCAGGAGTGTAAATCAGATTCTGTAGCTCAGTGTCCGGCATCTGGGACTCACTCATGATCTGGATCCAACGGGCAGCCCCTCCAGCTCTGCTATCCACAGCGTGTGCACAGCTTGTCTCATAGACTAGGTCAGAGGATGCCAGTAACTGTGTGCTTCTTTACCCTCGGGTTTCACACATGATAGCCCTTTCTAAAGTTGTCCTGTGGGTCTCTAACAGAGGGTCCAAGGACTGTGTCCCACTGGGCCCCCACTGTTCCTCTCACTAACAGAGACTGACCCTGTGACCTTGCCTAACCTCGCTGCCATTCCTCTGGTTGTGTAGCACAGTATGGCTATAAGTAGAAGACAGGGAAAGTAGTTGTCGTGTGGGTTCTCTCAGATCAGGCATTAATCTGAGGCTTCATAAAGACAGGAAGACCAGCATGTCCCACGTCTCTCCTTGATGTGGGGCACTCAGGCCTCTTGCTGTTGGTTTATCAATAGGGTTAGCACCGTGTTTCCACCAGAACGCTGCCTTTCTCTCAATGGTGGAGTTTTTCAAACCTCAAACTCTAATATGAACAACTTTGTTTCATTTTAATTTTAACTGATTAAATGTAAAGTCTGACCCTTTTGCATGCCGGGCCTAGCTAATCTGAGGAAAGGCTGCCCCGCTGGCTTTTCGGCATTTGTGGCGAGTTTTGATACTTTTCAGTCTAGATGTTCTTTAGTTAGGTAGCTCTTGGGCTGTTTGGCCATTGGCCTGTCCATCAGGCTGGTCCCACAAGTTCTGCAGGCCGGAGAAGGAAAAAAGTAGATATTGGTTGAATCTGAGTATTTCAAATGGTTTCTCAAGATTTTTATGTTTCTATTTTCTTTCCTAGTCACTGTCATAGCCAACTTGGGTTTGTTATCTGACAGGCTTTAACAGAACAGAGTGGGAGGAGAACAGATCCTATTTTATTGAAATTTAATCTCAGTCTTCCTGTTGATTTACCCAAGGAACTTCTTCTTTTAAATGAAATGAGTATGTGCAGTACGAGCCAGCAACTGTTCTAGGCTTGACCTGGCTTGTCTCTGCTGCTGTTTGGAAGGTTATGGAGGCTGAGCAGACCAAGACAAGGAGTGAGCTGGTGCACAAGGAGACAGCAGCCAGGTACAACGCCGCCATGGGCCGCATGCGGCAGCTGGAGAAGAAACTCAAGCGAGCCATCAACAAGTCCAAGTAAGTCTGCGGGGAGCAGCTCTTCCACATCTGCTCTGTGTTTTATGTACTTTCACAAGGGATTGTCTGAGCAAGTGCTTTAATGTAGGCCCTGGAGTTCCCTGCTTAGTGTCCTGTTCCCCAGTAGTAGTATGTGACACACCGCCCCCCACCCCACCCCTGTCCTACCCTCTGCAGCTTCTGCCATGGACAGGGATGCTGGCAGGAGGCAAGAATTGCTCCAGGTAGGACTTTCATGGGTGACACAGAAAAAGGAATTTCCAAAGCAAACCATTATCCAGCTCATAGGCTCTACTTTGGAGAACTCAGATTGTGCTGTTGGGTTTGTAGCTGGTGGGGGCTGGACAAGGTCGTGTCCCTCAGCTTACCTATCAGCATATTAGGGGTGAGTTCTGCTCATCATTCAAGGTCTCTGTGGATCAAGAGCTGATGAGATGCTACAAGATTGGCTAAGTGGAGCTTTTCCTAAGCTCTTCTCCCTAAGACCCCTCTACATTTGACAAAGTAACAGTTGTAGTGGGAAAACATGGCTGGAGGGAGACAGGGTCCCTGTTTCATTCCCTGGGCTTCCAAGAGAAAGGCACAGGACTCTGATGGCTGGATCCAACAGTGAGTCAGAACTGGGAGAATATATGTCTGCTCCTCCTGGATTGGGCAGCTAGGAGTTTGACAGAAGCCCTGTGTCCAGGTAAGTAGAGGAAGAAGTTATTAAAGACAGGGGGTTGGTTTTCTGCTCTGTACTACCCTGTGTCTTCTCCTGGGCTTGCCCTGATTTCTGCCTGATCTCACCAACATACATGTATACATCCATCTGTAGAAAATGTTTAAGTGTTTGCCACTGTCCTTCAGTATATATGACCTTCTGGGGGACATGGTGGGCAAGGGGGTCCTGGAAACCCCTCTCCACCCCTAAGGCTGAGAAAGCAGCCTTACACACAGGTTGCTTTGTTTGGTGTGAGTCCATGGAGTCTTAACATCCCTGGTGCCCTCTGTACACTTCTCTCACACCCTGCTCACTCATCACTAACGTGGTTAAGGAAACAGACTTCCTGTGGTCACATTCTGCCAACGTTTGCATGGTTTTTGGGGTGACACCTGTCTGCCTACACACGTCTGTGCCCCCATGAAATGACTTCAGGGCTCCAGTGGGCTCACTCTGCCTTCCCGTTGCTTTGGTCACACTCTGCCTTGTTCTCCATCTTTGACATTCACGTTCACATGTTCGTATCTTTCATACGTCTGGACATCTCATACGTCTACCACATATTCTCTACACTGGTGTTGTCTGGCCACTAAAGGGAGCTTATGCCCAAGTTTCAGATTTTCCTTATATACCAACGGAATCCTGAAAAGTGTCACCATCAGCAATTACAGATGCAGGACTTAGGAATGTGATGGGGGAGGAACAGCTCAGATACCAAAGCTGCTACAAAGTACCAGCTCTTCTGTCTGACCCAGAGTCCATGCATGGGACTTGTCGTTTTCCTTGCCTGTAACCTAATTAGTCTACTAGTTGTCTGACACCGATAGCCTTGGTCACTGTACAGGAGGCCTGATGTGAGGTTGAGACAGTCCTGCTGTGCTCAGCTGTCGGGGTGGTGGTGCTTTCTTCCATAGTTGGTCTCAGCAGTGGGAGTATTTTAAGCAGCCTATACCTCACCCCCATCTTCTTATATATAGGCCGAAGCAGCCACCCTACAGAGCAAAACAAGCCAGGATCCAAAATCTTAAGATGGACTTCCTGTCACTGAGACCTTGGGTTAGCCAATAGCTCTGCTGGTGTTTGTCACTGCCATGACCTATATCCTGAACGACCTGACTAGCTGCAGTGGATGTATGTAGAATTCATGAGACCATATTCTTACAGGGTGTTTTTTCTGTCTTCTACAGGCCTTATTTTGAGCTAAAGGCAAAGTATTACGTCCAGCTTGAGGTATGTGTGACCTTGTATTTGTCACTAATATTTTGTTCTCCACCCCTCCTCCAATTCAAAACTCAACTTTAATGTGGTAACAGGCCTTAAGTGTCTGTGAGGGGAGAATGGAGAAACAAGCCTAGACTTTTGTTCTCGGCATGGTCTTGGGTGTTGTGTGTTGTCTGGAGTGATGAGAATTCACTCTCTCAGAGAGTTGTATTGTACCAGCCTTTATCTTGTCTGTGAGTGCCCAGGACCAGCTGCCCTAAGAACATTTGGTAGCGTTCCCAGGCTCCCCACCCTATGTCAGAACCTTTGGGGGTTGGGTCAGCAGCCGCAATGTAAATGACGCCACAAGTGATTCAGACATGGGAACGTCTATCAGGAACCAAGTGAGGAGACTGCAGGACTTACGTGTCTTTTAGTAACCATTTCTGCATAGTCTCATCTGTCACATGGCCTGGGATTGAGATGGTACAGATTTTCTTCACATTGAATGGGGAGCCATGAATGAAAGCCAGTGGATCCTTCTTTAGTCAATTGTCTTGGGTGTCTCAGGAAGTTCTTTGTGTTGTAATCACGTGTAGCCCCTCGATCAGTGGGGACATCCAGGGCCACTTTGGCTTACCAAGTCCCCCATCTTCCAATCCAGCAACTGAAGAAGACAGTGGATGACCTTCAGGCCAAGCTGGCCCTGGCAAAGGGCGAGTATAAGGCAGCCTTGAAGAGCCTGGAGAGGATCTCAGATGAGATCCACGAGCGGCGGCGCTCCAACGCTATGGGGCCTCGGGGCTGTGGCGTGGGGGCTGAGGGCAGCATCACCTCAGTGGAGAACGTGCCTGCAAGCAAACCTGAGCCTGATGCCATTTCTGGTGAGTCTGGCCAGCAGGGATCAGTGTGTGTGAGCTGCTTTCAGGGCCGTCTTGTCCCACAGCCCCTGTCCTTTGCCCATCACGGGCTGTTTTGGTGTTTCTTGTGGGACAGTGCTCATCAGATCACTACTGAATTCTAGCGTTCTGTGGTCTAGTGAGATTGGGAAATGTTCCACCTCCACCCCCTCAGACAGTCCACATCAGAACATTCAAGGCTTTGAGGAGTTCTGAGTAAAGATGTAACAGGGACTGGGGATCTAGATTTGATTCGGATCTCATTTCACCAGTGGTGTGGATAGAGGGGCTAACATGTTCGCTGCTTCAGCTGCATAATGAGGACAGGCTCTACTCTGCTACCCAGGGTGCTGAGGAGACACCTGGCAGCTCTCCCTGGGGTCTGACCCCAGGGTCTCCTCTGTTCAGGGATAACCTGTGCAGAAAGGATAGGTGACTGACTCAGCTTCTGTTAATCTGTTTTCCGCAGCTTTTCCTTTCCTGTGGAACACTCCATTGTGGTTCTTAGGCTTCTTCCTCAGCAATTCTCCTTTTCTTTTCCTTATTATTATTATTTTTAAATAATTTCTATGTATGAGTGTTTTCCCCACATGTATCTATATCTACCACACAATTGCCTCATGTCAGAAGAGGACACCGGGTCTTCTGGGATTAGTGATTAGCTGCCATGTAAGTGCTGGAAATCGAACCTGGGTCCTCTAGAGAGCAGCGGATACTTAACCGCTGCGCCACCTCTGGCCCTACCCTCAGCAGTTCTTAAAGGCCATCAACAACTGCTGACTTGCCAGGTTGAAGGGAAATGAAACTATAATGTAATCAATGACTACGTATGAGTTACTTTATATATTACCTCATTAATCCTGTGCGTAGAGCATCGTGAATCTGGGTGGTCAGGTAACTTACAAGGCCACACAGTCAACAGTTGAGTTAGGGTATGAGTTTAGATCTGGGCCCATTTCCTGTCTCATGTGGCACAGTACTTGTAACAATTCTCTCTGGAATGCTAGGCTATGTTTAAAGATGTCACAGGCACAGTGGGAACTAGGAAGGATCTGGACTGTGAGAGTGAAGGCTGAAGAGGCTTTGAAAACAAGGAAGGCCTGTCTCTGAGCCTTGGTTATTCTGTCAACAAACTCAGGCTCAGGCAGAGCCCTGGAAAGGAACACTGTTCTTTGTAGCAAACAGTGGTCTAGGCAGGCTTTGAGGTGTCTTTGAGATCAGGTCTACATTCCAGGCAGGACTGCCCTTCCAGCAGCTCTTGCTGCTTAGGTCAGAAGGAAGACTGAAGATCTTCCTTCTGAGACTGCCTAGAATAGGATATATTACAAAGGGCTAGAGTCTGAATTTATCTTCCCATTTCCTTCCTTTCTAATTCCCTTTTCCTTCAGGACTGGGGATGGAGTGCTGGCCTTTGTATATGTTAAACAGGCTGCTTCCTTTATGCTCTGGCTGCTGGTCAGACAGGTTCAGGAGAGCTGTAGGTTCTGCAGACTCCATGCTGTATGAGCATGTCCAGCAGAGAGCATGTCTGCAAGCATTTAAGGGACTGGGCTACTATCTAGCTGATCCCATGGGATTGATGCTCTCTCTCATCACAGTGGCTTCAGAAGCCTTTGAAGATGACAACTGCAGCAACTTGGTGTCTGAAGATGACTCGGAAACCCAGTCTGTGTCCAGCTTTAGTTCAGGACCAACAAGTCCATCTGAAATGCCTGACCAGTTCCCTGCAGTGGCAAGGCCCGGCAGCCTGGATCTGCCCAGCCCTGTGTCCCTGTCAGAATTCGGAATGATGTTCCCAATACTGGGTCCTCGAAGTGAATGCAGTGGGGCCTCCTCCCCTGAATGTGAGGTGGAACGAGGTAGGTTGCAGCTCAGCTTGTTCACTGTCCATACCTTTGTCAGGTCTCCCTTTGCTAGGTCTTGGGGGTCCAGGAGTGCATTACTGCATCTCTGAGAACATACTGTGGGGTAGATCTCTCAGATTGCTTTCAAGGGCTCTTCTGGGGTCCCTGGCACTCTGCCTGGCCAGCTTCAATCAAGCAGAACTTAGGTCCCGTATCTGTCCTAAGGCCAAGAGGACTGTTAAGTCCCTGTTGGAGAGGTTTGCTTCCTAGCTACAAAATGAGAATGGTACATCTCATCTCTAAAGATACATATTAGGGAGTAAATGCAGTGTGTCACCCAGTGCTGGAGAACCCTCTGAGATGTATGGTGGGCAGCAGGAATGGCAGAGGACTCAGGTGGCTGATGCTGGCGCCTATGGAACTCTTGAAACTAACCACTCCTATTTGGCAATCTTTGTTTCTCTACAGGGGACAGAGCAGAAGGGGCTGAGAATAAAATGAGTGACAAAGCCAACAACAACCGTGTTCTCAGCAGCACCAGCAGCAGCGGTGGCAGGAGCAGGAGTCAAAGCAGCATGTCCCTGGAGGGCCAGGCCTTGGAAACCCGCGTGAAGCAGCTCTCCCTACAGTGCTCAAAAGGAAAAGATGGAATTATTGCTGACATAAAAATGGTGCAGATTGGCTGATCCACCCAGGGCTATGGCCCATGTGCAGATCATATTTATACATGGAATTCAAGAACATTGTGCCAATAATCACTTAACATAAGCCAAATAGTTTGCATTTACTCTAAACTGCACTAACCGAGTTTCAGTGACCTTGAGGGTTAAACAATTTCCCTCTGGTAAGAGCTCTTGGGCTGGTGTGTTTTTCAGAGCAGAGCCATTGCAGGTAAACTGTGACCAGAGTCACAGCCTTTGCAGAGCATTCCCTGTAGCGGCAGCGTGGAAGCAATAACTAGTTTCTGTGAAAGACCTGAGCCAGATGGCGAGTTGGACACTTAGCCAGACTGGGGTCACCAGCCTGCGTCTCTATCCCCACTTCCCCCTCTACTTGGGGAAACTGAGATGTTCTCGCCATTGTATCATAGAGCACCAAAATAATTTAAAAACTCACACAAACAAAAACTCAAGTGTTCAGAACACACTGTTGTGACCTAGTCAAAGTGTAACGACAGTGCCAGGAACACTGCCCATCACCACCTCTGGTGCTCAGAGGGGGCTTTAAGAAGCATGTCTTCTGGGAAACCTGTTGAACCGTTTCCTAGGAAAGCTACCATGAACTGCACTTTTTGGGGTGGGAATGGTGAATGCCAATGCGGGGATGGGGAGGAAAGTAGCGGGGACATAGGTAGCATAGAGGGGAGCTGTGGCTGGGGCAGTTTGTAGCCCGGCCTTAGCCTGACTTTAGCCTGCCAGCCAGGGCGCTTTATTCTAAGAGAAGTGCATGTGAGGAACGGTTGCCATTGTCTATCTAGACTGACAAGGAGTTCATTTCTCTGTAGATGTAATTTCTACAAACCCTGAGATTATTTAAGGTTTATGCTGCACCTAGTATCCCTTAGAGAGGAAGCTGTCCTTAAAGCTAGGAGGGGATGGGCATGGTTGGTAAATAGAGCGATGACCTGTTATGCTGATTGTAGTGTCTAGACTTAGAGTTTCTGCTTATGCACATGTAGAGTACTGCATTTTATTTGTCCTGTTTTATTAATCTATTTCTGAAAAAAAAAAAAACCCAACCTCCATTTTAAACTGTCTGTTAATTTTAGCCATGTGTGTACAGCTCTTCATACACTAGTGGTTTCTCCTTTTTTATTGATGGACACAGTATCCTTATCACAAGGTTATTTTGTACTTGTTTTACTACCTTGAGTGTAATAAAAGCTGAGAAGACTTTGTGACTTCCAATGAGAAAGCCCACTGTTGTCTGTCTTCTCCTCTTGCCTTGTTAAGAAAAACCATGAGGTGCTGGGGTCATCAGCTCTCCTTTTCAGGTAAGGTGATGGAGCCTGGTAATTTAAGCTCAAATACCAAGGTCTGAATTAGAATTCCCACTTTTGCTGTTACAAAGGTGAACACTGAGGAGACAGGCAGGCAGCTCCAGGTGACAATCCCGAGAAGAGAGGTTTTTAGTTTCACTGGTCAGCGTAGTCTTAGGGGTAGGGGCAACATACTATTTTATGGTCTTATCTGACTCAGTCTGATTTAGTTAACTTGAGGTATACTTGGGCCCTTTTAAAAGCTTCCCAGGTGGCACTGAAGTACTTTTCTAAGGGAAATCTGAGAGTACTAGACTGTAATGTCCACGCTACATACTGAAATGTGCCGTGGGATGAAGTGCTTCCTGTTACTAGTCCATCTCAGAGTCAGTGGAGGGCCCTTTCAACTGCTCTGTGCCCTGCAGTGAGGCACTCACTTCCCCTTCCTGTCAGCTTTCTGAGGTGAAGCTGTCTAGTCTGCTATTTCTTCTTGTGTTGGGAAGTTTTGTGCTAATTCCCTTTGGGCACTGGGGCTTCATAACACGCCTTCCTGCTCCAGTTCCCCGCACCCATCAGCCTGCCTCCTACTGTCTCCCACGCAGGAGGGACGCATGACCTTCAACCCTGGCTCCTGTCTCATCATCACTCCTCACCCATCTCCCTTCACACTTGTCAGTGCCACTCTTGTCATCTCAGCCTCTGCAGTGTTGGGGACTCTCTCTCCCACCCTGGCCTCCTCTGTCAGTCTCTGAAGTGACCATTTCTGAAATTTAGCTAATTTCAGTTTTTGGTCCTCCAGTTCACATTTGGCTTTTTTTTTTTTTTTTTTTTTTTTTTTTTTTTGAGATGACCACAGTACTGAACCATGTACTACTAAGTCTAGAATATAACCCCTTCTCTGAATAATTTCCTTTATTGTGTCAAGGGGGGAAGTTTCTTCTTTAAGTCTAGACATCTATGAGTCTATTGAAATTAGATACCTGAGCCACCCGCCTCTCTCTAGCTATTTCTCATTTTAAAAATCGT
This sequence comes from Arvicanthis niloticus, assembly GCF_011762505.2. Taxonomy (NCBI): domain Eukaryota; kingdom Metazoa; phylum Chordata; class Mammalia; order Rodentia; family Muridae; genus Arvicanthis; species Arvicanthis niloticus. Next base: position 83,792,729 of record NC_047660.1, on the reverse strand, counting down.
CTCCACAAAGGTGCTTCTGGCTCAGTAGAGTCACATTCCTACTACCAATTCCAGCCTGCTGTCCCCAATAGAAAGCAGCACTGAATCAGGGCCCGAGTTAAAGCTTATGAACCTGAAGCAAGACAGTTCAGGCTTGTTTGCCCTGTTGTGAAAGGCAGTAATAATGCCGATGAGAAGATTAAAAAGAGTATGCAAGGTGATTAAGTTCATAGTAAAAATAAACTCCTGGCTATTTCTCTATTCTGTGTTTATGGTACTCGGAAAGTGTGTGTTGAGTGTACAGCCTTACCTGTATACAGGAGTCAACACTTTTTACATAGAGGTCTTCTCTACTGGGTTTTTGTTTGTATGAGTTGTGTATGTGTGCTGGGGATTGAACCCGGGCCTGAGCCAAGTGCTGTGGCACTGAGCTGCCTCACAGCCTTTTGTTATGTTTTTGAGAGCAGAAATTAACTCTTATATTTAAAGTTCATGTGCCTAATTTTAGACAAATGAAATCTCATTGGTTTTATTCTTGAAGCAAGTATTTCTATGCATGTCTGTCTTCTTTTACAGGGACACATGAGACTAAATAAATCAAGTTCTGGACATTAAACTACATACAGTTTCCATAAGTATAAATATTTTATTTCAATCAAAGGCAGTAGAAATAGTTTTGTAATTATAAAGTAGAGACAATGACAGATCCCATCCTATTTTCCAGAACTTGGAAACCTTGAGCATCATTTTGTACTGATGATTTTAATGTAAACACTAGTTCCTGACCACTCACTTTTTATGAATGCTGTATAACTCAATCACCATATACACTACATTCTCAAGGACTCCCCAAATCCCTGTGATGAAAGCACCGACTACAGAGCAATTAAAAACCCTACACACTAACCCTTAGCATTGCCAGTTTGATTACTACATTCACCAACCTGCTAAGAATGAAAAACAGCAACAGTAAATATACCTCAGTTCTCTCTACAATGGACGATGCATCTAACACTGACAACCTTCATTCTTAAGCCTGAGCATCTTCATGCTAAGCTAAACAGTGCTTTTTAAAGCTTAACATCTATGCAACAATAAACATTTAAAGACACAATGAAAAATTCAAATTAGTCGCAGTGACATAATTCATTTGGTAATTAGTTGCTTAAGATGTATGGTGGGTTCAACATGAACGGGCTAAACATACGTGCTCTGTAAAAACAGGAAACATAATGTAAGTATTTCAGGACACTAACATAACCTGCTCTTGCATTCAGTGGACCTGTGGCCCTCGTTGTCCTCATCTTGTCCTGTTAGCAAAAGCATCTCACAGTGATGGCTGAATCTAACCTGTAATTTATACAAAGTTAGCTACTAAGTACATGCCAACTCTGTATGCACAAAACCATGTAAACAGTATTTCAGGTGATTAAGGTAATTCTGACTATCTAAAATTCTTATCAAACACCACAACAAGCACCAGACTCCACTGTAACATGCTTTTGATTTAATTCCATTCTGGTGGTCACCGTCATGATTTGTCTCCTTGTCTGAAGAGCTGAAGACTGGTAAGTATGAAATCCAGTAATAGCTGAGAGTTCTCCATCATTGGAGTTGTGTTGTCTTGATGGGGACAGTACTATTGAAGTCCAAGAAAAAAGGTCCTTCTTGCTTAGGTAAAAAAGTACTGGGGATAATATTAAAGATCCCAGCAGGTATGTTTTCCAATTCTAAGTAGCAAAATCCACACCTATAATCAGAGAAAATGAGAATAAGGTTTGTAGACCATCATGTCCCACAAAGTGTATACCGAACACAAACAAAATGCCAACATTACCTGTAGTCACCACTAGATTTCCTCTGAAAGCCATGAGGACCAGGATCTCCCATTATGGAAACTGCTACAACCTCAAATCCAACACTGTACTGCCTAGTGTTAAATCAAACAGCATTGCTCTATTAGTAGATGGTTTTAAATACACTTTGTAGAAAACATTTTGTTTTGTTTTGTTTTGTTTTTTGAGACAGGGTTTCTCTGTGTAGCCCTGGCTGTCCTGGAACTCACTCTGTAGACCAGGCTGGCCTTGAACTCAGAAATCCGCCTGCCTCTGCCTCCCAAGTGCTGGGATTAAAGGCGTGCGCCACCACTGCCCACTTGTAGAAAACATTTCTATGCATATATGCTTCAATTTTACCAAGAGAAACAGTACTCTGAAATTATCTATACTACTTTAACCCATGATTCTACTTAGTTTTGATGCTGAATCCATAAAGACTAATAATGCATTAAGCTTACCTTAAAACACATTTTTTTGTTTCGTTGTGCTTTTTTGAGACAGGTCTCATTAAGTAGCCCTGGCTGTCCTGGAACTCACTATGTAGACCAAGATGGCCTCAAATCCCATAAAGACCTGCCTGCTTCTACCACCTGAGTGCTGGAATTAAAGGCACTGTGTTATCACTACAGGCTAGACTTACATCATTATTTAACATACATTTCTTTTCTTTTTAAGGTTTATTTATTTTATGTATATGAGTACACCATTGCTCTCTTCACACACACCAGAAGAGGGCATCAGATCCCATTACAGTGGTTGTGAACCACCATGTGGTTGCTGGGAATTGAACTCAGGACCTCTGGAAGAGCAGTTGGCGCTCTTAACCACTGAGCCATCTCTCCAGCCCTTAACATACATTTCTAAATTAAATATCAGCATTGTAATTGACAGAAAACCCTGTAGAACAGAGGAAACCTAACAGGAGTAGAATCTAATAATAATGGTATATGGCCCATACGGTATTCTGAGAATCACTCACAGAAGCAAGTGTTGAGCTGCACTTCATACCAGATATCCATCTGTAGTACAGTCTAGAAGAGGTTGTCTGCTTTCAACATTTAATCTGTAGATCTGAGCTTTAGCCCTGATGTGAGATAGGTCAAACCACTATTATGCGTAGATGCTGAATTCCATAGCACTGACTTTTGACTGGCCTCTGCCCAGTACTGTCATCATCATCCTAAATTCTTTGCCTACATCTGCACAGATTTGTTTCCAAACACCGGATTTAACATATGCTCATTAACTTAAAGGATTTTAAGTTAACGAGGACACATCTTAGGAGAAAGCTCAGTGGCAGAGTGGTTGCCTAGCATACATGAGGCCCTAGGTTCAATCTCTAGCGCGCACACATGCGTACACACACATGGCTACTCATACAAACCTTGGTCCTCTCAGCTCAATCAGTAACGGTCCAGTCTTATCTATATGGAATTGGTAGATGGGGTTATTTTTGTGAGTCTCCTGGAAATTTCCACACCCTCCAGCACTTTGACCACTCCACTTTCCGTTAATCTGTAAAGTAAAGTTTCTATGTTAATAAAACTTCACATTCTGACTCCACTCTGGTCTTCCATTCTTGACTGTCACAGACAGTCGAAGTCTTCACCCACACAGTCTGCTTTACTATACTCCACTTCTCAATTATAAAATTGCTCTCCCTACCAGGAATTCTCTCTGGAATCTTCTGAACATCTGTTTTACCCACACTGTAAGCTATTTTCAAATGCTCTGAGTTCATCTACGTGGACTGCTAACAAGCAAAGACCTAGCTAATTCTTTCTCTAGAATTACATGTTTTCTATTTCCACAGAAACAATACTACTGCTCGCTGTATTCACAACACAGATCTTGTATTCTGACCAAAATAGACAGTTGTTTCCCTTGTATTTCTGTAACACTCCTAAAAGTGTTTACTTAATGAGTGTCTACTTACTTAGCCTTCTAAAGGCTAAAAAGAGTAGTGAGATTACAACCTATAGACTTTCTTACCCGTTTTGATAAGGTGTATGGTGACGGGATCTTCGAAAAAGTAAAGCTGCAAGCTGAATATACCTAGATTAAAAAAAGAAAAATAGGAAGGCTCAGCGAAGATCATCCCGAGAAACATCACCAGAACAATCAAAATGACCACAGAACACACTGGATCTATGTATTCTACAGCTCAAATACTAGTTGGGATCAAGTCACACTAAGCAGGGGATTTTGTCTTGACTGTCACAGTGTATGACTTGGGACAACTGGCTTCTGTGACTGAAGAGCCAAGAAATATTAAACAATTCTTAATGCCTTTTATCATTAAAAATCCATCCAAGTTGAATTTCTTATATGTGACAATCCTATATACAAGAAAATTACAGTGACCTTCCCAGCAATGTGACAGTGAAATAGTTAAAAATTGTTAAAATAGTTAAAAACAGTTAAAAATTGTTTTTGTTTTGAGGAAGTTTAAGATGAGGTCTCAAGCTAGCTTTGAACTTGAGATTCTCTTGCCTCTGGGATTACAGGTGTGTGCCGCTTCCACCACCATGCCCTATTGAAAATTGTCATTTAATTGCATTTATTAATCTACTACATCTCAGAAATAAACTATTACTATGAAAATGTGTTCATTCAAAATGTTATTCAAAATAAAATACAACTTTTGTTTTGGATTTTCGAGACAGTTTCTCTGTGTAGTCCTGGCTGTCCTGTAACTTGTTCTGTAGGTCATGCTAACTCAGAGATCCACCTGCTTCTGGGACTAAAGGTGTGTACCACCACTACCCAGCACAACTCACATTTTTTCAGAAAGCATAATTATTTAGTTGATAAAAATACAAAAGTAGAAAATGATTTTCAGAAATAAAATCTTTTCCCTGGCACTCTGGAAACTGAGGTCAGAGTATATGAATTCAAGACAGCCTGGGCTACAAAGCCAGCCTAACACGCATAGTAAGAGCCTATCTCAGAGAAAACTCATCAAGCAGTCCCACATATAAAGCAGAACACATCATATCACTGTACTTTGTCACTATGTGGTTCATGGTTGATGACTCTTACCCGGACCGTGTAATGAATCGTGTTCTGTTTCTCATACTGAGAAACCACTAGGGTGAAGGTGTGAGTCCCAGGTGTGGTCAGCTTTATCTTAGTCAAGTAGTGAGGGCTGTTAATTCGAATCCCATCAATGTATGGAGGCGGGTCAGCTGCACAGACAGCACATTTACAGAAAAGATGTTCAAAGTCAGGATTAGCTTTTGTTAAGATACAAAAAGAGCATATAAACGTATCTATTAACATTACCCACTCCCCAGTGTGAACTAAATAAATCTTATGGATGTTACACTAGCTTCTTAAAGTCTCTCATAACGACTGCTCTTATTTTCCTTTCACTAATTGATGATTTGGTGGGGATTTTTCTCAGGCTTTTTTAAAGGGTTTAACAGGGATTTGTGTCTGCACACCCAACATGGAGGGTAACGAGTCATTTCTCCACTTCCACCATATGGGTCACAGGGATTGAATTCAGGATGTCAAACTTGTCAGCAAACACCTTTATCTACTAAGCCATCTCACCAGCCCATGGGCTAAGTTTTTAATTTGTGTCTCTGTTTATTCTTTCATTAATGGAGAGTAAAACTGCCTATTCTAGTGTGATGAAAATAAAACTGTACCCTAGAAGAATCCTGAAAAAAATCACTACACATAAAAGAGGGGAGCACGGTTCAATTAAGAAACCATAAGAAAAAGAAACCTTTACATTTAAAAAGTAAAAGTAGTAGTAAATATTTCAAATTATAAAACCATGTAAAATTTTCATGCTAGGAACATATTTGTGTGTTTTTTTAGTTATATAATGATCAACATTTGAAACTAGCTAGTTTGACTTGGTATTGACCACTGGACCTTGTGTGTCATGCCAACTACAGAACTGAGAGATACTGACTGGTAAGGTTTAATGCCTGCCCTGACCAGTGCAATGGTGAAGCACACATATTTTCCTCTACGACTGACAAAACATCAGACGATGCTGATCCTCTCTAGCCTGACCTTCCTGACAACCTTTTGTCATCAAGGTCAACAATGACTACAAGAGGGTAGGTCCAGCTGCATCTTCTTCTCTGACCTCTCAGACAGCTGGCGACAGAGGTGTGCTCTTTTCCTCTTTGCTAAGGCATCCTGACCAGGTTTTCTAGTTAACAGTACCAACTCTCCTTTGCCCAGCCTAAAGATGCATGAGAAGCTCAAGGTCATGTCCTGGGCATTCAGCTCTAGCTACAGCTCTCTTCAGAAAGATTTATATAAGGGATTTATATAGTCAGTCTTCGGATGCTACTACCTCTATGCCAGACTCATCAAGCTGAACCTCAAGCCCCCACCTCATATCCCTACCCAAAAATGAACTGTCCACTTAGCATCCTTACCTGGAAATCTTATTGCCCCTAATGCAACAAGCCCCAAATTAACTTCTGGTTTTACTCTGTAACAAAATCTTACAATATGACCAATGCTTACCCATCTCAGTAACTACTACAGCTTACTTTTACTTATAAAACAAACAGAAAAAACCTGGAGTCAGCCTTGCTTCCAGGTCCCCTCCATCAGCTCAGCAAGTCCTTATATGATCCTACTAAAATTCAAACCTGCCCTCTTGGTCTTACTCTACAACCACCCAAGGTCAAGCACCACCATTTCTCAAAACTGTCTCCTTTGGGGCTATAATTAATAAATGCTTAGAAGAAATTCAATGCTCTTAAAAAGACAAAATCAGACCATGTCATTTTTCCTCTGCTCCCTTTTGGTGATTTATAAACCTTTGTACATTTTAAAAATTAAGTTCTAATGACTATGTACAAAAATATATAAGCCCAAATTTTTAAGAGTTTCAAAATTAAAAAGTTTTACATATATATCAACCTAAATATCCAGTCTGCTTTGCTGGGTTTTGTTAAAGTCTACCGCATAATTATAATTGATTTCTCCATGCCATCTATATGAAAGCCTTTCCTGTCCAGCTCAATTATCTAAGAATGCTTCAACACATACTCAGCAGGACTTACCTGGGTAATAAACTTTCTTGCCATCAGTCTTGTAAACAACCATTGTGATAAACTCACGGTTATTTGCAAAGTCATCCTAAAATCACAGAGCATCCACAATGGTTAGGAAAATGGACTCAAGATGTTCTCTAAATGTTTAGAAAACTAATTTTCAAGAGCACCTCAGCTGTTTAGTTCTATAGAAGCCATGCTTTTCTGAATGAATGACTACTATGTAAATGATTAAGATTATAATTAGCCTTTCTATAATCAAAACTAATGACCCACTTTCCAAATCTCTTCCAGCATATACTAATCTTAATATTTATAAGTTTTAAAGTACGTATCAACCATCATATTCTCATTGAAAGGCAAGCTGCTCCGTTAGAGAAGTCTGAGTAAGACTTAAATATCTAATTATAAAATAAGGAAATTTACCCTGGGACCAAATAAAGTCCCCTCCAATTGACTAGAACAGTAAAAAATAAGTAAAATAAAATATAAGGAAATCTACCTAATGATACTCATTTACTTGAGAAAACATTTTCAGAGCCCCTATATAAATGAAACTAGATAGTGTTAAAATTATGGCCCTAACAGTTAATAATATTTGAAAGAATTTCTGAATGGTGGGTGTGTTATTAGAAGGGTATCTATACCTTGTCTGTTATGTGTCTACTAAGCAAAACCCAAACTGCAGCACCCCCTTGTGGACACTGCACCTCCAATTTGTACTGGGGGTTATTGGCCAGGCTGTAAGCATCTTTCACAGGTCCTTGTTTAGCATCCCAGGTACTAAAAAGTAAACAAAAAGACATCAATGGTAAATCTCTCATGAAGCTAAACGTTTTTAAAATCTTTTTTTTTTTTTTTGATATTTACTTGTTTTTTTTTTTTTTTTTTTTTTTTTTTTTTTATTGTAGGAGTATGAATGTTTGGCCTACATGTATAATTTGTATGAATGTTTGGCCTACATGTGTTGGCTTGGTGCCTGTGGATTTCAGAAGAGGACATCAGATCCCCCGAATTATTTACAGATGGTTGTGAGCCACTTTGTGGGTACTGGAAATTGAACCTGGGTTCTCTACAAGAACAACTTTTAACTGCTCAGCCATCTCTCCAGCTCAGGCTAACCTCGTAAACACTACTTTAGATAGTGATGTATTTCAAATGGAATTAAGCTATCAGGTTTGTTTGCTTGTTTGTTTGTTTTTAAGATAGGGTTTCTCTGTGTAGCCTTGGCTGTCATGGAACTCACTCTGTATACCAGGCTGACCTTGAACCCAGAGATCTGCCTCCTCTGCCTCCAAGTACTGAAATTAAAGGTGTGTACAGAACAGCTATCAGGATCTTTGTTTCATCCTTTAAAAAGGTTTTGATGTAATAAAGTAGTACAAAAACAATGACAATGGGAATGACAAAAAGAGGGGTTCATGATCTTCCTGAATTGATGATGATTTGAAAATTGTAATGTGGGGAATAGGCACTGGCAAGGCAGCTTGTGGTTAAGAGCACGTACTGCTCCTGCAGATGACCACAGTTCAGTTCCCAGCACCCACACTGGGTAGCTTACAACTGTCTATACCTCCAGCTCCAGAGAATCTAACACCTTCTGGTCTCCCAGACACATGTACTCATGTACAAAGCCCCATTCCTATTCCCACATAATTTTTAAAAATTTTAAAATCTTTCAAATGTAGAGAATATTATGAAACATAGTCTGAAATGTATAAAACTTACCTGTGAATGCAAGTTGATTCTTTAAAAAGAGCTGGATTCCAACTCAAATAAACTACATCATAATACTGGCAAAGGTCATCCCAGGAAATCCAAAATATTCCTAAAAATTAAATGTCTTTGTTAATCTAAAAAATTTTAGCAATAAATAACTTAAGCAAACTGGAAAAAGGCTCAGTGGCTCAGAGTACTGGCTGCTCTTCAAAGGACCCAGATTCTATCCCAGCACCCACATGATAGCTAACAGCTTTTTCTAATTCCAGTTTTAGGGATCCACCTCTAAGGGCACCAAGCACACACAGTGCACAGATATACATGTAGGCAAACACCTATATATGTAAAACAAAAAAGACTCTTAAGACAGTTAAGTACATCTCATCTTGAAAACAGGTTATTTAAAAGTGACATTAAGGACTAGAGAAGCTACAGAGATAGCTTAGTGGTTAAGAGCACTTGCTGCTCTTGAGGAGAACATGGATTTGGTTCCCAGAACCCAAACAGTGGCTCACATCCATCTGTAACTCTAGTTCCAGGGGATCTGGTGCCTTCTTTTGACTTCTGCAGGCACTGTACGCATGTGGTGTACATACATACATGCAGGCAAAACACAAAAGAAGGAAGGAAAGAAGGAAGGAAGGAAGGAAGGAAGGAAGGAAGGAAGGAAGGAGGGAGGGAGGGAGGGAGGGAGGGAGGGAAGGAGGGAGGGAGAGAAGGAAGGAAGGAAGGAAGGAAGGAAGGAAGGAAAGAAGGAAGAAAGGAAGGAAGGAAGGAAGGAAGGAAGGGAGGAAGGGAGGAAGGGAGGGAAGAAGGAAGGAAAGAAAGAAGGAAAGAAGGAAAGCAGGCAGGCAGGCAGGCTGGCTGACTGACTGGGGAGTTGGCTCAGTAAGGTGCTTCCTGAACAAGCATAATGACCTAGGTTCAATCTCCAGCACTCACATAAAAGTGTGTGCTGGAGAGGCAAAGACAGGTGGATCCTGGGGTCTTGCTGGCTAGACAATTTATCCAATCAGTAAGCTCCTTGTTCAGTGGAGAAGAAGATCCCTGTGTTGAATTATGACCTTCATATGCATATATGCATATACACACATACACCTGTGTACCCCTCATACTCTTAAAATGGCATTACAATTAAAGAGATACTTACCATTATCTATTTTCTGAGCTGTTCGGGGATCAAAGTTTAAATACTTTTGCAATTCTGGGGTCCAGTTTTTCACATCATTTTCACTGTACCTTCCTTTCCAGCGTAAATGGCTCCAAGGGTTTTTTAACTGAATAAATCTCAGCCCCTATATTAAAAGACAAAACAAAACACTCAACAACAAAGAAATTTACCACATACTTAATATACTCTTATGTACAGTTATAATACTCTTAGAATGGACTTTGATTACTTAACACTTAATAAAAGGGGAACATGAAAGAATAGAAAATTCTGCTAAACTTTTCAGAGGCATATCTCAGGCATCAGAAACATCAACATCATATGGCTGCAGATGTTTACTGATAAACAGAAAAACAGCAATTTAACTCAGAATAGAGGAAGAAAAGGAAGAGAATTTAGAGAGTTTGGCACATGCTGCAGCATCCTAATTATAGGTATTCCCAGCCATGGAGAAAGCCTTAGACAGGTAAGAATTGCTGCAAGGCTTCTGTGGACTGAAAAGCAAGGAGCTTGAACCATGGATGAGCCTGAGAGTAAAGTAAGAAACATTCCCACCAGGAAAAGACATAGAAATGACTCAAAGGAATAGGGAAAACTGAAATGAAGATCACAGATTATGCGAGAATGTTAGGTGTGTGCATGGGAGGGGGCGGGCACGTGCGTGTTTCTTTCTCTCTCTCTCTCTCTCTCTCTCTCTCTCTCTCTCTGGAATGTATTAATATAAGAAAATCCTAAGTGGAAAAAGTTACAAATGAAATTGTAGCTTTAAGACTATCTACAAAAAGAAGTCTTACAGGCCTACTAAAAGAAAGTCAGAATTGAAAATTGACAGGACATGGTGGCATATGCCTTTTAATCTTAGCACAGCAGAGGCAGAGCAGACAGATGTCTGAGTTCCAGGACAACTAGAGCAACAACAAAAAAAAAAAAAAAAAAAAAAAAAAAGGAGGAGAAGAAGGAGCGGGGAGAAAGAAGAAGGAGAAAAGGACGGAAGGAAGAAAAACGTCAGATTTGAGTAAATATTTCAAAGATTAAATATAGCAGAAATAAAACCACTCAGTAAAAGACAGACCCAAGAAAGGTTCAAACTCAGATACAAAGAAACTAGTTAAAGTTTCAATTTTAACATCCATCAAGGCTTTGGGCAAAGATCAACTCTGACAGCACAAAGGTTATAAAATCTGCTCAAGCTGGGTAATAATCTATAGTCTGCAACTAGAAAGTAACAGCTAATGAAATATATTATTGGGCCACAGCTTATTTTGAATACTATGCAACTCATGGTGATAATTTGTAACTACAAAGGTTGTTGTTTCTCTATCCAAAGTTAAATCGCATGCTACTATCTTACTATCTTCACACTGCACTGATACCTAACAAGAAATAGAGCTCAGGACTGGGTAGTAACCACTAATTGCAGCACTCCTGTGTGTAGAAAATTGCCATTTTAAAACAAGAACACCTTTGGCTTTCCTACTTTACATTAAGGAGTCAATTTTGTTGCCATGTTTAAGGAAATAGACAATTTTATACAACATGGTTGGGGCTGGAATCCTGCCTAATTCATAAAGCCTTGAGATCATAAAAGTTTTACCAAGGATTGAGGATTTAATCTACAACCTCATGCCTGCTAGTGTAGTGTAATCTTAAAGTTTTACTGTTGTGGCAGGCTCATACTGCCTCCCATTCCTATACACTCATGTGTTACAACAGCATTTGACCAGTGATGGACCTTATGTACCACAGTAAACACATAAAGTTATAATATATCTGAAAATTCTTGCTGCTTAGTGACATCACAGCCATTCTAATGTCAGAGTGCATTACACACATTTGTAACTAAATAAACGAGGCAACTTGTTTGATTAAAACTGAACCCAACACAATCACTGGCCAAAATATTATGAATAACAGTTATTACTGTTAAGTATTATGTGTTTGTTGTTTGAAAGGTCTTTTTTTTTAAATATTATTTATTTATATGAGTACACTGTAGTTGTCTTCAAACATACCAGAAGAGGACATTGGATCCCATTACAGATGGTTGTGAGCCACCATGTGGTTGCTGGGAATTGAACTCAGGACCTCTGGAAGAGCAGTCAGTGCTCTTAACCTCTGAGCCATCTCTCCAGCCCCTTGAAAGGTCTTATTACATATCTCAGAGCGACTGTGTAGTCCAGGCTGGCCTTTAGTTTGCTTCCTATCCTGTCTCTTGAGTTCTAGAATTTTATCTTTTATTTACCCTTTTTTATTTTTTTAAAGATTTATTTATTTATTTATGTACATGAGTCCACTGCAGCTGTCTTCAGACACACAAGAAGATGGTTGTGAGCCAACATGTGGTTCCTGGGAATTGAACTCAGGACCTCTGAAAGAGCAATCAGTGCTCTTAACCACTGAGCCATCTCTCCAGCCCTATTTATCTTTTTTTTTTATATGTATGTTTTTCTTTTATTGTGAGGCTTGTAAAAAACAAACCTATTGTACTTGTACTGTCAACTGTAAAGAGTGTAGTATAGTACATATGACTATGTACAGTGAACAATACCTAATAATAACAAATATTTATGGCACTAGTTTATACACTCCCTGTATGGGTGTGGGTTGTGTGTCATTATTTTAGAATATACTCCTACTGAGAGAAAAAAAAAAAGAAGCCAGACATGGTGACACATACCTGTAATCCCAGTACTTGGGAGGCTGAGCAGAAGGGTTAGGAGTTCAAGGCCAGCCTGGGATACATGGCAAAACCCTGTCTCAAAAAGAAAAAAAAAAAAAAAGCCTTAATTGTAAAACTGTGTGCCTTAAGCTAATAACAGCTTCACATATCTTGTGTCTCTTGTTGCGCCATTTTCTCTTGTGTTTAATTTAATCTTGCATTTCTTCCTGAAGGCCCTAGGAGCAAGACAGACAGACAGACACAATGTTGCCTAACTGTGTAGTAGACCATATTGCCTAGGCTTCTGTATATACACTATTATGTCTGCATAATAACAAAATTACACACAGATTTCTTGGATAATACATGAGATTAAATGACCTATTTTTGTGTGCCAACTTAATACCTAGTTTAAAGAACAAATAATGAGTACTGTTTTAGCTGAATGGCCATGTCTCTGTATTCAATTAAAGGCATTTGATAACACCTGCATCTTCTACTGCAGAGAACTCATCAGTTTTTCATTTAAAAATAACAATAACCTGAGAAGTAATAAAGTCACATATTCTAAAACCTTAGCTCAAGAACATACTGAGAATGGGTCTAACAGCCTGTCAGTGTGCAAAGACACTGCAGAAGAGGAATCCATGTGCACACAGATCCATGGCATCTCTTATTTCTAGCCGTCTTTCTCCTTTTCCTTTCACAGATATTTATCTTCTATACCTTTCTACCATGACTAGCCCAAAACACCAACATGTAACCTAGGACCTTCAGAGCTGTGTATTAGTCTCAATAGTGTTGACTTTTATGAAAAGGAAAAAGGTGTAATGGCATCCCTGTTCTATTGTCACTACCTATACTGTCACTGAATTTCATTTCCCACCTTTGTGTGTCCTAATTTCTAATGGCAATCTAGGTTGTTTATCCTCATAAGACGGCTCCAAAGTCTGATCATCATTGCAATACTGTAACATCTTATCAACCAAGAAAACAAGTAAGAAAATTATAAGGCGTAACCTTGAACTCTCTAATATCCAAAACGGCATATGCGTGCGTGGGAACCAGGCCCCACTTCTCCCCTTCAGCTTCTGTCATCGTTCCAGTTGATGCAGTGATGAGGACGTCCCCTTTGTGAAATCTACAGAAGCCCCAACACAAGAAATTAAAGAAATGCATTTGAAATCTCAGATCACACTATCTTTCCTATACTGTCTACTGGCATACGTGAAAACTGCAAATTTGAAACCTTTTTAACAACTGGCTATTCTAACATGAATTATTTCCCTTTTTGTCCCAGAATAACTTAATTCTCAAGCATAAACCTATCAGTGAAGAAAAACAAATGTATTTTCAACTTACAAATAAGGATGAAAATTTAAAATAACAAATTTACTTTTCCAAAAGAGATTTGGCTTTATTTACCGAATCACAGGGTTTCCTACCTTTGATTCTGTTTGTTATGATTTGAAAAACTTCCCTGTACCTCATATAAATTATCCACTTACAGCTTAAACTCTCAAGACTTTCTTTCTTGTCCCATTTTCCCTCAGACTTGAAAAGTACTAGTAAGAGCATACAGTTTTCCACTATTCCATATTTCCATATTCCATTACTTTGAATTTTCTAAAATTTGGATTCACTGTAGCCTCTATTGAGGATAACATAGAGTGAGGTCTGTGTAACTGACAGTGAGTGGTCCTGTTGGAGGCAGTGTATGCAGAGGTGATCTCAACACTCAGGATGCTGAGGCAGGAAGATCACAAGGGGGAGGTCCACCTGCACTATCAAAAAAAAAAAAAAAAAAAAAGGTGACAGCTCTGCAATCTCTATTCTAAATAGAGCATGATGCCTTTAAACAACCTTGTTTACTTCAAAAGGAAGAAGGGAGGATGGGAAGGAGAGAATGAAAGAAAAGGAGAGATGTAGCAGGATATTTACTCTGCTACATTGTATTCGCAGTGGAGCTTGGTGATTAGGCAGTAGGAGAGGAGGTGGAGCTGGGAGAAGAGAGGAAGGGGAGGAGAAAAAGGAGGCTATGGACCATGGAGGAAGACGGATGTGTCGAAAGCAGTACTGGATAGCAACTTCTATCAAAAGGTTAAATACTGGGTAAGAATTCTAATTGTGTGGGTATCTTGTTATTTGAGCATTTCCAAATATATAAATCCATCCAGATAATCTTTAAGCATTAAGAGTCTCATTTCTACCAGGTAATGTGAGAATGGCAGATACTGTCTGGGGTTCAACCAAGCTTTATGGATGCAGTGTGGTAGATTGGTAGAGCCATCCCCACACTGGTGTCTCATGGGTGCCAAGACCTGCAAATCTAACTAGCTGGAGCCCCAGTCAGAGCCAAGAAGCAGCAGGAACATGGTGGCTGCCCAGGAACAAGCCAGACTGGGTGCCATTTTCTAAGTATCACCCTACAAAGAGAGGGCAGGAAACATAGTTACCTTTGATAAAGCATTCTGAATGAGTTATCCTTACTGAACGTCTGGCTATCTGAATGCATGGCAATCCTTTCTGGTATCCACCCAGTCAGTGCATGCAGATCAATATTCTGAAACATAAACACATTTCAGAACTGTCAGTGGTTTTAGGCTGTTAAAAAAAAAAATCCTCAGGGGAGCTATTAAAGCTCATTTGATTTGGAATAATGATCTTGGTAGGTATAAATCAGCTTCCTGCTTTTCTGCTCTCTGAACTCAAGAGAATTTTTTTTAAAAGATCAGGGGAGAGACTGTAAAGGGGGATGAGGGAGCGATAGCAATGTAAAATGAATAAATAAGTTAATGGAAAAATATCAGTATGATACCCACTCCTCATTTGACCTGGAAAACACACTGCTCTGTATCTCAATATCACAGCAGACACATATAGTTTAGGCTTTTCTGGATACATAATTTGCATAATGTACTGTCCTTACATAAGAAAATAGGTACCCTGTCATAAGGAAACTGACTACATTTCTCAGGGGGTTGATAATCTGCTTTATTTTCCCATAAACAAAAACACCTATTAACTTTAAACTTTACAATCTATAGGTGTCTATAATATATATCCATGACTTACTGAGTTGGATCCTGGGAAATCATATCCTCCCATAACTTTCATGTATGCTTTCTCTATAAGTGACACCCACAATTCACTTTTATTGTTGGAATAAGAACACAGCAATTCTCCTTTGTGATCAACAGGTAACTGATCATCAATTATCACCTGCAGAAAGAGAACATTAACTTCCTTAAACAAAATACCTTTAAATCTCAAGATTAAAAAAATTTGCATGGGTAATAGACACAATATACCTATTATTAAGATGACAGCTTCATAAGATGTTCATCATTTTAATACAATGTCTTTATGCAGTCTTACAAGCTAATCTCACTGACAAACCACTAGTTACAGGAGACATATATTTGTATATACATGTATGTATATAAAAAAATCAAATTATTTAGGGATTCTAGAATGTACATTATATTTAAAGTTACAAAAGAGCCTTGCTAATTTTTGGTTTAACCATACAAAAAATTCCTATTCTATGATTGTAAAAGTACAATATTATAACTAAAAAATACATGTAAATAATTAAGCAAGCACCACCACAACAACATATCTAATTAATATTAAAAATTATTTGCAAGACATGGGGATAAAAGAAGAGTTTTAATCTAAGAATAGTACAAAGATTACTACTTCAAAAACTTTTTTTTTTTTTTGAGACAGGCTATGTAATCCAGGCTGGCCTTGAACTAGCTATCCTCCTGTCTCAGCCTCCTAAGTGCTAGGTAATAGGTATGTGCCACCATCCTCAACATTGAAAGACTCTTTTCAACAAGAGGTTATTATCTTCGTTAGAACTGTTTAGTTTTAAGTAATGGATGTAATTCTAAAGGGTGTTCCCACACAACAGCACCAGTTTAGGATTAGCACCGAGCCTGTCACAAAGGCAAACTGGTCTCATCACAGACACACGAAACCAGAAAGTCAACAGGGACCTCTGGTTCAGGCCTGCAATCCAGGCGACTGCAGAACTCGACACAGGATTACAAGTTCAAGGTCTGTATAGAATAAAGCATGACTTTAGGGATAGCATGTAACTTAGTGAGTTCCTGTCACTTAGACAGACTGGGAATTCAATACAGCTTAGAGACAGACTTTTGCCTCCCCATCAACAAGGTCCTAGTCGGCTCAATCCTCAGCTCTACCAAAACATACTTACTTAGGGTGAGTCAGAGGAATCCCCCTGGGTCATTCTACGCACACTAAAACTTAAGTATTACTGAGCTACAGAACAATGATTTTCAGTCTCAGTCACCAGGTGATCTTGTTAAAATGCAGACTCTGAGGACAAGAGGAATGGCTTGGCACTGATTATTCTTCTAGAGGACCTGGGTTCAATTCCTAATACCCACAAATCAGCTAATGATAGTTTGTAATTCTAGTTCTAAAGCACTGTTTCTTAACCTTCCTAATCCTTCAACCCTTTGATACAGTTTATCATGTTGTGGTGACCCCAACGATAAAGTTATTTCATTCTACTTCATAACTGTAATTTGCTACTGTTATGAATAATAATGTAAAATCTCTGTGTTTTCCAATGGTCTTAGGTGACTCCTGTGACAAGGTCATTCAAGCCCCCAAAGGGGTCCCAACCCACTGCTCTACAGGAACTGATCGTCCTTTTCTAGTCTTCTTGGACACTGCATGTACATGGTCCACAGACATAGATGAAAGCAAGGCACCCACATACATAAAATAAAAATGGGTAAATCTTTAAAAAAAATTGCAACTCTGATTCAGTAAATCTGAAGGAAGGTCTAAAATTCTACAATTCTAACAGCTCTAAGGTGATGCTGAATTTGATACATAAACCTGGGGGTAGATAGGTACTAGAGAATGCTAATACAAGGAAAGGCCTTATTATGGAGGTCAGAGCACTAAAAAGAAACCACAGCAGTATAATTAAAACTGCATATATGTCACAAGAAACAATAAAGGTTTCTTATATCTTGTTATGACTGTTTATGAAGTCTTCTGATCTAATAGACTTAGTTTATCTGGTTTTCTTACTCAATTAATTTATTTACTTATTTATTTTTTGAGTCAGTCCTGTGTAGTCCTGTGTGGCATGAACTCATTATGTAGACCGGAATGGCCTCAATTTCAGAGATCTCCCCGCCTTTGTCTTCTGAATGCTGGGAATAAAGCCATGTGGCATCAACCTTTTATTACTTTATAATTTTAAAAAATTATTACTGTTGTTGTGTGTGAATGAGCACGATGCATGTGTATTATCCTTCCACCTTTATGTTTCAAGGGGTTCCAAGGATTGAACTCATGTGCACTAGGTTTGCAAGGGAAACCTAATAGTTTGCCCATGAAACTATTTGGCTGATCCTGATTTCCTGATTAATTAAAAAGTTAGAGCCTTCTCATTGTTCTCATGGCTGAGGGAGGCAGGAAGCATTGCAAGTTTCAGACCAGAATAGGATACATTAACAACATCCTGTCAGAAAGGAAACAAACCAAAAAAGGTTAAAATTTTAAATCATTAATAATTCTTTATTAGAAATTTCCATAAGGTATTTGAAAAGCATTTTTTTTAAAAAGACTTTGAGTACAGGGACTCATGCCTCTAGCTCCAATTTACTCCTAAGGATCACTTGAGACTAACTGAAGACAGTTTGTGCAAAACAATGAAACCTATCTATAAGAAAAGATGTTTTTTCTGGGGTTTTAGAGAAGGCTCCTCCAGAGGACAAGAGTTCAGTTCCCAATACCTGTATCAGACAGCTCTCAGGGACCTATAACTCTAGGTCCAGAGGATCTGAAACCCTCTTCTGGCCTCCTCAGATACATGAACATACACATTAAAAAAATAAATCATTATTAGCCAAATTAACTTTTAAAATCTTTACAAAGTCAACTTTTCTTAGTTGTTTCCCTTCAAGATTCAAAGGTAAGGAGGTAAAGAAAGAGGAGGTGGAAGCAGGAACTGGGAAGGAATAGACATTCACCTTTCTTGGGACACCATTGAGGTGAAGTTTCACCATATACTTTCCACAGGGATTGTACTCTGGCTCTCCATCCTTATTCTGTGGGTAAATTATGCTTTGGGAAAGGAAAATAGATATTAAAATACCAATATTAATATTTAACATCAACTAATATACAAGAGTTTATATTACATTTAAACAAATGCCATTTATTTATAAATGTTACTTTCTTCCCAATCTTATAAAAATGAACACAAGAATATTTTAATATTTTAAATACTTTCTGGTTTTGGTTTTCCTTTTGAGATAGGATTTCAATATGTACCCAGGTTGGCCTGGAACTCATGATTTTTCTGCCTCAGCCTATCAAATGTAATACTACACCTAGCTCAAGAAAATAGTTTCAAAAATCATAAACTAGAATATAAATTTTCACAATATTCTGAGGCAGTGTCTTACATACTTCAGGCTTCTAATTCTCTGCACAACAGAAGATTTTGAACTTCTGATCTTCCTGCTTCCACTTCCTAAATGGTGGGATATAGGTATGCTCCGTGATGACCAGCTTACACAGTACTGGCAGACTGAACCCAGAGCCTTGTACACACTAGGCAAGCACTTTATTGGCTGAGCTACAGACTACAGTCCTCTATTTTTAACTGTTTTAACAAACCATATACTAAGTAGATATATTTTAAGTCAGTCAATTTAACTTTTATCATTGGTTTCAAGAAGTAAAGATCATTTCAATAAATCACAATTAAAGCACTAAGTACAATTCTGATAAAGCCACATAAAATTCAAACAATATAATACGGTCTGGAGAGAGGGCACAGCACTTAAAGAGTACCTGTTGCTTTTGCAGAGGCCCTGGAATCAGTTCCAGCACCCACATGGTGGCTAACAACCATCTTTAACTCCAGATCTCGACAATCTAACACCCTCATCTACTCTCTAAGGGTACTATATCACCTCTCCTGGCCAGGACAATTTTTATATGCAGACTAAAGGCACATCACACATGATCATGTAATTCATGAATTACAAAGTTGCACAAAAGGCACATGGTGCAGCCAAATACCCATCCACACACATAAGAACTTTCACTACCAATTTTCTTTTAAAATATATTGCACAAAAATCAAGCACACTCCAAATTGTTTATTTATATGGCAAATAACTAATTAAGGACTGTCTAATTTATCTTTATTCTTAGGACAAACAATAAAAATTATGATTATATTTACAATGAGTGGTTTTGATCTCAATATAACCTTCAAAACCTGAAAATCAGAAACATTTCAATACATTTTAAAGCTGACAGAGCCAACATTAATGCATGTCATTTTCTATTTTCCTATAGCCACATTAAAAGTTAAAAAAGGAAAAGCCTTTAGTCACAACACTAGGGAGACAGAAGCAGGTAGATCACTGTAAGTTCAAGGCTGGCCAGGGGTACTAGCTGGTTTTGTGTGTCAACTTGACACAAGCTGGAGTTATTACAGAGAAAGGAGCCTTCCTTGAGGAAATGCCTCCATGAGAGCCAGCTGTAAGGCATTTTCTCAACTAGTGATCAAGGGTGGGAGAGCTCACTGTGGGTGGTGCCATCCCTGGGCACCTGGGAAAGTTTAGTGATATATCCTCTCCACTTTCGACATGCATATGGTCTAAGTTTTAAATTTCCAATTAATAGCAATCATATAAAAAAATCAACACAAAAATTTACCTGGTAATTAACTTCTTATTGAATCGCCTCTCATATGCTGCACTGATAGCCAATGATGCCACAAAGGAACAGTCTGATACTATAGTCTGTTAATAAGAACAACACATTCTTTCATTCATGTAACTTCAACGTTTATATAATATTTATGCATTATACCTACATCCTTAGCTTTTATATTAAATATCTTATTATTCAAACAGGAAAACGGGAATGTCATGCTGCCAACTCACATATTTTATTCAAACAAATCCTAGAAGTATTTCAATGGAGCTAATTTAAAATCCTTAGGGTTGTGTGTGTGTGTGTGTGTCTGCATGCACACGCTCTATCAAATAAGCATGTATATGCAGATACATATGGAGGCCCAAGGTCAATGATGGTGGCATCATTGTTTCATTCAGTCACTTTCTACCTTTTACTTTTTAAATATATTTGTATGTGTATTGTGCATTTATTTTTAATCCTGTGTCTCTGTATGTGTCTATTTTGGGCTGTATGTGCACCTGAGTATAGATATACACGGAAGCCAAGAGAGGACATTGGATATCCTGAAACTGCAGTTGAAGGCACTTGTGAGCTACCATGCAGGAGTAGTGGGAACCAAACTCATCTACCCTTTACTTTTTGAGGCAGGGCCTTTCACTGAACTTGAGGCTGACCAATTCAAGACGGCTGGCTGGCCAGAGGGCTTCAGGGATCCACCTATCTTTGCATACCCAAGGCTATGGTTATAGTAGTGTACAGCCACCTTGACATTTTCTTTTTTAAAAATGTTATGTGTATGGGTGCTTGGTCTGTATGTACATGTATGTACCACATGTATGTCTGGTGCCCAAAGAGGTCAGAAGGCACTGGATCCCCTAGGACCAGAGTTACAGACAGTTGTGAGCGTCCATGTGGATGCTGGTATGAATTTAGGTCCTCTGGAGGAGCAGCCAGTGCTCTTCATCACTGAGCCATCTCTCCTCACTCCATCATCACTGAGCCCCACCTGACCTTCTATGTGTTTCTGGGGATGCCAACTCAGGCCCTTATGTTTATGCAGCAGGTACATTACTGACTGAGCCAACTCTCTAGCCGCCAAGAATTAAATACTTAAATAATTAAGTCTTTTTTTATAACTATTCTTTGTCAAAGGTGAAATTCAGTTCTCAAGTTCCACATCTACAAAAGCAAACATTTGTAGTTGGGGCTGGGGCTGTAGCTCAACGAGAGGGTGACTGCTTAGCACGCACAAGACCCTAAATTCAACTCCCAGTACTGAAAAAAAATCTGTAATTGCTCACACAGTGTCTCATATTATCATTTTCCCAATGTTAAAGCCAAAATGTACAGAATGTACCAGGCATGGGGGCACACACCTGGAATCTGCTTGGTAGTCTGATGCTGGAAATTACAGAGTTTAAAGCCAACTCAGGGAACATAGCAAAATGCCGTCTCAGAAGATAAAAATATTAACAAAATTTTGGTCTTGCTTTAAGAAAGAGTCTTCATTATGCAGTGTAGACTGATCTCAGACTTACTATGTAGTCCAACACGGCACTGAACCATGAGTGTGAGATTACAGGTATGTACCACCAAATCGAGCTGAGAATAACATGAAGGATGAGAAATTTTCACAATTATGCATCTAAATATATAGAATCTAAGAAAAATCAAATCTAGATTCTAATTGCCTTAGAGTAGCAACTTTCTTGAACATTATACAAAATAAATGTTTACCTGCTTTATGCTAAAACTGGATACAGTATATATCATTGTAGGATTGTTGGTGAGATCTTCTGGTCGTACCCATTTAGAAAATGTAGTTTTTTGTTTAGGTGATAATGGAAGCTTGCCCAATCTATCACTGAGGTAACAATAAAAGTTAAAAGAATATATTAGTTTTTAAAGATGACTTAAAGCCAGAATGAAATCTTCTTGGTATAGAGATCATATAGTTAAACTTTTGTCTTCCTAAGACAGCCAGTCAGATCTGGCTCTTCACGCGTAACCTTGAATTCAGTTCATCTCAACACCTCCAATTTAAAAACTAAACATAAGTAAGTGAAGACAGAGGCTTATGTTTACTTAATATGCTCTAGACATTTAACTTAGCATGACACTCAGGAAACTCAATGGTAAATAACATGGAGTCGTAACAACACACGCTGGTCCACTGAGGCCGAGGCACTACAGACCCTTCCCTTGCCTCTGAGAGGACAGAAAGACTACCTAGTTTACTAAACTGGGCCCTTGTGCCAAGCATCATGCTAATGCACTTTACATATTATCCTGCACTTAAGTACTCAATATAACTATATTCAGTTAAGCATTTTGGGGGAAAGCACAAAATGGCTACCAAAGTCGTACAGCTCTGAGGTGACATTTGAATCCAAGTCTGTGATGCCAAGTCCACTATTCCCCCCCACACACACACTCTATGCTGTAGTGCCTCTTTAAAGCTGACCAAATAAAACCACCACTCTCCACCCCGACTGGGCCTTCACTTTCCTACAGCAACGGCAACACCTGTCTAGATTTCAAAAGATTTGTGGTAATGTGTAATATGCAAACTAAAACAAAGCCATGTATCATTCTTTAATCCGGGAACGCCAATGAGTAGTAGATCAAGAAGATTTTGTGTTCAAGTATAACCTGAAAACTCCCAAAGTACTAGTTTCTTCACTGTAGGTAGGGCGCCTCTAGACTTTTATGAGCCCATGATGCTGTAAATCTCTCGAGTATAAAAGATTACCTACGATACTGCTTAAAAACTTTTGTTTTTAATTTTGAGATATGTTCTTGGACTTATGCTCACTCTACAGAATAAGACTACAGAAAAAGACTCTATAGTATTTGTTCTCTCAAATTACTGAGTAATTAATGTCAGTGTTTAAACACATTTCTTTTCTTCGACTTGTAAGGCTAATGAAAGTATTTTATAAAATACAATGCTTATGACTTAAAGGTTAACGTATCAGCAGATCAAAAAAACCTTTTTAAATCTTTTGTCTCTACACCTGATTCGTACCCGTGGGTCATGACCCCCTTAGGGGATCTGAATGATCCTTTCACAAGGGTCACATATCAGATATCCTGCATATCAGATATTTACATTAAAACCTATAACAGAGGCAAAATTAGTTATGAAACAGCAATATATGGTTGGGGTCACTACAACATGAGGAACTGTATTGAGTGTTGCCCCATTAGAAGGCTGAGAATCACTGCTCTAAATGAAATTATATTATGGAGCCCTTTTCCTGTCAATCTGTTAAATGAACTTAAAATGTTTACAATTATTTTTTCTTTTCAGTATTCTCTATGTGAAATAATTTAGATGACAAAAATGGAAAAATATTGCCTCTTAGTTCATTTTAGTATTCATCTATTCTTCTCCAAATTTAATTTATTCAGTACAACTTGAGTACTTACTATAAAACAGACATCGTGCTAGAGATGGGGTGGGACATGGTTAAACAGGCATGGCCTCTGTCCTTATGAAGCTTCTAATTCCCAGCAAGGGGCATGTATTAAGTAACTAACTACACACACAAAAAAAAGAGTAAAAGAAAACATTCAACTTGGAAAAGCTATTCCTAAATTTTAAAAGCTTCGTCTATGGTCACACTTCCCTGAATGAACTGTCTCCTGCAAATTAAAGGAGCTTCTTACTTTATATCTTACTTTTTCAATTATATTTTTTAACTGTCCCCAACTTTGATTGCTCATGCTATACTTTTTCTTTTAGACATTCCAGCATTAGAGATATGACTTACCTTAAGATATATATAAATGGAAGCCACAAATCTACATATGTCCATTCAGCACATACTAGAGTGGTTTATTCTTATAATTACGATAGCAGTATCTTTGTGTAGGTATTTGAGTACATCTCTAAACACATCATTACTTTCTGAACTTTTTTCTACAGTGATCCAGCCAACCAGACAGATGTCTGCTTAGTACTTAGTCTGTGCCAAGTATTATACTAAGCACAATGTCTGTAACGTTAGGTTAAAATAAATCCTCATGAGCCCACGAGCAGGCCAATCAGAACAAATGTGAGAGTGTGGTAGGCGATCATGGTACTGTATTAAAGTGACAACCTCATGTTATTCACATCTACATTTGGACAATTTTCCACCTCCTTCCCATAAATACTCTTTCCCAACTTTATACACAAAATTTAATTTTAAGGCTATGAAGTAAACTGGACTTCAGCATGCTGAAAACTCTTTAAATAACCTTGGAAGTAAAAGTTAAAGTACTTACTTACCAAAAAGGCATTGGATAAGCAAAGCGTTCCCTTAGATCAACACTCATGAAGGGAACGTATTCTACACCATTTATTTTTGATGTTGTCCTACAAGGTATAAGTAAAAGATCTGAGTTTTCAAATCTATATTAATCTCCAAGCTTACTTAAATTCTAAATTTAAATGACAATAGCTTCTCGGCTTTTTAGCTAATACCAAAGGTAAAATTTCAGTGAGAAAGTATAATAGTGTATTAAATCAATAAGTCCATGGTATTCAGAGCTTCATTTGGACAGTTTTGATAAAAGAAATGCCAGGTAATCACTGTTATCATTCAATTCAGTTTAATAAGAACATTCTTTTAACATTACCACCCTGGGTTTGGGATGTAGCACAGTGGTAGCACTTTTGCTATCATCTGTAAAAGATTCGACTTCAGCACAAATACTTAATTAGCTAAAACAGCACCAGCAATGGGGGCAGGAGGGAGCCACCTGACATCCACTACAGAAAAACTGTAGTCTTAAAATTGGCCTTTGTGTCCAATACAAAGATACAAAGCCAAGTCTACCCTAATCCCAAAGAAACAAAGCAGTAACTTAAGTTATTTAGAAATTTAAAAACAAAATACAGCTCTAAAAACATGTAGTCTTTCTATTTTCTGGCTATGGGAATATGGACAAAGTCCTGAAAAAAGAAAGTATTATAGAAACAGCTAGGTCTGTTGACAAATTCAAGTAAGGTTTGCTGAGGCTCTGCATGTTTTGTTTTGTTCTTTATGTATATTAACTATCTGCTTTTGGGAATTTGTTGGTGCTATTTAAGTGAGATAGGGCTTACTTCACTATGTAGCCCAGGCTATCAGGCTGACTTTGAACTTAAAAATCCCTGCAAAACCATCTCAAGTGGTAAAATTGCAATATGTGTCACCATGTTTAGTATCAATTTCTTTCTTATAGATCTGCTTTTTTAAAAAGGCTATGTGCAGAGTAACTTACTTAGTCGTTGGGTAATAAAGCAGTCAGCAGTGGATGAATATTATAAATGTTGGGCCTTGTGCCCTCATTTTCACTTGTATGAAGGATAGCTCTATTTTGAGAGAGTTGTTTTGTTACAGGGCAGAATTTCAAATGTGTGTTATATATATAAAAGTAGTACACAGATAATAAGTAGACAAAATGATGAATTTTCACTATTCTGGCTAACCTCAATTGAGGAAATGGCTCCATAAGATTGGGTGTGGGCAAACCTGTGGGACACAGTCTTAACTAGTGGTTGACAGGATAGAGTCCAGCCCATTGTAGATGGTGCCATGCCAGCCTCCTGGTTCTGCATTCTATAAGAAAGCAGGCTGAGCAAGCCACAAGGAGCAAGACAGTCAGCAACAGCACTCCTTGGCCCTGGCATCATCTTCTGCATCCAGGTCCTGCCCTGTCTGAGTTCCTTCCTGATTTCCTTTAACGGTAAACAGTGATGTGGAAGCATAGCTGAATAAACACTTTAGCTGAACAAACTTTTTCCTCCCTAAAATGCTTTGGTCACGGTGTTTTATCATAAAAATAGTAACCCTAAGACACAACTTTAGCCGGGCGGTGGTGGCACACGCCTTTAATCCCAGCACTTGGGAGGCAGAGGCAGGCGGATTTCTGAGTTCGAGGCCAGCCTGGTCTACAAAGTTAGTTCCAGGACAGCCAGGGCTACACAGAGAAACCCTGTCTCGAAAAACCAAAAAAAAAAAAAAAAAGACACAAATCTAAAGCCTTAGCTTTAAAAGAAGTCTTTTCTGTTGTTGTTTTGTTCTGTATTTTGTTTGTTCACATACTAGCTTTCCTAGGCAAAGGAAGCCGGTTAATAGGTGTATAACTAAAATCTTCAGCAAGGAGCTACTCCAGAAGCCTGTGACCTGTAGGGAATGCAGCTCCTTTCAGCTCAACCTCAGGAAAATTTAAAATGAATGCCCAACTATAAATGCCCCAAATAAAATGACCTACCCAACTCAAGACCAGCCAGCTGGCTCACAGACTATCCTCTCACAACTAATTCAGAAGATAGTCAAAGATCTCTCTCTACATTCAAAGATAATCTCTACATTATCATGGGTCTTGCTGTTACTGTTTTTTGAGGCAGGGTCTCCCTATGCAGCCCAGGCTGACCTTGAGCCTAATTTATAAGTGTCTTCTCCAGAGTGCTGGGATTACAGGCAAGTGGCATGTCAACTCAGGCTTTGCATTTTTAGTAGCTCACAAGGCTGCTTTCAATACACTAAGCTGTCTGCGCAGACCAGGGGTCTGTGAAAGTTTCTGTAAAGACAGACGTCATGCACTTTAGGTTTTACAAAGTGCTTTCTGTCATAATTCTATTTTAATTTTCTTTAACTCTTAAAAAAAAGTATGCATAGCTTCAGACTTTTGTGTACTATTTCAAAATAACTCCCATGCCCAAGAGAATTGTGGTTACAAAGGTGCACAAAGCATTAGCAGCCTGATGTAACTGCCCTGCTCCTCAATCTTCAGGACTCAGTTCTGCAGAGTACATGTCTAAGAAAAAATGCTAACACTAAAATATATTAGAACCAACACATTTTAACTATTCAAGCTGATAATATAACGATGTTAGATACAGTACAATGTATCACAACAAAGATCTGAAGACGATTCAGAAGGAAATGAACTGCGCTACGACATTTAAAGTTCTCATTACAGTGAGTTGTAAGTGATTTACCTGAGCACTTCTATTTCTTCTGCTGTGTACTTCTGTCCTTGTGCATCACATGACTGTGGACTTAGAAATGGCTGAGGCTTTTCAAGGAAAGGATTAGGTCCTAGAGGAAAATGTGTTCTTACTGGAGGAGCCTTTGTTTTCATATTTGTTGACTTGAGTTTGCAAAATGGCTTTGTCAAAGGTTCACTCAATGCTTCTGCTCTAAAACAGAAGCACAGAAGAACTGTTCTAGTTTTTTTTCTTACATTTAGGCTTTTGTTTTTTATGACACAGGGTCTCAAAAAAGAGTCTGGGCTCAAACTTGCTGCACAGTAGTCTCAAAGTTCTGCTCCTCCCACCTCTACTTCCTGTTTCATTTAAACTTACAAGACACAAAACTTACTTCCAGTTAGCAAAGCATCCTAATCATAAAATTCTTAATATTAATCAAAACTTCTCTATATAAGCTACTACACATATTTTGTAAGTTCTACATGTATTATATGTCAGATACTATGCAAGGTAAAGATTGTATAATAATGTATAAATCCTATCCTTAAAGTTCTATGAATAAAAATGACAATGGTGTCAAAATGATAAATGCTAAGACAGAAGCATTTCATGCAAATGAATACCCCAAAGAAATAATAGCTCTAGTAACCAAGAAAAGAAGGTGAATCAAAGGATGCTTAGATTTAATGACTGAGTCTTAGAGACGGTCACTGTAGTGAGGAAGCAGATACACAATGTGCAGTAGTAACAGAGAGCAGAGTAACTATGGTTAACTTCAAAAAGAAGTATACAGGCCCTGTGAAAAGCTCAAACAAAAGGATGAGGTGAAAGAAAAGCAGGATTAATGACAGAGGAGGTCACATGATATACAGGGGACGTTGACTGTTCTGTCAAAGAACTAAGAAGCTAAAAATGTTCTTAATCTAAGATCCATATATGAGCTTCACAAGTCTTGGAACACGCCTAAATTATATGCCAAGACATACATTTTCCTAGAAAGAAGGTCCTTAATCTTTACAGATGCTCTAGGAGACGATAGTTAAAACCTCAACCTACCTACCTTTGCTTGGGATGCATTCAGAAATACTGGTTGGTTTATCTACACAACAATAAAAACCAGTGATGATTATAACTGGTAAAAGAAATCAAAATGGAGAAGGCAACTATGTCAGGTGAACATGGTAACCCCATGTCATGAAACTGGAGAAAGCAACTATGTCAAGTGTCAAACCTTCATGAATTTGAGTAAACAGACTAAAGCTTAACGGATGCTAAAGCAGAGAAGGGACGAGCTACAGCTCAATGAAAGAGCCAGAAACAACCATGGCAGAGCTTCAAACTAAGGTAATTTCAAAGTTCACTCTCGAAAAAGATGGAATCTCTACTCCTTTCCTTTACAAGACAGTAGTTTTCTACTTCAACTCTTGAAAGAGGCATAATTCATTTATACTTATTCATATTATACATATACATGCATACATATTATACATATGTACATTACACATATTTTCCATTCATTCAACAACTACCGACTGGCACATCTATGTTAGGTACCCTACTAGGTATTTACTTAAGCACTGAACAAAATAGACAAAATTTGTTTACATAAGCTTCCAATAGGGAATGAAGGCTGAATGCAACACAGGCATCAACAACAAATACAACAATTGGTCTTCTTGTGTATTCCACAGTGGGGTAGAACAATGGGAAAGAATATTGAAAGAGACTAATGAGAATCAAAGTATTGGGGGAGACTCAGCTTTAAATAAAATGCTCAGAGCAGATTTCAGAAGTGACCCAAGTTTGAAATGAAGGCCACACACACGGTGTGATGTTGGGAATGGAAGGCCATTCTCAATGTCTATTCTTAATAGTAACTCTGGAGGGCTTTGGGAAAGCCTGTCCTGGAAGTCTGAAAGTTGTCTTGGAAGTCTGATATTATACAACACAGAGGAAGTATTCCATTTAAAATATGACTGTCAGGGACTGGAAATATAGCTCAGTGAAAGAATGTTTGAATAGCATGCAGAAGATCTTAGGTTCAAGCAACAAAACTCCCACAAACACTCAGTAATGTTAGGGCTATAAAACCAACAAATATCACAGCTCTGTTTTCTATATAACAAAAATTGACACTTGGATGGGCTACTAATTTAGTCTAAAGCAAGGAGCTAGGAAGAGGGTAAATTTACTCAGCAAGAAAGGGTAGACTTCTAAGTCTTAGCTTATGGAGCAACATTTAGACCTCTACCACACATTAAAATAAATGGTATGTTTAAAAAATTTTTAAAAAGCACAATTCATGCTATCCATTGATAAGAATTTGAGTGACAAAACTCACCTATCTAGTGCCTGTCGAGCCAACTGTTTCAATTTATTTTGCAGAGTCTTATCAGCAGTTTCATAAGACTTAAGAGAAAGAGACAAACATTCTAAAGCATAGTTCTTTATTTACTTAATCCATGTTTCTATGCAAAAATAAAATATTCTTCTTAAAATTATGAGTAAATAAATACAACATTCTATTTCTGTATTTAAAGGTTATCACTTAAAATTATGTTGTGTATCTTGTCACTGGGGTGAACTTCAGAGCCATTTCTGTAGACAAGTGCTAATTAGACCATAAAATATAAACATGTACACAGAAGGCTGAGCAGGAGGAACCTGGACAGAGCAGCACGTATCTATGTTCTCCAGAGTTAGAGAAATCAAGGGTTTTCTGACCCCAACAGCCTGCCAAAAGTTGGCATGTGAAAGACAATAGGAACATCCTCTACTACTTGAGGCCATCCTTCAGTCAAATGCACTGTGCTCTTAAATAACAGATGTCCCTTGAAGCTAAGTGTCTCAGCCACAGCCCATCAGGAGAACTAAATACTAATCTACACGCTAAGCCGCTCAGCAACAGATTTTATATGGCAAGTTAATGAAGCTCTCTCAAACCACTACTTTATTTTTACTGTATGAAATTGAAAAAAAAAATTATACTAAATTCACAGATTTGTGATGGTGAATTGTTCTTATAGAAGTTTTAGTTACTAACCTTAAACAGCTTAAAAATGAGCAAATGTAATTTTAAAACACAATTGCTTAGTGATTCAATAGTGGTAAACCATAGGTAATAAGATATAAAACTGTTATTAACTTTCTACTGAACATTTTAGTGAAGATTAAATTAGCTTTATTTATAATGATAGAATGGGAGGGTTCTTTCAAAACAAATTA
Source organism: Arvicanthis niloticus (assembly GCF_011762505.2). Taxonomy (NCBI): domain Eukaryota; kingdom Metazoa; phylum Chordata; class Mammalia; order Rodentia; family Muridae; genus Arvicanthis; species Arvicanthis niloticus. Next base: position 83,762,422 of record NC_047660.1, on the reverse strand, counting down.
ATTTGTTAGTAAGTGAAGCGGTTTCTTAACATAATTCCATCAAGTTTAACTCACAGCTATACCTACGGTTTTTAGACAGAGATCCACAGCTTCTGTATATAATTCTATGGCATCTTCCACATTCCCCTTTTCATCCTCATCGAAAGCTTGTGTAACAAGAAAATGGGCACGCTCTAGATCCAACTGATGTTTTGATTTCAAAGGATCAGTACTCTTTGACTGAACTAGTACAAGATAAAGAAAAAAAAAAACACATAGAAAGAATATTACTTAAATGCAGCCAGGAAACACCAATATTTTAATATATTTAAAGACATTGTCTACCAAACTCTATAATTTTTCATTTAAAACATTAGCAAAATACATAAATATCTTTTTCAAAAGGAATAATTTCTCCCCTCTCTCATAATTTTAAGCCCCCTGCCCAAATCCAATTATTCAGACATTAGGAACAGGATATTAGAAATGCTTTATTAAAAATTGTCCCTTTAATTATTTTTCTACTAGCACTCCCTTCATTAAAATAAAAAAAAAAAACAAAATAAAACAAAGGAGACTTCCTCATATTCTTTTGCTTCCATAAAAATAAAGCAAAAACTTAGAAAATGCTAAATATTACACAGGGCTGGGGTGCAGCTCAGGGGCAAAATAAGCTTGCCTCACAATATGCTCTAGTTCTATGGCTAGCATCAGAAACAGATACGAGGAAGGGGGAGGAAAAGGAGGAAGGAGGAGGAGGAGGAGGGAAGGAAGAAGAAGAAGGAGAGCCAGCAGTCATGACATTTAAGTGCAGACAATACAGGCCCTGATGATAAAGCTCCTGCTGCTCTTACCTAGGGAGGTCCATGGAAAACCATCGTGCATTTACTGCTCTTTAAAATAAGTATTTCCATTTAGGTTCTTCTTTTGTTTTGTTTAAAAGACTTATTTTATGTGCGTGGGTATTTTGCCTGTATGTATGTTAGTATACCATGTGCATGCCTAGTGCTCTCGGAAGTCAGAAGAGGGTCTCAGACCCCTTGGAACTGGATATACAGACAGCTGTGAGCCACCATGCAGGCTTTGGAAGTTGAAGCTGGGTGCTCTACAAGTGTACTTAACTCCTGAGCCGTCTCTGCAGTCCACAGCACATGTGCAGATGCTCAGTGTCATAGGTGCTCAAGCAATGAAAATCAAAGCCCAATGAGATGGTACTTAACATCCATTAGGACAACTAAAAATAGAAAAGCCAGTAACAAGTCAATTCTGGTGGTGGAGCTCTCTAATCCCAGCAACTGGGAGGTAGAGATGGGGATACAGAGTTTGAAGCTGTACAGTAAAATCTGGTCAAAGCAACAACAAAAAGTAAGTATTGCAGAGCTGAGGCTATCTAAGTGGTAGGGCACTTGCTTTGCATGAATAAGGCCACCCCCAGCCCTCTTCACACACACAGAAGAGGAGAGGATGAGAGTATATGTGTTTAAGAATGAGAACTGTAACTAAGAAACCTGAACCAGCTCTTTGCTGGTGTAACTATAAGCATAAAGTGTGCAGCCAGTAGTAGCTTGAATGAGCACAGCATCACTCACAGCACACAAAAGGGAGAAAACCCAGAACTTACCACGTGATAAACGGGTAAACAAAGTGTGCTGTGGACATTTAGCCACAGAAAGGAGTAAAGTACTGATATATGCTATAAATCTCACCAACACTAAGCTTAGTGAACGAAGCCAAATGACAAAAGAATGGGATAGTTCTATATTAGGTGATTTCATCTCATTAACTATCCAGGATGATATTTAATGAGAAACCTAAAGCAGAAAGTTAGTCTAGTAATCCTAATCTCAGCATTGCATTTGTTAATTCCACATTGATATTTTTCTCCATTCAGAGGTCAACCTATCCTCTCAAGAGTTTCTTGACTATAAAAAAGCTGTTTTGAAATTTGAGTTTCTATTTTCTTTCTTTAAAAAAAATTTTTTTTTTGAGATTATAGCCCAGCTCTAATTTACTATGCAGCCAAGAATGATCTTGAACTTTTGGTTATCTACCAACAGTATGATAGGATCACAGGCCTGTGCCACCACATGTAGTTTATGTATTATGAGGAATTAAACCCAGGGTGCCATGCCTTTAGGCAGGCACTATACCAACTAAGCTACAGCCCAGCCAATTTCTACTTACCTATCTATTTATATGGATTCTAAGACAGAGTCTCATTATGTACCCCAAGCCAGCTTCAAACTCAGAATCCTCCAGCCTCAGCCTCCTAAGTACCTGGATTATAAGCATGCCTTACCACACCAAGCTAAAATTGAGGCTCTGAACAAGATTTTTATTTGACTTCCTTCTAAACTTTAAAAATAATTTTCTAGAAAAACAGAACATGAAATAATGTGAATTATTTATAAAACAAGGCATTACACTTAAGAACTTCATTTACTTGGCTGGAAAATGAAATTCTTTTTAATCATGTTGGGTCCTGTGTACCCAACCCCCCATAACATAACCTCAAGTATGCTAAGTAAATGCTCCAACTGAGCTATTCTCAGAGTTCCCAACGAGATATTCTGAATGCAGTGGTTACTGTAACCTTCTACCAAGCAAAGTTCAAGACACAGGCAATTCCCACAACACATGCAACTTCTGGGCACCATTGTAAAGTAACCTACCAACTTTTGAAAATACTGTTCAAGTAGATCACATAGACTTTATCCTAACTATGTGCTTGTAACTACTCAATCCACTCAGAACAAGTAGCAGGCAGTAACAAAATCCTCTGAGTATCCCTCTGTGAATTATTCAGCAAAGAAAAAAGGGGGATCGAAAACTCATCCTAAACAGGTGAATCTATTGCTAAGCTAAATGTTAGCATTGTTTTTCTTTTCTACCCACATGAACAGCAGATTTTGACACAAACCCTTTTTCTCTAACAAAACTGATCACTAAACTTATGTATGTTTCTCTCCTGACACCCATTTATTAAAAAAAAAAAATACTAAAGATAATTAGTGACTTAACTTTAGGGTCAGAAGAAGGCATGTGTCTGATACTTTAAAAGCAGGTTCTGACAGGGTCCTCATCCTAACTCTGTCAGTGATAAATTCAATGTAGAATTTATCATGTACTATCTCTGAAGCTAGAGAAAACTAAGTATACTCTATTATCTCTAACATCCTTCTAATAGATCTATTAATTCACTTCCACATCATGATGTCTTAAATTGCTTTAAGAGATTCTTCTCAGTGAGCAGAAAGAGCGAGTATCAGGATGCAGGATGAAGAGGCAGGGAAAGCACAGAGTAAATGCTGGACAGGAGAGAGGGCAAATGGCTGTGACTGACCTGCAGAATGTAGAGCTTGAACTCTTTCCAGATATTCATTGATTTTTTCTTGGATCCGTTCTAGGCTGGATCCTGCCATCTCAGCATAAATTAAAGCTTGGGCAGCTTCCTTAAAAGATAATAATAACATAACTCAAAGAATCCAAAAGACCTATCACAACATGAATTTTAATTACTAATTTTCTATTCATTTCATGCTAACAAAAGTATCTTCAAGATATTTTTCATATAGCAAATACATTATAAAATCCTCTAATACCTTTTCTTCCACTTTCAATATCCTTAATTTTTATATTCTGTTGAAAAATTTAGAACCCAATTATTAAATACTTCTTTAAAATAGCCATGATTTGCATGTTTTCTGTTTCTTTATGTATAAATCAGATGTAAATTATATACTTTAAAAAGGCACACTGAGTCTTAAAAGCATAAAAACAGGGGCTGGGACTTAGCTCTGGCATAGCAGTTGCCTAGCATATACAAGTCCCTGGTTTCAATATCCAGGACCACCAAAACCAAATCATTAAACAAAACAAAATATCACTTTAAAAAAATCACAAGAAAATGTAAAAATAAAAAGTCTCAAATTAGAATTAAAATACTAGAGTAGAACATATTAAAGTGGATTTCAGTTTTATGAGACAAACTGAATTAAGAAAATTTGATTCACCTTCAAGCATCTCATAACTTCCATAGCCGACTGGGCAATGGCTAGTGAGAAAGTGCTTCCAATTTCCCCACTACTGTTCTAAGGTTAACAATGCTACCCACCTAGCAAGAGTAGACAGAGATTCCTGCAAGTGACAGCCCCTCCTGCAGGAGCTGAATGTGTGCTATACCTCACAGGCCTCATGCTGTTTCCAAAGCAGCTACCACTGAGCGCCACTTTGCAAGCCAGTTTTTGAACAGAAGTTGTTTAACTGAGTCCTACAAAATCAGTAAATTCAGTTTAGACCCCATAAGAAATTCAACCGTAACAGCCAGGTGGAATAGAAAAGATGACTTTCTCATGGTCCATAAAGAAGGTATTTCAAGGGAGAAAAAAATAATTTTCTACACAAACATTAAATACCTAATCTTACATATAACATAATTATTAAAATACAGTGTACTTCAATAACTGAACCTCTTATATGTAAATTAAATATTAGTTCAGAGTATATTTTACCCCTCACACATAAGTACTGATTTTCAAATAACCACCTTGCTTTTTTAAAAAAGTCAAATAGTTACCAACTTTATTTTACTCATTTCATTTATATTCAAAAGTGAAACAGAATCAGGGCAAAATACAACTAATTTTTTACTTTCCTTTAAAAAAAAAATTAAAGTTAAGTAACCCTGGCTGGCCTTGGAAACTGAAAAGTACACCAAGCTAGCCTTAAATGTATGGACACCCACCTGCCTCTACCTCCCAAGTGCTGGGATTACAGTGGGTAAAGAGCTCTTGCTCTAGTGCGTTCACTCGTCCCCCACCCCACCCCAAGCCTCATTCTGTCTCTCTCCTTCTCCTAACAGGGTCTCAAATGTCCTAAGCTCACTGGTCCTCTGACTCCTTGTTTTACACAGTGCTGAAGATCGTAGCCCTTCTCACTTTTCTAAAAGAAAAAAAATAAAAGGTTACATAGTTTCTTTTTAGAAAAAGCTATTTTTCTTTTTTCTTTCTTTTTTTTTTTTTTTTTTTTAAGAGACAAAGTCTTACAATGTAGCTCAAGTCAGCCTGAACTCAGTGATCCTCTTACTTAACTGAACTGAGTGAGGGAACCACAAGCAAATAAACAGGTGCCACCACACTAGACTATATGGTAGTATTTTACTGACTTAGATTTTGCAGAAGTTGTTTCACAAAACTACAACAGAATTTTCTTTTAAAGAACTATCTCCTCGCAGTCAGGCATGGTGGCACATTCCTGTAAATCTCAGCACTGGGAAAGCTAGGGCAAGGGGAAGACAAATTTTAAAACTCTATAGCAAGATCCTCAAGAAAGAGGGAGACATGGGGCATGGAGACACACACACAGGGGTGTGGTAGGGAGGTAGGACTGTAAAATCCAAATTAGGAAACTTAAAACGAATGATCCTAAAACAAACCAAAAGTGTCTAAATATAAGGTAGGTTTTAAAATAAAAATAGCAAAATATTAGCTGAAAGCAAACCACACTTTACTGATAGCACATAAACAGAGGGGGGAAAAAAACTACTACTTCCGTATAATCGAGGAAAAGATGCCCATATAATGAAAATACAACTGGAGAGGTGTGCTTGCAAACCTTCAGAACTGAAGAGCACTGGATGAACCGCCGAAGTGCATACCCTTTGATTTAGCAACTGTGCTCCCAGCCAATCATCCAAAAAAAGTATCACAAAAAAAATTTTAAGTTCTAAGCATCACTACAATGCTAGAAAGCCACAAACAAATACAGAACATGCTATAAATGTAGCACATGTAAGCAACCAAATGTTATCTAGGTACAATGCAGAAGTGAGGTGTCAAAATAGTACAAACGATATGAATCAAGTTTTGGGGTAAAAAGCAGCGTATACACACATAGCGTTCAGAAAAACCATCATGGATACACACATCGAATGCTAGAGTAAGATGAATTTGTTTCCTAATTTACTTTTTCTTTTTTACCTCGGACATACTGGCATATTCTGACAGATCACCCACGGTTGGCCTCACATCAAGTGTTGCATCAAGGCCAACAGTGAACAGGCCACTCACTCTCCATCCCACTTTCCGCTTCCACAGCAAGCAGAGCGGCGGGCATCTCTGCGGCTTTGACGTGCAGAGCTCCGGCGGCCCGGGCAGGACCCCGCCCCTCCGCCTCGGGTTCCACCAGCATCCGATCGGGTGATGCGGCCCGAGCCCGGTGCCTGTCCTTACCTTATAGTAAAACACCGCCTCAGAGTAGCGGCCTTCGTGGTCGCGCTGCACTGCCAGCCTCGCGAACTGTACGGCGTCCCGCTCCAGCGCCGACGCATCCATGGCGCCCAAGGCCCCACGACTGGGGAAGCAGACAGGCCCTGACGCCGGCCCACGCCGCCCAAAGGCACTGCGGCGAGCACTGGGGACCCCGCGGGCGGAGTGGCAAACTTTACTTTCGAGGGCGGAGGAGGAGAACACGGAGCCCCCACTACCTCAAACCCGTCCGGCGGACTGCTATCTCCAAGCAGCCGGGGCTCGGAGCCCTCGCGGCCGCCCCTCCTCGCGTCCTCGCTCCGCCCACCAGCCGCATTGCACAGGCGCAGTCGACCCTCCCTCCGGAGCGGGCGGGGTTCAAGAGGACCGCAGGTGGGTGGGGCCAGAACGAGGTCCGGTGGGATTGGACAAGAGGAAGCAGGTGCCAGGTCGAAGCTGAGGGTTTCGCTTCCGCCTGCTAGAAAGGAGGTGGCAGTGCCCAGGAGGTTGTTGAGATCAGAGTATGGCTTGAAAGGAGCATGCGCGTTATGGAGCCCTTCGTCCACTAAGTGAAAAGGGTAGACGGAAAGAAACAATCAGTAGCACCTCCTGTCGCCAACTGGTTTAATTAAAAAGAAAAATAAGAAGTGAGGCTAGGAGGTGCTTTTGAGATGCTCTGGTAATGTTCATTTGACAAACTAAAGCATGACCTTCTATGGCTCCCCAAAGTACACTTAAGTATGGTGTTGTTTGAATTGTCTACAAACCAGATGTAAAAATACTTGTATCTTAGGGCAAGTTGAATGTTGTAATTACATAATAAGTAGTAATTTGGTTGCTTTCTTTTATCTCCTTAAAAGTTTGGATTCAGCAGTGATAAAAATGAACAGAGCAGTGCCAGAACTTGGATGAGATTCAAAATCCATGCTGTGTCAAAGTAGCAAGTCTTGACAAAATTATACACTGTATGATTACACACATAAGAAACTTTAACGCAGCATATGGTGACACATCCCTGGAAGCCAGCAGTCTGGAGGTTGTGGTAAGAGGTCTCGGCCAGCGTGATCTGCACAGCAAAAACCCTGAATAACCCCAGGAAGCATACGACTGTTACAGTGCAGCACCTCCCCATGCAAACATGAACACAAATCAGCTGGAGACCTTGCTAAGAGTTGATTGTGAGCCTGGTTGTGGTGCTCGCCTTTAATCCCACCACTCCGGGGACAGAAGAAGCAAATCTCTGAGTTCGAGCCCAGCCTGGTCTTCGGAGTTCATTACAGGATATCATGGATACATAGAAAAACTCTGCCTCGAGTTAGAAGGAGCTGAAAGGGTTTGCGGCCCCATGTGGAGAGCAACAATACCAACCAACCAGAACTCCCAGGGTCTAAACTACCAGCCTGGGAGCACTTAGGAGGGATCCATGGCTCCAGCTGCATATGTAAGGGAAGATGGCCTTGTCTGGCATAGGTGGGAGAGGAGGTCTTTGGTCCCATGAAGGCTGGACACCGTGTGTAGGGGAATTCGAGGATGGGGAGGTGGGAGTCGGGGGGGGGGGGGCGGGGGTAGGTGGGGCACACCCTCATGGAAGCAGGAGGAGGGGGATGGGATAGGGGGGTTCTTGGGTGGGGGGGGCGGGGGATAACGTCTGAATTGTAAATAAAATATCCAATAAAAAAATTGGAAAAAAAAAAAAAAAACTCTGTCTCAGGGAGAGAGAAAAAAGGAGTTGATTGTGATCCAGTCTAGAGTGGTGTCATCTGTCTTCAAGCTGAAGAAAGACTCCTTGGTGATGCTAATGCTAGTGGCTCAGGATATTCATTATCAAGGTCACAATGGTGTGGATGCTATTACTGAAACTGGTCAGTGTACAGCTAAAGAGGCTATGGTCAGCATCCCTGTGCATGATGTGTGTCTAGACCACCCACCTTACTTGTGCCAGCTACGACTGTCTGCCATCCCCTTCCTCCGTTGGTACAATCTCAATCCCTAGCAATAGGATTTTCTTCATACCAACCCCCCAAAAGACTTTTTGTTCTATGACATCATCTCCTGGAGGAGCTCTTAGTGTTTAGTCTTGGATAGCCCCATTACAAATGAATCATGAGACTTAGACAAATCATCTTGCAGATAGGTAGTTACACATTTGTTTGTTTCTTACCTGCCAAATTTCCCAGGTTTCATGAAGCTCAAAAAGTATGTTCATGAATCTACCTAAAAAGCAGGAAGTACTTTTAAGGGTAAGTACTTTTCCCCTAGGTTTAGAAAGATGGCTCAGTGGTTAAGAGCATTTATTTCTGTACAAGATTGGGGAGGGATTCTCAGCATCCACCTAGTGGCTCACAAACTCTGTACTTTCAGTTTCAATGGCCTCTTCTAATCTCCAAGAACATACACTAGTCACACACCAGACTACATTAGAGCAAAATGTTCATATAAATATATACATATATAAATATAAACATAATTTTTTTAAAAAGTGCTTTTCCACAAAAAGTCATGAATGTTCATAGCTTTATATTTAAATTTATTTTGTAATTATATATATATATATATATATATATATATATATATCCATGGTATATAAGATGATGCCTTAAAATATATTTTTCTAAGGTTCAATCAAGCTGACAAATGAATGTAGCTTTATTCTTGCCAACTAAAAACTAGAAATAATTAAAATGTCCACAAACAAGTGCATGGATAAACAAATCGTGATATATCTACACAATGAAATATGTCTCAACAACAAAGACGGGATTCATTACTGACATGATGAATCTCCAAAATATTATTCTGAACAAAGAAAGCTAGGACAAAGGAGTGACCCTATATATCTCTGACCCTATATTTCTAAAACTCAAGGGAAAACAAAATGAGTATGTAATGGCAGAGTGTGTCAGTGCTTGCCTGGAGTTGTGGTAGATTGGTTTGGAAGGGATCACTGAGTTTTCAAACTGTTAGTGTTATATGAGTATATAAAATTCTCAATTATACACTTAAAATCCTACAGTTTATTACTTATAAATTTCACTCTAGTAAAGTTGGTTTTTAAATATAAAAATCATCATAGGTAAGATTTCATAAATATGATTTATTAGTCATATCATTACTGCTTCTTTTAAAGTTCCGTGCCAAGTAATGATAATTTATTACTTCATTCAATAAATACTGTTGGCCAGATACTGGGTGTTAAAGCAAGGGTGACACAAGTGCTGCCACCTTTTGGCAATTGCTAATGTCAGTCTTGGGAGGGCCTCAGGAACAGCGGTTGGATCAGTATTGTCACTCCATGCTGATGGATATATAAACTAGAACAATCTCTTTTAAAATGGTTTGGCAGCTGCTTATAAAGTAAAAGAAGTATAGCTTTGGATTCATCAACTCCACTACAAGGCCCTAAGCAAGAGAAATGACTGTGCATGTCCACTGTAAGACATAAATAAATATGCTTTCATCAACTGTATTCTTAGAACTGGAAATGACTAAATGTTCATCAAGATTAGAATGGGTAGCTGCTGGAGAGATGTCTCATCATTAGAGCACTGGCTAACAACTGTCATAGGGTAAAAGGACAAAGGAAAAACACCCTGATCCTGACTTGACCCCAAGCCCAAAACCAGAGTCAAGAAACAGAATCCCACCAATCCTTGAGCCCAAAACCCCACCAATCTCTGAACAGAAAAACCCACTGCAGAAGACATTCTCCGCCTCACTGCCTTTAGATCAAAATGTAGAACTCTTGGCTCCTCCAGCACCATGTCTGCTTGCATGCTGACATGCCATAATAATGGACTAAACCTGTGAAACTGTAAGCCAGCTTCAATGAAATGTTTTCCTTTATAAGAGTTGCCTTGGTCATGGTGTCTCTTCATAGCACTAAAACCCTATAACAGAAGTTGGTACCAGGAGTGGAGTCTGAATCACACTGGCCAGACTTTAACATATATATGAGAACTCAAAGCCTGCCTCCACAGTGACATACTTCCTCTAACAAGGCTACACATCCTCCAGTAAAGCCACACATCCTAATAGTTCCACTTCCTATGGGGCCAAGCATATTCAAACCACCATACCCACCAGTCCCTGAGCTTGCCACAGAAACCCACCAATCCATGAGCACTTGACTGACCTTGATTACTCCCCTGGCAATGGACTGTCAGGAGCCATAATAGGACAAGTTAATAATTAGCAGGTGATCTTCTTGAGATGTTCTGCTTCAGATTATTATATAATCTGCAACAGATTCACAAGGCTGTAAGAGAATTCATTTTAGGAAAGATTCCTGCTATTAATATGCTTTTCCTATTATTATTAAACATATATAACAGAAAGTAGGTATTAACCCACCTCTCTTTGGAGCAGATGTCTGCAGATCTATAAAGATGTACTGCCTTGTAGTGATGCTATATAGATAAATAGATGACTTCTTAAATATTAATGATGATCCTATTAGAATTCATAAAATTATATCAGTGATTAGTAAGCTCTTTTGTAGTGGGACTGCTATTAGATCCTTTTCTGATAGTCAAAACCACACTGAGAACTCTACCAATCTCCCATGTGTCAGCAGTTAATCACTCTTAGTAACCAGACTTTCTTCTACTCAGCACATTTCAAGAGTTTGTAAAACTATTAACCAAAGGTCATAAAAAGGCAACTAACGATTTATTATAGGTGCTAGGACAGAAGAAAAAATATTGACTGAATTCATCCATACAAAACTTCACTAATAACAGTTATGGTTTTCAACCTTTGACGAACCTGTGGAGCTATGACAGGTGATGAATGTTTAGGCAGATAATCACTCTTAGATATGCATGTAAACATTCTCTGTTGTAAACTTCTATTTCGATTTATGATTTGATTTTATGTGTGAACTTGTGATGAACTTTTTAATATGTGGTCATGTATTCTGAAAAATGTTTAAGTGCTGAGGACAAAGAGAACAGTCAGAACTGAGCTGAGAGGAATTGAGCTGAGAGGGAACTGAGCTGAGAAGTTGTTAGACAGAATGCTTTTTAGACAGAACTGAACTCAAGAAGAACTTAGAAGTATAGGCACAGCATTGGGAGAAATGGCATTGAGAGTTAGAACATTATTGTGACCTCAGAGCAGGAGGAGAGAGCAAGATTAGAAGGAGAATGCAGAGTGGAATAACTTAGAAACTATAGGTAACATAAAAACTAAGAGAGCAATGTGCAGAATGCAGAGAGAGGAAAAAGGAAGAAGCTGCAGAGAGCAGAAGGAGCAGGCAGGCTTCTCCTTACCATGGGACAGAACAGATCCTTTCTTAATAACAAGGCAGGAAAGAAAGAAAGAAAGAAAGAAAGAAAGAAAGAAAGAAAGAAAGAAAGAAAGAAAGAAAGAAAGGAAGGAAGGAAAGAAAGAAAGGAAGGAAGGGAGAGGAGAAGAGAGGAAGAAAGAAAGAGAGAAAGAAGCCATTAAGGAAGATTTTAGATGTAAACTATCAAGCTCTATACTGTCTGTGTTTGCAGAATTTTTAAAAGCTTGGACACAAGCAAGGGTTTGGAAACATAAATTTTAATTAAATACCAGTGAAGGTGTGTGTGTGTGTGTGTGTGTGTGTGTGTGTGTGTGTGTATGTATGTATGTCTGTATGTGTGTATGTCTGTATGTGTGTGTATATGTGTGTATGTGTATATATGTCTGTATGTGTGTGTATATGTGTGTATGTGTATATATGTCTGTATGTGTGTGTATGTGTGTGTGTATGTGTGTGTTTATGTGTGTGTGTGTGTGTTGCTGCTCTTAAGGATCCAAGTAAATCCAATAAGAAGGAGGGCTGCCACCCTTTAACTTAAGGGATGGGAATGGCCGAGAGAGGGTCTGATGGATGAACAATGCCTACTAAATGCTAAACATGCTAAGAAAAGAAAGCAAGCAGTCTGAATACTGTGTAGTCATCAGTCAGGAAAGACAGGGCATCTCCCAGGATCCAACCACAGGGCCACCAGGAAATTGTTCTCTCACCTTGGGATCTGGATTCTGAACCATCACCTTGAACCAGAGATGTGATTGACAGGCAGGGCTTTGCACATAAGCTGAACGCATCTAGCTAGGCTCCTGTCACTGGTGTCAGAGGCACATGAGCACCTATGGCACATGCTTTGGGCTTGGCGATGAAATAGGCCACTGACAGATATTGAACCACTTAGAGTTGTGCATGTGCGGACTTGTATTTAAGCATGTTACTAGGTGATGAACTGCACTGACAGCTAAGGAACCACCTGCCTCCAGGATAGGGTGCTCCTCTAAGAGCTTAGAGAGTCTTGGCTTACTTTCAAAGCCCTAGTGTTGAGAGAAGCAAGGGAGGAGCCTGGGAGGCCCTTGGCCTTGTTGATGGAAGACATTGACTATGAAGTTCAGATTTTAGACAGCTCAAAGCCCTCAAACTTGCCTGTGGACTGCCTGCTTGGGCTTCAGGTGTGCTAGTGGTGAGCACAACACAGATATTGAAGCCAAAACAGAGGTAAGATCACTTAACCCCATTCCCAATGCTTCATTTTCTATATTACAGAAGCTCAGTTACTGAATGAAGCTATTTTGAGATGGGTTCATCATCAAAGGTATTACTTAAATATTGATACTGTATACACATGGTCCTGTTTGTGCACATGTGTGTGTGTTCAAACACAGGTGTAAGCCAGAGGTTGATATCAGTGACATCCTCAATCACTCTTCACCAATTATTATTATTATGTGTATGTGTGCACACATGCATATGATGTATGTAGGGATGTGCACGTCATAGTACATGTGTGGCGATCAGAGAACAGGTTTGTGGAGTCAGTTCTTTCCTTCTCCCTTCACATGTGTTCTTAGCAACAATATCCGGGTCACCATGCTTGTATGCTAAGCGCCTATTGTTGTGGCACCATCTTACTAGCGTCCACCTTAGTTTTTGAGATCAGGTCTCTAATTGAATTCGGAGTTCACCAATTCAACTAGACAAGCTAGCCAGCCAGCAAGCCCCAGGGACAGTGAGGCCAGGCCCCTCCTGTAGTGGACTTACAGACATGAGCAGTTACTCTCCAGTTTCTATGAGTATCAAGCTTAGGAAATCCTATCATCAGCAGCCGTTATACACTGAAAGTTATACAGTCAATGAAAACAGCAAAAGGAGTCCTTCTAATAAAGCCTTGGTCATTCTATGAAACCTAAGGATTCATTTCATTACAAGTCTGCAGGACTTCAGTACAAACAGAGTAGAAATTACTGTGTTGGAGAAATTCTTGAAGAAGGTATTGAATTCTTTTCATTGCATTCTGTGGCTTACATTTTTGGTCAAGTGAGATACTAAAGAAAGAAACAGATTCCTCAATGCTTGCTTCCTTATAAAAGCATTTGGAAACACCACACAGAAAGTACAGCTCAAGTCTATGACTCTAGTCTGCTCAAAGACAGATTAATTTCCTCCATTAATTGAGTCGATATTAAACTTCAAGAATCTTCTGCAGAAACTTGACTTTAAATTAGTAGAATCCGAAAGGGGGAATAAAATAGTCATAGGCAGATGGAGGGAGGGAACTGGGTTGGAGAGGGGATGGGGAGAGGAACCGGGGGTTGTTCAGGAGTGGGTGTAGGGAGGGACAGGAGAGAGAGCCAGAGGGCCAGGAGAATGAATGGGAATTGGCAACTGGTGGGGGGAGGGTCATCTCTAGGATGTGCCAGAGACCTGGAATGGGGAGGCTCCCAGGAGTCTATGGGGATGACCTTAGCTGAGACTCATAGCAGTGGGGCTCTAGAACCTGAAGAGGCCGCTTTCTGTAGCAGGCAGGACCTCCAGTACAGGAATAAGGACACCAACCCACCCACAAAACTGAACCCAAAATGTGTCCTGTCCTGTCTACAAAGATAGAGCAGAGACTGAGAGAATAGCCAACCAATAACCTACCCAACTTGAGACCCATCCATGCAAGCACCAATCCCTGACACCATTAATGATGCTCTGTTACACTAGGGACACACCTGCCTGCTTCCTCATTCTCACCTACGTTTCCTCCATCTGTATTTGAGTTTACAACTTTGGTTTGTAGTAAACATTTCATGATTTTCAACATGATTTATATGAATGTGTGGGACTGGGAGACAGTGCAGTTGGTAAAGTGTGCTCCAAACATGAGGGCCTGAGTGAAACTTATAGAAATAAAAAAGGCATGTGGTTTGCACTTGTAATTCCAGGGCTGGAGAGGCAGAGGCGGAAGGATTCCTGAGAATCGTTGGCAAGGCAGCATAGCCTAATTTGCAAGCTTCCAAGCCAAAGAGACCCTGTCTCCAAAACAGAATGGACAGCTGCTGAGGAACAAACAATGTTTGAGGTTAATCCCTGGCATCCACATATATGTGCATGTGTGTCTGCCCACACATGGGCATCCACACATGTGCATGCACTCACACACACACATACACATGCACACTCACACATACACATGCAGAAAGAATTTGTAGTTTGTATTAGTTTCTAAGAATATATTAGCCTATACTTTATAATAATACACAGTTCATATTAGACTCTTAGAAGTGGGATTGAAATTTATAAGTTAGAAGTTTGTATTTTGGAAATCAATCTACACTATCAATAATCACATTCAAAGTGATGAAAATAATAAATATAGGTTACTATTCAAAGTTTTATTGCTAAACTATAATATATTTATTTCTGGCTTATATTTTGCCTATAATAAAAGTAGTAGATTTGAATGTTGTTCCTGTATTTATTATTATTATTATTATTATTATTATTATTATTATTATTATTATGTTTTCATATATTAGTGACAATTGGTGCATTAGGGATTCTAAGGCATAATTTTTTTTGCCTTTTTAGAATTTTAATTGAAAAAAATGTGTATGCTATATTCTGATCATACTTTTCCCTCCCCCAATTCCTCCTAGCTCCTGCCCACCTCCCCAAAGATACAAATCTTTCCTCTCATAGCACTAAGCAATGAAACTTAATTTGAGACCTCTATCTTTTATTTCAGAGCAATGTCCTGAGGGACCCATTCTGAGCAGGAGCACCTGACAGTGGCACGAGGCTGCTGTCACCTCAAATAGAAGAGACTCAATGACCCTCACCCCTAACCTGGTGCAAACACTCACATTGCTGGAACACAGTAAACACCGCATCCCTGAAGCCCACCCTCAAATGTGAATGTCCCCATGAGAACAAAGTGCTGGCGGGCATGGGTTAAGTTAAAGGAATTTTTTTTTTTTTCTTTTCTAGCACACTGGACCTGTAATGGTCCTGTAATAATGGAATCATTCTGTTTGTGTGGTCCTTCTAGGAAAGTAAATGTGTTCTTTGAAATACAGATTGGTGCCGGGCGGTGGTGGTGCACGCCTTTGAATCCCAGCACTTGGGAGGCAGAGGCAGGCGGATTTCTGAGTTCGAGGCCAGCCTGGTCTACAGAGTGAGTTCCAGGACAGCTAAGGCTATACAAAGAAATCCTGTCTAGAAAAAGAAAGAAAGAAAGAAAGAAAGAAAGAAAGAAAGAAAGAAAGAAAGAAAGAAAGAAGAAAGAAAGAAAGAAAGATCGGGAAACCCTACTCCAGAGACAGTATTCTAGTGGCGTTCATTCATTCAACAGGGGCATACCAAGCCTTTAGTACTGTGCTATGGGGTTGGGGCAAGGGAGGCAAAACCCCATGGTGCTAAGAAGCTTGGAGCCAGTGAGTGTTTGGGGAATTCTGGAGAGGACTGCTGAACAGGGCAAAGATTTGTCAACAGGAAGGAGGTACATGTGTGTGTGTGCACATACATGTGTTTGTGTGTGTGTGTGTGTGTGTGGTGTGGTATGTGTGTGTGGTGTGTGCCCATCCTTTGTGACTCTTTACCTCATATTTATGTGCAGTTATGTTCAAAGTCTGTGATAAATTTTCAGTTGAGACACACATATTGTATAATGTAAATTTTTATGGCTTCTCACTTGCTGTATTAGAAAAGGAAGAGCAGAAGGCAGTGTTTTTAAAAGAAAGAGATGCACAGGAAAACCTACAGAATCAACTAAACCGGCCTCATCAGGGTTCATAGAGACTGAACTGCCAACCAGGGAGCCTGCATGAAACTGGCACAGGCCCTTTGCACATGTTACAGTTGTGTATCTTGGTCTTCATGTGGGACTCCTAGTGTCAGGATCAGGGCTGTCTCTGACTACATTGCCTGCCTTGGTTTCTTTCTCCTAACTAGCTGCCTCATATAGTCTCAATGGAAGAAGATGCACCTAGTCCTACTGCGACTTGATGCCAAGGCTGGTTGATATCCATGGGAGGCCTCCCCTTTTCTGAATGGAGAAGGGGTGGATAGGAGGAGAGGAGGGAGGGGAAACTTTGGTTTTCCCTTCAATATACACACCAAGCAATGAAGCAAGCAAGTGAGTGAGTGAGCAAGCTAGCATTTCTGTGCCTGAATTCTCAAACCCAGCCCATTTCAGATGCTGTCTTCTGAGAGACACTTCAGCTCCCACAGTCTGAGGGCTCAGTCTTCCAGGCTGCTGTCCACTGTAGACACCAGTCACAGTCCTGGGATGTTTCACCTGCACTTCCGACAGCCATTCTGAGCTACCATTCCCACAATTCCTCCTCAGTCCATTGCTTCACTAAAGCAACTCATAGAGCTTGATGCTTATTGGCTAATTATAAAGAAGACTACACAGGATACTGGTAAGCTCCAGGTGACGACCTGAAGATGGCACCCTCCAGGAGCCTCCACATGCTCACAACTGGTTAGTCCAATTCTTTTTGTTTTGGTTTGGTTTGGTTTTTTGTTTGTGTTTGTGGTTTGTTTTTTTTTTTTTTTTTCGAGACAGGCTTTCTCTGTGTAGCCCAGGCTGGCCTCAAACTCAGAAATCCACCTGCCTCTGCCTCCCAAGTGCTGGGATTAAAGACGTGCGCCGCTGCCACCACCACCCGGCCAATTCTTTTTTTTTTTTTTTTAAAGATTTATTTATTTATTTTATGTATGTGAGTACACTGTCCTGATGCATGTACACAAACTTGCTCGCACACCTGCACACGAGCACACAGATTACTACATCTGTTGGATATTTCCACACTCAGTGAAATCTCATTCCATCTAGGTACTTTTGGAATGGTAATGAGTTCCTTGACTTTGCGAGTCGGAAACAGAAAAGGATAGACTAAATAAAACTAGCAAAAGGTACAGAATTCTTCATTGTAGAACTCTGATTTTGGCATGGCTTGTGAGTGAACCTTGGGCCTCACACACGCCAGATAAGTATTTTCCCACCAATGTGAACTGCCAGTCCCTGTTTCAGAACTTTTATGATTGTTAGCCTCCTGGATCATGGCAGTAGCCATTTTAACCCAGTTATATAACCACTGCACATGGGTACAAGTAGGTCGTGACTTTGATTTTTCTAGTTATGTTTCAGTCTTGAAATGTCCAATTGCAAAGGAAGGCTGCTTCCCTCTTACTGAGAGCTCTCTCCTGTGACATTATCCCTGAGTTACCAAGAACCTAAGCTGCTCCTTCAATCCAAGACAGGCGTTTCCTTCCTTATTTTTACTGTAGCTTTCAAAGCAGATGTGTCTGCTCTGCATTTCCTTCTGCAGATGTTGGTGCCTCGTGCAGTTACAAACCTTATCCTGCACTCTGGCAATGTTAGCCTTTACCGCAAGGATGTCTGTGCATATCAGAGACTGCATTCTTTATGTGAAAAGCTTTTAGACAGAGAAGTTGCTCTTTTTAAGTTCACATATACATATTTTTTCAATTTGTCTTTTAAATATCTTTCGTTTATTTGATAATTTCTTACCTGTTTTATCTTGATTTACCTAATTCCATAATTCCACTTTCTCACTCCCTCCTTTATACCCCCAACATATCTAACACACCTTTCCACTTTCATTTTCTTATTCTCTTTCCCCCTGACCCCCGAGACAGAGTTTCTCTGTATAACCCTGGCTGTCCTGATACTAACTCTGTAGACCAGGCTGGCCTCAAACTCACAGAGATCCACCTGCCTCTGCCTTCTAACTGCTGAGATCAAAGGCACACACTATTGCCCAGCTCTCTCCTTTTTGAAAAAACCCACGAAGTCTAGGTAATTAGTGCTGCCTGCTGGAGTGCTGGTTGCTCTTGTTGCTTTGATCTTTGCAGGTAACTGTGAGTCCATGCAATACTCATGCCACAGTGCTCTTCCCGTCCTCTGGCTCTTCTCTTCAACTCTCTTCTGTGATGTTCTCTGAGCCTGAGGGTTGAGTACTCAACAGTCACTTATTCTAGGCATTTGGACCAGCTATGAGTCTCCATGTTCTCAGCATTTAGCCATATGAGTCTCCCCATTAACTGCTGCCCACTATAAACAGAGGGTCGGAGCAAGGTGAGAAGAGCACTAACCTATGGGTATAAATTATCAGAAGGTAGTTTGATAAGATATCCATGAATCAAAACGACACCCTCACCCATCAACAGGGCCTATGACTTCCCAAATCATGAGCTTTGGGCCATATTTACAGCACCAGGCATGATTCCTTTCTGTGGACCAGGTGTCAAGCTCAATCAGAAGGTAGTTAGTTATGTAGCATTCAGTACCTGCTGCTGGGTAAGAACATTGATTACTTTTCCCCCTCACCAGTTTGCACAGCATCTTCTTATAAAAACTAGCCCATGGGGAGGAACTTTCCGGGCTGGCTAGCTTGGTTTCTCTGTGCCCTGCCATCAAAGGATGTCGTATCTTCAGCAATAGGTTCTTACTACCTAGCAACGGTGAGCGACCAAGAGCAACGGCAATTGCTGTGTTCTCTGGGGAGGGGCGGGGCTTCTCCAGCTTCCTTAATTGATAACTCATAATTGAATGTTCATTTAATAACTCATTTACCTGGAGGAATGTTGTCTAGCCTTGCATGTGTACATATGTTCATTGCTTATTGATTATTTCTATGTTCATTGATTATTTCTAAAGTGCCAGCTCTCTGCTTAGGCACATCAACTTCCTGCTGATAGCCTCACACAGTATGGCAATCTGACTCAGCCTGTCTATCAGCCCTTTGTAGAGTCCACATGTGAGCCTAGACCTTCATGATGAGTTAGTCTCTGAGGCCTTCCTTTGTCTTCTCAAATAGCATACAAAAATGAGGACCATTCTAAGTCATCAGACAGAGCTACAGGAAGACAATAGAGTCACTTCCCTTCTTGGATACCTGACATGTATAAAAAGTCCTTTTTGTGTCCTGTGTACCATGTATCCTTAGATGGCAGGAGATTCCACCTTACCCTAGATGGTTGCTAACTTTCAGTTGTCCCCTCAAATAATCTCTTTTCTTTAATTTTTTTAATCTTATGTGTTGTCTTAATTTGGGTTTTATTGCTGTGAAGAGACAACATGACCACAGCAACTCTTAGGAAGAAAAACATTTATTCTGAATGGCTTACAGTTTCACAGCCCATTGTTGTCATGGTGGGAAGCATGGCAGTGTGCAGGCAGACATGATGCAGGAGAAGGAGCTGAGAGCTCTGCATCTCGATCCACAGGCAGCAGAAGGAGACACTGGGAGTAGCCTGAGCATATGAAGCCTCCAAGCCCACCCCCACAATGACACACTTTCGCCAACAAGGCCACAGCTACTAACAGTGCCACTCCCTATGGGCCAAGCACTCAAATACATGAATGGGGGCCATTCCCATTCAAACCACTACATGTGTGTTGGTATTTTGCTAGTGTGTATGTCTGTGCACCATGTGTGTGCTTGGTACCCAGAGAGGCCAGAAGAGGATGTCTGATCTCCTGGAACCAGAGCAAGCACCAACAATCCAACAGCATGCCATTTCTCTGGCTCTGCCAGCTTCTGATAGAGATTCTGGCAAGGATACCATTTTCTCAGTCTGACCATGGTCAGTGTGTATAGTAGCTTATTTTGGGGGATTTAACTTGTGATTAATTTCTTTATTATCTTTATACTTGAAATTTACAAAACAATTGAGGTTTTCAATGTACTTGCACATACATTTTAAATTAAGTTTATGGATGTGCATACCTGTGCATACACTCACTATAGCCCACGTGTGGAAATCGGGAAACAACTTGAAGGAGTTAGTTCTATCCTTCCTTCCATTATGTGGATCTACAGGGGTAAAACTGAGTCATATGCTTGGTGGCAATCACTCTGTGTACTGAGCCATATTGTCAGCCTCCTAATGTATTAGTTGTGTATAAATGGTCGCTCTAAACTAGTCTCCAATGACAGCCTCAAAGAAAAACATATTAATGAAATATTACTCATATCCTTTTAGTATTATCATTGATACTACTGTTATCTTGCCTTTGTCTTTAAAAATGGATGGCACTATTGAGTAGAAGTCTTCACCCAGGTAGGACTTTACAGTTTGTAAAATACATTAAGTAGCTGGGGATTATGAACATAAAAATCAAATATTTGTGAAGTCAGACACTCTGACATGGGAGCACTATCCGCTTAGTGCTTTCTGCATCTTACAATGTTCACAGAGGTTTGCAATGTGTCTATGATCTATAACCTATTAGGATGAATTAAGCAACTGTCCAGTGAGCTTGGCTAGTTGACCCATGATTGTGTCAGTAACCCTGGCTCCCCCCGGCATCTTTTGCCATTCTGAATAGATTGATCTGAGACCTGTGAGCACGAGTATCCGGCTTCATATCAATAGCGTATTAGTTCAGAAGATTCAACTGTATTGTGTGACTTGGCTATGATATAGTTTTCATGAGAAGCCAGGTTCTATAGTCCAATAGCTTTAAATTTTTCTTTTGATAATTGCAGTTGTAACCAGTACTTTGTTTTGTTTTGTTTTGTTTTGCTGTGTGTGTTTTTTTTTAACCACCAAAGGTTTTAAGGCTGACCACTCTGGCAGTGGGCCATAGCTGTTACATAAGCAAAACCAGGCCGCTGCTGTATGAGAGGAATGGAGAATATTTACACTTAGAACATGCTCTAGTGATTGCTGTTAACACCTACTTAGAGGCAATTTTTTTATTTTTATTTAAAAATGTTCATACAATATATTTTGATCATATTTTTCCTTCCTCCAACTCCTCCCATATCCTCAGACCTCACTTCTACCTAATTCCATGTCCTTTTCCCCTCTCCCTTCCCCGCTTAAAAAAAAAAAAAATCAAAATGGAGGTTATTTTAAGCAGATTTTCCCCCAATTAATTCCCTGGATTTTTGCCCTCTCACCCTTTAAAAAAAAAAAAAAAAGCTGGCCTTCTTTTTCTATGACTACACTCTTTCTTGACATGCCCCTTTTTAATTTCCCCTATTATTTTTTCCATTTCAACAGCAAAGCATTTTTTTTCTGATATAGACAGAATTTAAACATGTAGAATGTCAGGACTTTAAGGAATCTAGAAGATTAATCAAGTAACACCCACTAGTACTTCAACTTGTGAGTCTCATCTTGCCCAAATGGTTGGATGTTCTGCTGTGGAATCAGAAGTTCAAACACACTAAAGTAGCTTATGTGGAGACAGCGAACGGCAGAAAGGAGATTGTCTCAAGATCCTTGAGTCCAGGGCTAGTATATCCATCATGCCCTGGCATGCTAATGTGCCTGTAGTGACGCCCATGGAGGAGGGTAAGGGCGGAACCAGTAAGTTAACCCCATAAATGGGAACGGGTTAGTTAACAGTGTGGGATGGAATGGTTTGAGTAGCAATCAGGGTTGTTTTTGTTTGTTCATTTTTTAAAATCACAAAAATATTGGAGTTCATCACAAATTTCACAAGATAAAACTAAAATTCCTGTCACAGAATATTAAAATTATCTCAAAAAAACATATTAAAATCACAAATTCAAGAAAGTCCTGCCTGAAAATGACTATGTTTTAACTGTGTAATTGGAGGATTTGATAAACTTCCAGGTGTCTGTAAAAAAGGTATGAGTTTGGGGCTGGGGAGATGGCCCAGCTAATGAGGTGCATTTTCTGTAAGCATGAGGTGCTGAGTTCAATTCCAGAATCCATGTGAAAACCCAGGCATGGTTGCACACACTTGTTACTGGTTAAGAAGTGTTAAGAAAAATATTCTGATTTTAAATGTGAGCTCCAGGTAGCTAGGTATGCTATGTACAGACATTCTATCTCTGTACTCGGCACAGAGCTCCAAGGCAAAGGCCGCTCTTGGCATTATGAACTTCCAGGGAGGACGATGTGAGGGGATGACTTGTTGCAGGTTGTTTACTCTTCTTTCCTGGTCCACTCTTACCTTCTTTAGGAGGGGGCATATGAATTGGCTTCTAAGAATTGGGTTTTAAAAAGTTGGTTCTGGGTAGGAATTTCCACTGTAAACACCTGTAAGCTTTCCACTGGAGAAACCATAGCTCTTTGCAGCTGGATGAGGTTTATTGTTAAAAATCAATCAATCAATCAAATCAATCAATCAATCAATCAGGGTTCTGGATAGTAATGTCTTTACAGCTAGGAAAGACAGATGTAGTACAATAGGAGATGCAGCTAAAAAAGTTCAAGAAGTTTTCATTTAAAGTCTTAACTCAAGATCACAGTTGGGGGACGCTAGGAATACACTGCAAACTCCTTTCCTCTCGATCCAGTCTCTCATTTGTTTTCTTCTTTATATCCTGAACATTAACAAGAATAAACCCAAGCCCTCCTTTGGAAAGTTCAATAGGTTTAATTACTACTGTCATCCACATCATATTATGTGTGAAGCTGCTTTATAGTGACACATTTGTCCATTCATTTATCCACACAACATTTAACATGCTTCTTGTAATTCACACAAACACTCACTCTAGAGCTCCAGGCTGCACACAAACAGGCTTCCTAAGCTCCTGCAGCTTGCAGTGATGAGGTGGTTTTAATATGAGCATGTAAGGAACTGAGAGCCTTCTGATATTTGAAATATTAGAATGTGGTATAAGAAATATGAGTATTTTTTAAAAAGTAGAATACAACAAATATCTCAGCAATTAAAATGTTACTCTATGTTCATCGGTTGTCTGCTTCTAGGAATGATTGTTAATTTGTCCCAAACATGTATTCATTAATAAGACAAATAGTTTTAAATCTACTGCCAATGGAATCAAATAAAAAAGCATGGTACAATCTCCTCATAATGTGGATTTGGGGGAACAGATAGCAAATGTTCATTCCCACAATTTCCTAATGGTTACCTAAAAGAAATAAAAAACTAGATTATAAAAATTATAAAAACCAGAAAGTGAATATGCTTTAGACATGTTTTATAACAATATAGAGAAGTAATGAACAATAATAATAATAACACTGTGGGAATAATTATAGTTGACATGAATGAACAACATGTTTGATAAACAAATGATAACATAAACTGAAAAAATAAGTAATTCACAATTTAGATATTAGACATATGTCTAACTCTAGTAAACCAAAAAGTTTAGTGGTTTGTATACTTCAAAGAGATGAATTGTGGGACTGAGACAAACTAGAAACCAGGGCATGGAGAGAAGGCTTATCCCGTAACAACACTTGCCACTCTTTCAGGGACAGGAGCTCAATTCTATCTGCTACATAGACTGGCTCATAACTCTAGCTCCAGAAGATGAGGTTTTGCGTGCATGTGTGTGTGCATGCACACACACACATACACACACACCAAAATTAATCTTTTTAAAAAGATACTATATTTTTACTGTCAAAGACACTTAAAACCAAACTAGTACAGGATTTCTATGTGATAATTGCACTGCTAATAAGCATAAAATCATGGGTTCTCACTAAAAGATGTCAGTTCTCCCCTATATTGTAGCACGCTATTGATTGTATGTCTTTATAAATAACTACAGCCAGATGGGGAAAGTTTTCCAAAATGTGTTTCCTATGTGATTCCAGGCCTTGGAAAAATAAAAGTTCATTTCCACATTTTTTTTTTGCTTGTCATTCTCAACTGTTAACAGAATGTCTTTCTGTTTGTTAACAGAAAACATATATATATATGCCAGTGAGTTGGCATAGAAGGTAAACATGCTTGCTACCCAAGACTGACAACCTGAATTCAACTTCCCAGACCTACAAAAGCAGGCTATGGTGCCTCACACACGTAATCCCAACTTTCATGGTGACATGGGTGCTGGTTATGGTGGAATGGCCCAGGAGCTCAGGAGCCAGCTAGTCTGGAATACACAGAGAGGCAGAAACAAGGGAGAATTTGCTTTAACATAGTGGAAGGAGAAAATAACTCCTGAAAAATTTCCCTCTGACCTCTAAATAGTAGTAGTAGTAGTAATAATAATAATAATTTTTAGGTTACATATAGAATCTATTTGTTAAATTGTACTCAGATATAAATTATTCCCATTGTCTAAACAATAGGAAGTCAGGAAAGCAGTCTCAGAATCTTTTTTCTTTGGTCATCTTCAGTTTTTTTTTTCTCTGTCTTCTGTGCTGGAGTAGGTTCTCTCCCCCCCCCGCCCCCACCCCCCCGCCCCAGGTGTTAACGGCCATGGTTAGGAAGTGAGAAGTTAGGCACATCTCCAGAATCCATCCTTGGAGCATGGCAGTTCCCCTCTGTAGTGAGCAGTGACATGCTTTGTTCATGCATTTCAAAGGTCACCTTCTCTGTTTTGCTATCCCAGAATCCCAATAGGCAACTGTGAAAGGTCACGGGGACAGGGTTGATGCAGTGCAGAAGGGAGAGGTTCCTTTTATTCCTGAAGCCCCACAACCACACTCTCTAAATCTGGCTGTTAATATAGAATCCAGGTCATAAAGACAGGAGAGGACACAGTCTGTCCTTTAGGTGGCAACGAGTAGAAGAAGGTAAACAGGAAGCTGAGCAGGGCCCCTTTGGAAATGTCAGGAAGTATTGCTTCTCACTGCCAACACTAACAGGGAAGAGAGGAAGTCACGCTCAGCATCCACCCCCCGAAGAATGGCAAAGAAGAGCTGGAAGGTCTGCACAGAACTTGTGGGAGTGGCCAACCAATGACTCATCTAATTGGAGGCCCACACCATAAAAGGGCACCCGTGCCTAACACTGCTAGGATGATCAATGTCTTAAGATTTTATTGCTGTGAGGAGACACCATGACCATGGCAACTCTTATAAAGGAAAACACTGAATTGGTTCTGGCTTACAGTTTCAGAGGTTTATCATTATCATCACAGTGGGAAGCAAGGCAGCAGGCAGGCAGACATGGTGCAGGAGAAGGAGCTAAGAGTTCCATATCATGATCTGCAGGCAGCAGGAGACTGTCTGCCACACTGGGCGGAGCCTGAGCATATGAGACCTCAATGCCCACCTCCACAGTGACACACTTCCTCCAACAAGGTCACACCTCCTAACAGTGCCACTTCCTATAGGCCAAGCATTCGAACACGAGTCCGTAGGGGCCATTCCTATTCAAACCAACACAACCAGGAATGAGAAGCTGTGTAGCCAAAGACCAAGGGTAGAAGCAACTAGTCCAGTCTTCATGAGAGAGGCTGCCTCTGGTAGCTGATGGGAGCCAACACAGAGATCCACAGCCAAACATTAGGCAGAGAGAAAGCCCAGGTTGGAGGGTACCATCAGGGTCCTTCCCTTGGAAACCCATGGAATAAGAAAAGGAGGAATTGTGGGAGAGAGGAGTCAAAGACACTGGGAGAGCACATCCCACAGAATCACCTAAGTAGGGTTCATGGGGGAGGGGGGCTCACAGAGACCAAAGTAGCAACTGTGGAGCCTGCATGCATCCATGCTAGGTCCTTGGCTTGGTGTTCTGCAGGCTGCGGGGGGGGGGGGGGGGGCAGGGGGGGGGACTCCTGACAGTGAGAGTGGGCATGTCTCTGACTCTTTTGCCTGCTTTTGAGACCCTTTTCCTGCTCCTGGGTTGCCTTGCCCAGCCTTGCTGTGAAGGTTTGTGCCTGGTCTTATTGTATCTGTGCCATGTTTGGTTGCTGTTCCTTGGATGCCTATTGTTTGTTTGTTTGTTTGTGTGTTTGTTTGTTTTCTGGCAGGGGGATGGATCTGGAGGTGAGGGCAGGTGGGAGGAGAACTGGGAGGAGTGGAGGGAGGGGAAGCTGCGGCTGAGATGTATTGTGTGAAAGGAAAAGAAATAATTCTTTAGATGGCAGAGTAGGTCTGAAGGGCTATGTCTAAGGTCTGAAGGCTCCCTTCAGGCCTATCTTCAATCTAGAGCAGAGGTTCTCAGTCTGTGGATGGAGACCCTTTGGCAAACCTCTATCTCCAAAAAAAATTTACATTATGATTCATAACAGTGGAAATATACAGTTATGAAGTAGCACCAAAGTAACTTTATGGTCGGGGGTAACCGCACCATGAGGAACTGTATTTAAAGCATTGCAGGACTAGGAAGGTTGAGAACTGCTGATCGAGAGGAAGTTCCACAGCTGTGCTAGGTGAGGAAGAGGGCCTCTGTGAGGTGATCCTCCTGAGCACGGACCCTTCCCAAAATGACCTGCTCGTGTGTCTGAGAGCTATGACCCCTGTGATATCCCCAACCCACTGAGATGCTTGGTCATGTTCTAAAATTAGTAGCCCCTTTCATCCTTGATGTCCTACCATGGGCTGACGTTGCCATGGCAACCCACATAGTTATTGAAATTATTTGAACGACATGTCAGCCAAGGATGCCTATGGACTAACCTCCATGTACCCTGAGTGGGGTACACAGCCTAATCCCAGACCCATGGAGAGCCATGGTCACCTTGTCCGTCTCTAATACCCTTCATACTCCTGTTTCTCGGAAACAGACACTGAGTGATTACAGAAATGCCAACACATAAAGCAAATGAAGTCATGGTCCAGACTCAGAAAAGGTTGTACCAGTATCCAGGTCTGACGGGTGACGAGAGCTGGCCAGGAGGAGGCGCTGGAGAGATGCTCTGCAGGGATGGTGCATACAAAAGCAGACAGACCTCTGTCCCAGACAGACCTCTGTCCCAGGCAAAGCTTACTCTTCTCTCTGCCTTTAGATTCTTCCTAGCCTGTCCTCTATGGTCCTTCATTGATGTTGTACAGCCCAGACTAGGATCAATTTAATTCTGTGCACTTAATGTCCAGTGCAGACCTGGCAACCAGATAGAATTATTAATACATTGAATAAAATTCATGTAATAAACATCAGACCCTGCTACCTCCTTCAACATTAATATGTCTCAGTGATTATTAATTAATTATTGATTAATTATCAGTGATCATTAATATGAGCTCAGTTTACCTACCTATGAAATGGGAATATTATGTGAAGGTTCTAGGTAAGGGTTTCTCCAGTTGAGAAGGGGAACTTTTTCTTTTCTTTTGGCTTGTAACCTACCTCTTCCCTTTACAGGATAGAAAGCAGAAGTGGGCATCAATAACCTTCCAATTCCCGAGTTGATAACATTTAGCCATTCTCACCTTATCTCTTCCTTTTCTTGGCATCTATACTTGTGTGCCTCTGACTTTTACTGAACCACTTGAATGGAAGCCTCAGCAGACACTTGATGTTACTTTGAGATTTAGGCTACATTAAGCCAAGGACATGGGGCTGAAGAGATGTCTCAGAGCTTGAGTTCTTGCTACTCTTGCAGAGGACTGGAAGAATCCAGTTTCCAGCACACACGTGGTGGCTCTTAACTGGTGTAACTCCAGGTCCAGGGGTTCTAGCGCCCTCGTCCGGCCTCTGCAGGCAATAGACACCACATGGTTGAGCAAACATACATGTAAACACTCAAAAGCATAATATGAAAATAAATAAATCTTTTTAACTGGAATTTTATTTGATATTTTATTTACATTTCAGATGTTGTCCCCTTACCCCATTTCCTTCCCCCTCCCCCCAGGAACTCCCTATCCCATTCCCCCTCCTCCTGTTTCTATGAGGATGTGCTCCACCTACCTCCTCACTCCCACCTCCCCACTCTCGAATTCTTCCCCACTGGGCGTCCAGCCTTCATGGGACCAAGGATCTCCTTTCCCACCTATGCCCGACAGGGCCAGCCTCCCCTACATATACAGATGGAGTCATGGATCCCTCCCCATGTGCTCCCAGGTTGGTGGTTTAGACCCTGGGAGCTCTGGTTGGTTGGTATTGTTGCTCTCCTCATAGGGCTGCAAACCCTTTCTGCTCCTTCAGTCTTCTTTCTCACCCCTCCATTGGAAACCCCATGATCAGTTCAATGGTTAGCTGTGAGCATTCGCCTCTGAATATGTCAGAATATGGAAGACCTCTAAGGAGACAGCTATATCAGGCTCCTGTCAGCATGCACTTCCTGACATCCACATCAGTGTCTACCTTTGGTAACTGCACCTGGAATGGATACTCAGGTGGAACAGTCTCCAGACGGCCCCTCCTTTAGTTTCTGTCTCACGCTTTGACTTCATATTTTCTCCCTTGAGTATTTTGTTACTCCTTCTAAGAAGGATGGAAGCACTCACACTTGGTCTTCCTTCTTCATGAGCTTCACGTGGTCTGTGAGTTGAATCTTGGGTATTTCAAGCTTCTGAGATAATATCCACTTATCAGTGAGTGAATAACATGTGTGTTCTTTTGTGATTGGGTTTCCTCACTCAGGATAATATTTTCTAGTTCCATCCACTTACCTAAGAATTTCTCGAATTCATTGTTTTTAATAGCTGAGTAGTAATCCATTGTGTAAATGTACCACATTTTTTGTATCCATTCCTCTGTTGAAGGACATCTGGGTTCTTTCCAGCTTCTGGATATTATAAATAAGGCTACTATGAACATAGTGGAGCATGTGTCCCTGTTGTATGTTAGACCATCTTCTGGGTATATGCCCAGGAATGGTATAGCTGGGTCCTCAGGTAATGCTATGTCCAATTTTCTGAGGAACCGCCAAACTGATTTCCAGAGTGGTTGTACCATCTTGCAATCCCACCAACAATGGAGAAGTGTTCCTCTTTCTCCACATCCTCGCCAGCATCTACTATCACCTGAGTTTTTGATCTTAGCCATTCTGGTGTGAGGTGGACTCTAAGGGTTGTTTTGATTTGCATTTCCCTGATGACTAAGGATGCTGAATATTTCTTTAGGTGCTTCTCAGCCATTCAAGTTTCCTCAGTTGCGAATTCTTTGTTTTGCTCTGTACCCCATTTTTAGTAGGATTATTTGGTTGTCTGGAGTCGAATTTCTTGAGTTCTTTGTATATATTGGATATTAGCCCTCTATTGGATGTGGGATTGGTAAAGATCTTTTAACTGGAATTGAAAAGGAAAAAAAAAAAAAAAAAAAAAAAAAAAAAAAAAAAAAAAAAAAAAAAAAAGACAGTCCTCTATATACCACAGTAACAAATATCACAAGAGAGGCCAGCAGATCTCTGAAAGTTCCAAGCCAACCAGGGCAACATAGTGAGACCCTGTCTGAAACAACTGAAACTTAAAATTACTCGATCTTCAGGACCAGTCAGGGAACCACACGAACTTATGTCCAGTGTGAAGCAGATGCAGACATTAGACAGCTATCCGGGAGGGTGATGAAGGTGCAGCCACTGCCCAGCCACAGGAGGTAGATGCAACAGGAAGCTGGGACCAGAACTAGTGCCCTGTGGTCACAGTGCTGCGTCCGTCTGACTGCAGCTACAGTTTGAACACCGAGTTCCAACTCACAATCTCCTCACATCCTTTCTGTGGATGTGTAGTAGCTGGTTATTGCGGCTGCCATGTTGTTGTTTGAGATGGGATTTCTCATATCCACAGCCAAGAATGACCTTGAAGTTTTTGGTCTTCGTGCCTCTACCTCCCTGCTGCTGGAATAACGGGTGTGCACCACCGGTCTGTAGACAGGCCAACTCTCTATCAACTGAGGAAATCTCCAGTCTCAGTAGCTTTGTTTTGACATGGTTTCGGGAAGCCCAGGTTATCCTCAAAGTTGCTATGAGGACACTTTGCCTCAACATGTTAGGCCTTTTCACCCCTCTTTCCCTGCCCATTATTCAAAGTCTTTGTGCTGCCTTTGACTGTTTTGTCTCTTACTGCTAGAGGGCCCTAAAGGGAGAGGTGAGAAATGCAGTCTGAATTTAAGAATTAGACGACCACGTTCTGACCCGCGCAGCGTAACCCGCCTCTGCCTTGAAGAACCTGACCTCTAGGGCGTGAGCGGACCTGGGGAAGTTCGTAGCCGGAAGCTTCCGCTCGGGGTGCCGAATGGTCCCGCCCCCTCGCAACGGGTCCAGCGTCTCTCCCTAGAGACAGGAGGCACCGAAAACTTTGCTGTTTAGGGGAGCCGGTAGGTCCGTGAGGCGGCGGGATGATTGGGTTGGGGAAAATTCATTAAGGCGCAGAAGTGAGTGGACGCGGAGGAAGCACCCTTCCACCTTAAGATCACCTCCCCTCTCCCGCATCCCCTGACGAGTGGCCCCTAAGAGCCGTGACAGGGTCAGGGCTGAGGGAATAGGGTATAGAAAGCACCTTAAGGGCCTTGCTGTTAAGTCCTGACTTAGCAAAACGTTTGAGGTGCGGATCCTACTCCTATGCGGGGAGCATGTGACTCAATGCCCTCCCCCTACCAGATACGTCTCTCTCTTTTTCTGACCACAGAGTTGTTACAGAAATGGATTCCACACCTTCCTTTACAAACCCCATTCAATTATTTACAGGGTCATACAATCACTTAGCAAATGCATTCTGGGGACCTTCTGCATTCCAAGCCAGTGACTTCCCCATGGTAGACACCCAATTTCCAAAGATCAATGTTACTTGAAAATTCCTGTTCAGCAGGCAGGGGAGAACAAAGTACCATATAATTTCAGGCTGTGTTCAATGGTGCAAGAAGCTGTGGGCACAGAGCCAGTTTTCCTCAGGTGACTACATCAGAAGGATAAAAGAAGCCCCAAGCTTGTGAAAGAAATAACCACCTACAGTGCTGTTTGCCCAGTACTCTCAGCAGAGGTAGAGACTTCCAAAATCCTTTAAAAGTTCACACCCTTTGCCAAATGAGAGCTTACATTGTACCCTGAGATGTTCAAAGAGATGCAAGCGCGTTTGAGTCAGGAGATGGGTAATTTGGAAGCCTTCCTGCTCAGGCCCTCGTTGAGAAGCTATTTTGCACACATCTCAGGGTTTCTCCATACACTGCTTTGGACCTGAGTTTCCTTGTTTGAACAAGGTGGTGGTGGTGGTGGTAGTGATGGTGGTGGTGGTGGTGCCTGCTATGAGGACCACACACCTCTATGCTCCCCAACTCCCACATTCATTCAACCAAGTGGTTGAGCATGTGGGTACCTCCTGTTGGTTGTGTAGCATTGGCCAGGTCATGGAGCCTTTTGAGGGTTCATCTTCTCATCTCTGAGAAATGAGAATAGTCTCAATTTCCACACAGGCTTAAGATGGGATTGTGTTCTGAAATGAGTCTG
The DNA here is from genome assembly GCF_011762505.2 of Arvicanthis niloticus. NCBI lineage: Eukaryota > Metazoa > Chordata > Mammalia > Rodentia > Muridae > Arvicanthis > Arvicanthis niloticus. The sequence continues at coordinate 83,730,884 of NC_047660.1, read as the reverse complement.
CATGCCCAGTAACACCGTTCCTCGTCCTGGGCCTGCTAGGACCAAACCTTCTATCTCAGCAGCTTTGTTTCCTCACACAAGGAAAGGCCCACATACTGGACAGAACTGACTCCCAGAAGTTGTCCTCTGACCTCCACACACAGGTTGTGGCACATGCACACACATACGTACTAAGTAAATGTACAAAAATATGGAGAAGTCTAGAGGGATATAGCTGAACTCAACCTCTGGCTTCTACATGTGTACACACAGCTGAGCACATCCAGACACATGTGGACACAGGTTTATACAACACACACACACACACACACACACACACACACACACACACACACACACACTTTTTTATTGAAATTTTTATTGAGGTAACTGTAGACTTTCTTTTTATTTCTGTGCTACCGTTAAATGAAAACCTCTTACTTACCACCCCCCACCCCCAACACACACACACATTTACCAGATTTACTGGATTGCTTAAAGGATTTTCCCCTGATAATAATGTTTTGGGGTAGCGAAAAGACAGCAGTAGTTTTGCAAGAACTTGCTAACAATGACCTGCAAACCCTTCTCCTCAAGATGGTAGATGTGCCTATGGCCCAGTGCCACTCACTACTCCCTATGTGAAGACAAGAGGGTATATATTCCTTGAGCTGAGCTGACCCTCTGAGTCAGGGTCAGTGGATGCCACTTTGTGGCTTATAGGAGGATCTGTGGGCCTACTGGTGGTTATATTTGGCCTACTAATGGCAAGATCATAGAATCCTCTGATTCCTGGGGTATGGGAGAGATGGAACAGGGAAGTGCAGGTGTGGGATGGGTATGGCAGCCTTGTGCCCACATAATAGGGCATTAGACCTGCTTCTGACTCTGTGAAAGCCCTTCACTGGGTAGATGAGCTCTGGGTCTGCCCCTTCATCTCCCACAGCAAGGAAGGCAGGCCTTGCTAACGGAAGGGAAAGAGTGGCAAGTTCAGGAGGCTCTGAGTTGGAGGCATCTACAAGTTTCCTTCCCTCAACCCTTGACTCTCAAGGAGAACCATTGTCACCTATGGGACTCCTGGCATTGTCTGTCCTCTTGTGTTACCCATGAACAGCAGACTTGGACTTGAGGTGGAGAGGCAGCCTGGGCATCTGTGAATCACGGTGCTAACTGGGCTGACACGGAGGCTGTCAGAGTGTAAACGATACTGAATCTTTCCTTAGGAGCTCTGGCTGGGACACCTCTCTGAAGAACAGCATGGAGGAGTGTAATAAAGAAGAACCAAGCACTAGCTCTCAGGCCCCAGGATACTGTCCGGGGAAGGTTCCTGAAAGCCATGACCTGGAGAAGATATTACAAGAATCAAGTTATCATCCAGAAAGAACTCCCCCAAATCCTGACCCCAAGACCCCACCTTTACCCCTCACAGACTTAGGGCAGCCCAGGAAGTCACCTTTGACAGGCACTGATAAGAAATATCCTCTCATGAGGCAGCGTGGATTCTATTCTGACATCCTCAGCCCTGGAACCTTAGATGAGCTTGGGGTGAGTATGGCAGCTGGCCTTGATCCATCCATGAAGGTTCTATTCACCCATCTTTTTGACCTGGTCAGTATCAGCTCATTGGTTCACCTCCCGGATAGATGCTATCTATCCATCTGTCTATCCATCCATCCATCCATCCATCCACCTACCCACCCACCTAGCTATCCCATTCCTTAGTTCATTATTTTTTCAGTTACTTGATAAGCCCCTCCTATGTGCCAGACCCAGGACTGAGCATTGGAGACACAGAAAAGCTAAGACATCCACAACCCTGTTGCGATGGCCTTTGGAAGTCCCCCAGCACCTGTTCCAGTTAAGAAGGGGTGTATGGATGAGATCTAAAAGTTAGAGATGCATTTGATGGATAAGATAGGGTCTGAAGTACATGTCAAAGCAGGGAGAGATGCAAGCACAAAGCTGCTGGGGCTCTGAGAAGGCATGGCCCATGTGGAGAAGTGGGCATAGAAGAGGATGGAGAGATCAAGGGATGGTGCTGGGGCCTGGGGAAGATGGGAAGGAAGGAACCAGGAGAGAGTTCCCAGATCCCTGTAGGTTCCCAGTAGCTTTAGGGATATTTTAGGCAGGGGAAATTCTGGAGAAGCAGCAAGGATCCACTGGGACCCAGCTCACCAGTGGTGCCACAGTGGCCTTTGGGAAAGGAAGTGCACCCAGAGACAACTCCTGACTTTGCAGTTCCTGCCTCATGGCTTGGCCCTTGGACATACGCTCTGGAAGTGTTCTCTGGAAGGAGGGAGACTAAGTTGACCTCAAATGGGGCTGGCAGCCAGGGGTGTCCCAGGTGGCCTCAGTCAGATATCCCCCATGACCTCTGGACAATGCGTATGAGCTCCCCACATACTCCTGGGGTGCTCTTTGGTGGGCTGTTGGGAACACCCAGCCTTGGAGTCACCCCTGGGTCCTGACTGTGTGAAGCACTTGTACACATTCAGGGCTCTGGGCTTTGTTTCAGAACGTGTGCTGTGGCCCCTACATGACCCAGAATCTGATTCGTCAAGCTGACCTTGACAAGTTCACCCCAAAAGGTCAGTGCCACGAGCATTGGACGGGTGGTGGCAATGGGCATTCAGACTACCTCGGGTCTCATGGAAATAGCCTCTTCCTGGCAGAAAGCTTTGGTTTCCTCAAGGGTGGAATGGTGTTAGTAAATTATGAGCTTTGCAAAGGCCCAGTTCCCAGGAGCGAACTTGCCCCTCAGCAGAGGTGTGTAAGGGCCTGACACTAGCCTCAGGCTCCTGAGGGCCACAGTTCTCTCTACTGGGCAGGGCTCAGTGGGGTTTGAGTTTTTCTTCTCCCCCAGAATATGGGCTGTAGGGAAGCCAAGGTCATACCTGAGCTGCATCTGAAACAGTCTGGAATAGGTAAATGCCTGAAGGATTTTTTTTTGGAAAGGACAGGAGACTATCCATGGGCTTCATGGCATGTCTCAGAGCATGCCCAGGGGCAGGCCTGTGGCAGAGAGAAGATGGACTTGGCAGAACCCAGGTTATAAGATGGAGCCTGGCCTTACTGTTTTCCTCTTCCAGCAGATAGTACACCCTGTCCATCAGGTCCAGATGCCCCACAGTCACAAGCATCTATCCCATGTCCACCTGAAGAAAGGCCTGGCTTCTTCCTAATACTACTCAAAATATCCCTGTCAGCCCCTGAGTCTATGAACCCTTAAAATGGCACAGAAAACATCACAGCCATGGGCATTTGTGTGTTTGTACAAGGGTCTAGCTTTTTCTTGACAATCTCACAAGCACCTAGGATTCAAGAAATGGTGACGAGCCATGGGTCTCAGCCTATGGAGGATGTGACTGATGGCTCCTACCATCCATACAGGGGTGGGCCATGGTAAGGCCAGTGGCTCAGCAGCCTACCCCCATGAGGAGGAACATCCAAATGGGCCCCAGGGTGGGTGGTGCCTGTCAGAGGCCTTGGCAGGCACTAATAGCCTTCTATTCAGTTACCCAAGGCCTCTCTAGTACCTCAGATACTAGCCCAGGCTTCTGTGGGATTCCAAAGGACAACCCCAAAGTTAGCTCATGCACTGTAACTGCTTTTTTACTCCAGACAGGAGGTGGGATATCTGAGTCTCACAGAACATGGGGGAGAGTAGCTGCCCGTGGAATTCTATAGCATATTTCCACACCCCTTTCTTTACCTATAGGGTCTTGCTTTACCTGGTACTTTTCCCTCAGTACTTTGTGATACAGGATACCCCTGTCCTGGCCAACTGGGATGGTAGGTCAACCTGTTTAAGACCCTCTTCCCACTGACTCCCTCCCTAAGAATTAAGAATGTACACTCTGTCTGACACTGTGTAAATAGGGGTGGCAACCATTTGGTGGTATAAGGGAGACCACTCACTCCTAGAGTAACCAGGACACTTCACTCCTGGAAACAAGCCCAAAGAACATGTGGGATCCAGACACTAACATGTGACACACAATGGCTATCTGGGATTAAGTAGTATTTATCTTCCTTTCCAGTTGAGATCCTCACTAATGTTTCAGCTTGAGCACCGGCCCCAGTGTTAAAATAATTGGTGGCTTGAGCCGAAATGAGCAAGCATGCTGGCCTTGGGCTGGCAGAACAGCCCATGGTCTCTCATTTCTCCCTGACCATGCCAGGCTACAGGCAGGCCTAAGCATCCATAGCCCAGGCATGCCTACCTGGTTCCTGTCTGAGGAAGTGCCATATGGGATGGCTCAGGGCCAAGCTGTTGGCCCTGCCTGACTGCTCAGCTGCTCATCTTTCCGTTTCCCCGTAGTTGAATCGTTCATTGTTCCTGAGGACTTTCAGGAGCGTGTGGAGCAGCAGAGCATCGGCACTACCACGCGGCTGCTCACCCAGACTGACTTCCCAGTACAGTCCTACGAGCCCAAGGTGCAGGTCCCATTCCAGGTGCTGCCTGGCCAGTGCCCTCGGAAGATTGAGATTGAGAGGTATGCTGGAGAGCTGGAGAGGGAAGCCTGTCCCAAGGAGGTAGCATCAGCCAGGCTAGAGGGGCGGGGGACTGCAGACCACGAGGTGCTGAGCCCCGCAGCAGAGCCTGTGGAAATGTTCAAGCAGCTCTCCTTTAATAGGAACGCATGGCTTTCCCTGCTGTGGAACTGGGAGGGTAGCAATTAAGTCACTGAAGTAGGGCTGCCAGGGCAATACAGAAGTGGCACCTGGGGTCCTGGGTCTTTACTGACATCCCTGAAGCTACTTCATGAGCTGTCATCCGTAACTCCCCCTGCTCTGGCTAGGAGGAAACAGCAGTACTTGAGCCTGGACATTGAGAAGCTGTTGGCCAGTGAGGGCATCGACTCTAACAAGCTCATGCCCAGACACCCAGACCTGCAGCACCCACAAACCATCGAACAGGGCCATGACCCACTCTTTCCCATTTATCTCCCATTGAAGGTGAGCCACACTGCCATGCCCTGTCACATGGTGGTGTCACATCCCAACGGGGGCCCCCCCACACACTCCAGTCACAGGCACTGATTTGTCACACAGAGCAATAATCAGAACCCACCCCAGCTGTTTTAAGCATCCTGGGTTGAAGCAGGAGTGGTCCCCAAACCAATAGGCTTCCGATTCCCTATTCCTTCCTTGGAGTCCCGGACAGCCCATGTGCCTGCTCCCTACCCCAACCCTGGCCACAGGCATCTATGAGCAGCCAGGTTGAAATGAGGGGTGGTACACAGACCCCTGCTAGGGGCCCCCTGTGGGTGGGAGATTGTGAAATGGGGAGAGGGATGTAGGAGGGATTTGGTACCACTTCAAGGTACAAGCAAGGAAAACAAGTCTGGAGGGAGAAAGAGGAAGCACAGCCAGGCCTTGGCCCTTGCTGGCCTCCTGTCCCTCCCTCTGTGTCCTGTGTATCTCTTGCCTGGAGTCCCTGTGGGAAGCAGAGCGGGATCCAGATGAGTTCACTCTACTAAGGTTGCCTGCTGACAGCACCAAGTCTCTGCTGTTTCTGATCAGCATGAATTTCTCTTGAAATCCCAGAGCCGTCTGTCCCCTTGGGCCTGAGCTTGGTGCTTCCCCACAGTAGTCAAGAGAGCCCACATCCTCCTCTGAGACCCCAAACATCCTCAGACTGAGCCTTGAGTGGCTTGGCTAGATATGGATCCAGAGCACCACCCCATTCAAGCATTGTGGGTCAATGGAAGCAGCAGGGGTCTTACAGACCAGTCTAGGACCGCCTGGAACTACCTGATCTGGGGAGGCTGCAGAGGCTTTTGGCATGCTTAGTTTTGCTTGGCCGCTAGAGGAACTGTTTCACTGGACAGTTGCCTGTTTTCTCCAAGGTGTTTGATAATGAAGAGTTTGATTGCCGGACTCCCACGGAGTGGCTCAACATGGGCTTGGAGCCAGGCTCACAAAACAGGAAGCCTGTCCCTGGAAAAGCCCTTCTTCCCACAGACGACGTTCTGGGGCACGGTGAGCAGGACCACCCTGGGGTGGCAGAACTGTCTTGTCCCAACAACCCCTGGCCAAGACCTTTAGGCTCCCCTGGGATCTGGTTGCCAGGAGAGCTGAAGTATCTGCTGAAATCCCCCAGCTGTGATGCAGTCCAAGGATCTGGCCACACAGAGGCAGAGAATTCAAACAGCCAAGACAACACTGTTAGGAAGCTGGGGACAGAACAGCTAGGTGCTGTCAGGGAGCAAACAAACTGGGAGGCTAGAGAGATGGCTCAGTGGGTAAGAACGCTGCTGCTCAAGCATGAGGACCTGAGTTCAGATCCCTAACACCATGTAAAAAGCAAAGTGTGGTGGGCACATCTATAACCACAGTACTAGCAGTGTGGCTAGAGACAAGAAAATCACAGGGGCTTGCTAGATGCCAGCCTAAAACAATGCCCCCCCCCCCCCACACACACACAAAATTAGTGAGTTCTAGGTTCAGGGAGATAGTGAGACACATGGTATCAAAGTTACAGCAGAAAGAACAGAGGAAGATACCCGATGTTGTTCTTTGGCATCCATGAGCATGTACACAGGTATGTTTATCTTCACACACATACATGCACACACATACACACACAGCATATACGCACATCCACATATACACAGGCACACTCATGCACACACATACACACACAGAGCAGACACAAGAAAACCCTGTATTGGCAGCAATGTAAACATACCAAAGATGTTTGAGGACACAATCACAGCCCCTGCATTCACTGTTGCTCCTGCTCTCAGGAAGCTCTCTGATCTTTCTCGTGCATGGACCTCACCCATTGGCTCTCAGGGTAAATACATAGTTTGTCACATACAATTATGTCACTGCTTTCAAACACATCTCCACCACTAGTACTCATGTATCTCACCCACAGCCACACATTCACAAACACAACCACACCCTTCCCACATAGACCCACAGGATAGCACCCAGACCGGCAGTGTCTCATCCTTGCCCACATCTGTTTACATAGAGTACCCATGGTTTCTCCAGTGGCCCCAGTCTGTCCTGATGGCCACAGATGTTCTCTCCAATTGCCTGCTGTCAGGAATAGTGACAAGGTACACACAGATGCCATTCTGGCCTACGTGACTCGGTCTTGTGCAGAACTTCCTAGGAAGAGTCCCAAGTATGGTCTGGAGGCTGGTTGATGGAAATGCTGAAGGCTGTGCAGGATCAGAGGCCACTCTCTTCCATGTTTTGGGGTGGATGGCCATGTTGTGGCATGAGTCGACCCAGTTACCCAGTCACCAGGTGGAAGGCAGGACTATGGGAGCAAGGACAGGCTTTAAAACTCTGCGTCCTCCGCAAGACCCGTGGCAGTTCACTGAGCAGGCTGCAAACAGGTTTCATTTTTAAAATGTATTAATACTGGAATCAGTTTATCTGAAGCAGAGAAGAAGCAGAGTGTTTCCTTCACTTTGGATTTAAATGACAGAAATAATTTAACTAAATTGATCCCGGTTCTCCAGTTCCTAGCAATTAAGCCATAAGGAATAGGTCTGCATTAAATGCATTGAGTACCAGCTTCCTTGCTTCACTGGGTTCCTGGCCTTAAGCGGGGCTCGCAGGAAGCATCTGCCAGGGACCTCTTAGTGTTTGGTAGTCTCTTGAGCCAAGATGAGGTTGATGTTTTCACAAAGGAAGCATCCCAGAAAGGGAGGGGCAAAGTAAAACCTGGGCGGGTTAGGGCACAGAAGTGTCCTTGACCCAGCTGATGGCAGAGGCAGGGACATTTTCCTAGAGTTTCAGCCCTTTCTTCCTTAACCCAAGCTGGCAAACCCCCAGTTTGTTTTAAGCCATTACAGGTTGTGAAGTTCTCTGCTGGGTACTATGTGTGCATCTTACTTTTTCAATCACTTATTTAATACCAACTGTGCACCAATTTCAATCCTGGTCTCAAGTCTTCAGTTGTGCTTAAGATAGGACAAAGATGGCTCCTGATCTTAGGGGACTGTCAACAGTGTGGCCAAGTTGGGGTGAAGAATACAAAAAGAACAAGAGGTTAGAAAGTGCATGAGCCAAAGATGCTATGTAAAGCAGAGGTGCTTCTCCAGTGAGGAGCTGAGAATTAATCAAGCAGAGGTCATGGCCAATGCAAAGGGACCAAGGCAGAAGTGAGCCCAAAAGTCACAAGGATTGGCAGACATGCAGCATATGGGCAGAGCAGTGGTTCCTGACCCTGCTATGTCTTTCCGTCTTTTGACACAAAGAGGCCAGAGGACTTTACCTGGCTTTGGTCACCTTAAACAGAGTCACCTAGCTTCACCCATCATGACCACTTGTGATGGGTCCTCAGCAGTGTTATTTATAGTCCTGGATTTTGTTTTGTTTTGCTTATGAATATTTTGTCACATGTATGTCTGTGTTCTCTCTCTCTCTCTCTCTCTCTCTCTCTCTCTCTCTCTCTCTCTCTCTCTCTCTCTGTATGTGTGTGTGTGTGTGTGTGTATCTGGTTTTACTAGAGGTCAGAAGACAGTGTCAGATCCCCTGGAACTAGAATTATAGTTGTGAGCTGCCCTGTAAGTGCTGAGAATACAACCCAGGCCTTCTAAGAGCAACCAGTGCTCTTAACCACTGAGCCATCTCTCCAGTCCTACCCCAGTCCTACCTCCCTTTAAAAACAAAACAAAACAAAAACAACAACAAAAACTTTTTGTCTTGAGACAGGGTAGACTGTTTCCAGACTATCCCTGAACTTACTTTGTAACCCAGTCTGGCCCTGAACTTTTGCTATCCTACTGCCTCTGTCTCCCAAAGTAGCTGGGGTTACAGGCATGTGCCCTAGGCCTTGCACTCACGCGGGATTACAGGCACGAATCCCCAGGCTCTACACTCAGCCCACCAGGTGTTTTCTTTGGTTACACCTTTCATGGTTCCCCATCAGTCTGTGTCTCTTCACTCTTGCAAGGGTTGTGCCAAGAGGCCTAGTCCTTTTGGGTCCTCCCATGGCTAAGGCTTCCTCAGATGCCAGCTCTTCTGAGAAGAAGCAGGATTGTCCCTTGTTCAGCTGGAGCCAAAAACTATCCTGGAAGAAGGGACACCAGTCAGGTGACCTCTGACATCCATTCCCAACATCAGCTGCTGCATTCAGAAACCCCTCTCCACTTCCATGGCAGAGAATACTGGTAGGGTGTCCCCTTCTGTTTTAGAGGACCCCAAGAGTCAGGAACTGGACTATAAATGGTGCGAAGTTGGCGTCCTTGACTACGATGAAGAAAAGAAACTGTACTTGGTCCAGAAAACTGACAAGAGAGGCTTGGTTCGTGACGAGATGGGGATGCCCATCCTGAATGGAGGGGTCACCCCTGCAGGTACAAGCTCTGTGCCTTCCCTGCATGGGCCCCAGCTCAAGCTTGGCCCAGCCCATGACTACGACCCAATCCCACCAACTCAGCCCTGAATTCTTCCTTACTGGGATCTGCCCAGTAACCAGGGTCTGCCCCCTCACCAGTTTGAAACAGAGGACCTAGAGAAGGCACATGACCATTGATTGGCATGTTGGCTGTGAGCAGCTGGCCCAGTGGCTTTCAGCATGGAGTTGTAAAGGAAACCAAGGCCTCCTAATCAGTTGTTTGCCCGGAGTGGTGTGGAGGGGACAAGTGAATAGCCATCCCAGTGTAACTCCTGCCAGTACAAGGCTCTTTACAACATATTTCACATGCATAAATCTGTGTGTCAACCTTATAAAGTGGGCAAAGCAGGAAATGTCATTTTGCCCATTTCACATATTTGGCTATGGGGGGAGGCACCACACACCATACAATGACAAATTGCTGAGAGACACCAGTTCAAGTGCAGGTGACCAGAAGCCAGTACTCCAACCCAGAGAGCCTGACTGTGTACCCTTTTCACCCCTCTAACCCATCTCCAGGAAGGCCACCACTCCTGCCCACCCAGTACTGGGTCCCGAGGATCCAGCTCCTCTTCTGTGCTGAGGACCCACGTGTGTTTACACAGCGCGTGGTCCAGGCCAACGCTCTGCGCAAGAACACAGAGGCGCTGTTGCTGTACAACCTATACGTGGATTGCATGCCCACCGAAGGCCGGCGGGTCATCAATGAGAAGAGCTTGAGCAAGATAAAACAGTGGGCTTTGAGCACACCACGCATGCGCAAGGGGCCGAGGTGCGTCGTGTGCTGCAGCCACCCTGGACCTTTCTAAGTGGGTGGTGTTGCCAGAGCAATCGCTGAGACATCCCTATGAAGTGATGTCATGGGGCGTCTGTTACTGTGGTAAAATACCATGACCAAAAGCAACTTGGGAAGGAAAGGGTTTCTTTTATCTTGTGCTTCCAGGTCCATCACTGAGGAATTCAGGGCAGGAACTCAGGAAGAGCAGGAATCTGAAGGCAGGAACTCAAGTAGAGAGTCTGTGGAGGATTGCTGCTTACTGGCTTGCTCCTCCTAGCTTGCTCCTCATGGATTAATCAGCCTGATTTTTTTATACAACTCAGGACCACTTGCCCATGGGTGGCTCTGGGCTGGGTTCACCCAAATTAATCATCAATCAAGAAAATGTCCTACTGAGTTTGCAACAGGCAGTCTGACGGAGGCCTTTCTCTGTTGAGGTTCCTCTTTGTAAATAACACTAGCCTGTCTCAGGTTGCCACGGGTGACTTGCTGACTGCACCAGGCCTTAAATTCTAAGCACTGCCTGGTTGTCTCCATCGTGGAGCCTTATGGGCTCATGAATTCTTGCTAGGTTGAAAGGTTAGAGCGCATTGCAGCTTCTTTTTAATTTCCATGCTGAAAGGTGGACTGTGTCCTCTTCAGGATAACCTCCTGCCATTTTGTTACGTTCTCATCATCCTTGCTGACATAGCAGGAAGTCCTCAGCTTAATTTGCATTTTCCCAGAGACAGCCTTGAAGCAGATTTTTTAAAGACTTTTAATGTTTATTTTTATGTGTATGAGTGTATGAATATATATGCAACATGCGTTTGCCTGGTGTCTGTGGAGGCCAAAAGAGGGAGTCAGGGTCTCTGGATCTGGAGTTTCCCATGGTTATGAGCTGCTTTATGAGTTTTGGAAACTGAGCCCAGGTCCTGTGGAAGGGCAGGCAGTGCTCTTAACTGCTGAGCCACTCTCCAGCCTCTGAAATAGGTTCTTTCTCCAAGAAGGCCCTGTTGCTTTTAGTGGAGAATTTAGAAGCCAGGATTTAGGCATTTGATGTATTTGTTGCTACTGGGAAATGATTCCTGTAAGATTCTTAGAGCAGACAGATCTGGGAGAAATATTTTTTCTAGATATAGTTAATCTTACATATAGCACCTCTTCACACCTCCATATTCTCTCTTGTCTACCTGTTTTTTCAAAGTGTGAGCCCACAATGATACCTTCAAATTGACTGCACACCACATGGCTTATTCTGTCCCCACAGACTTGTGGCTTGCTTTACCTGAAGAGGATTAGTGTCCATCATTGAACACATGTTGGCTTATTTGCTCAGTCCTAGAATACACCTAGCTTCAAATGACTGACCTATGCCAGTTAGAGTCTACAGTTTTTAAATTCTTTTTGCTGTTTTGAGACAGTTCTGAACTCATCACTTCTGTGCCAGCCACTAAAGTGCAGGAATCACAGCTTCTCAGTAGACATTTCAGACATTTGTGTCCTTTTTCCATTAGAATGAGAAAGATTGTCAAAATATTGCATTCAAGGTTGATTTGTTTTGATTATCCTACATCAATAGGGTATATATACTTACCATTTTATGAGATATAGTTTGGTTCAATTATTTTAATTTATTTTTTTCTTTTTAAAATTATATTTGGGGTGTGTGTGTGTGTGTGTGTGTGTGTGTGTACACCAAAGTACATATAGAGGTCACAAGATGATTTTGGGGAATCTGTTCTCTCCTTCCACCATGTGGTTTCTGGGAATCAGATTGCAAGTCATCAGCCTTGGTGAGTAGCCTCTTTACCCACTGAACCTTCTCACTGACCCTCAATTTGTTTCTGTTACATATAAACTATATTACATTCACAATTTCTGCTCAGCAGTGTGTATGAGCCGCCTGTCTCCTCTCTCTGACAGTGTCCTGGAACACCTTAGCAGCCTGGCCAGAGAAGTGAACCTGGACTATGAACGTAGCATGAACAAGATCAACTTTGACCAAATTGTCTCCTCTAAGCCAGAGACATTCTCCTATGTAACTCTGCCCGAAAAAGAGGGAGATAAGGTGCCCAGTAAAGGTGAGAGTCACTGGACCCTGGCTGCCCACCTGGCTAGCTCACCCCACATCCGTCTCTCTTGATAGGATTTTGTTCAGTCACTAAGGGTCTCATAAACCTAGTATTCTCTGTGCCTACCCTGTTCCTACTTGTGCCAGATGCCAGGAAATCTTGACTGAGGAACAAGTGTGGTGTGTGTGTGTGTGTGTGTGTGTGTGTGTGTGTGTGTCCCAGTAATGCAGAAGCCACAGGTAAATACATACCAGGAAAGACATGGTCAAAAGTAGATGTTAGGCACCTGATGGTCAGACCTCAAAGATATATAAGCCTTCTTCCTCCTGTAACAAGAATAGAGTTGGGATTGTCACAACTCCAAGGACATAGAGAAGACCAAATCTCAGAACAAGACCCCAAGAGTCCTCCTTGCTTTGAGCCCACCCATACATACATTTCCTGGCCCCAGATTCATGTGTATGATGTGCCCAGGATACAGGCTGGGCTGTGGTTAGCAAGCATTCTTGTACCCAAGTATTCCTTCTTTGGGGTCCCAGGGCAGGCTCCAGACCAGCCTCTGGCTTTGTGTAGTAAGGGTAGGAGTTAGGGAGGGGATCCACAGGTGTCACACACTACTCAAGGGGGGTCAATGATGACTAGTGAACATGGAAGGAAACTCGGAGCATGTGACCCACTATGAGCCTTGGGGTTACCCTCAAAGGATAGAGTAAGGAAAGAGGGGTTCTGGGAATGAAGTTCTGGGAGGGAAGGTGTTGTGTCTTCTCCATCAGACACTCTGTAGATGAGTCCTGACAGCTCTGACGTGTGTCCCAGATGGCTCTGATGCTGGTTCTTGTCCCCTCTGCAGGGCTGGTGAGTGTCCCCGAATACCCCTTCCGGGAGCAAAAGGAGGACTTCACTTTTGTGTCCCTGCTCACTCGGCCAGAAGTCATCACAGCTCTGAGCAAGGTTCGGGCTGAATGCAACAAGGTGATCTCCATGTCCTTGTTTCACTCAAGCCTCTCCAAGTACAGCCGCCTGGAGGAATTTGAGCAGATCCAGTCTCAAACCTTCTCCCAGGTACCTGGGTATCAGAACATGGAGGATGGGGCCTTGGACCCTTGGAGCCAACAATCACAGCCTCAAGGCTCTGCTGAAGTGGGACAAGGGAGATGGTGGAGCCCATCCTGCAGGGCAAGGAGAACCATGGTGGTCTTCTTCCTTCCCAGTCCCTCTGAGCCAGCCCTAGTAACCTTAAGGCAGATCTCCTGTCTTAAAAGGGAACCCACTCCCATGTCACAACACTGGCGGACGAGGGTGCAAGGAGCATGGCTATAGCCTCTCTCCACTCAGTTCTATCTTACTATTCTTCCTGTGTTCTCCCTTTCTGCCTCTTTCTCTTCTGTGTGCCTGTCTCTTTCCCATGGCTATTCTGAGCACCACGTCCCCTGCCTCTCCTCCCAGCACCCCTGGACCCCAAATATCACACTGAGGTGTTGGTCTGCAGTGCTCTACAACAACTTGTGAGAGATTTTTCTCCATTGTCATACACATGAGTCCTTGAGGTGTCCATCTCCAGAACCTTGCTATATTATCTTTGAGCGTAATAGCTTTGGATGGTGGGTGCCTGTGGTGGCATTTTGATGACAGCCGTGTCCACACCAGGTGCAGATGTTCCTCAAGGACAGCTGGATCAGCACATTGAAAGTAGCCATGCGCGGCAGCCTTCGAGACATGAGCAAGGGGTGGTACAACCTCTATGAGACCAACTGGGAGGTCTATCTCATGTCAAAGTTGCGCAAGCTGATGGAACTCATCAAGTACATGCTGCAGGACACGCTGCGTTTCCTGGTGCAGGACTCCCTGAGTAGCTTCTCACAGTTCATTGGTGATGCTTGCTGCAGTGTGCTTGAGTGCGTAGATGACATGGACTGGGGTGAAGATCTGGTCAACAGCCCCTACAAGTGAGTCCAAGCACACCAGGTTCTTGACATCAGAGAGAGTTTAGCCATCTCAGAAGTGTCCTCTCCAGCTCTGGCTTCCATTCTCGTGTCCATCATTTTTGTGGTCACTCTCTGAGTTACTCAATTGATAATACTGAGCCTTTACCATAAACCAGATGTTGGTTTTAGAGAACTCTGAGACATAGTTATTACTACCAGTGGGAGGCAGTCATAGCAAGACATTTAATAGATACTATCATTGCCAATTCTATGATGAACTCTGGCGATGGACCTTTGCCTTGTGGTCAGGGAAGAGGTGGCATCTGAGGCCCGGGGACACTAGAGGTAACTAGCAGGACCAAATAGAACAGAAACACCACAAGTAAAAAAGGACTTGGGGCAACTGAGGAAGGACAGGCTACCAAGCGCAGATGGAATGGGAAGAGCAAGTAGGCAGGGGCAGAGGAAATGAGACAGGACAGAGGGACCAGTCTAGACCACCAAGAGTATTTTTAGAAAGGCGGAAGCTATCCGCGGGGCCCTGGCTGGGATGTATCATCAAGGCTTTTGATGTGCCTTGGACTTCTGAAACTGATGATAGTGGGCTCCTAGGAAGAGCATGGAGCCTTTGGAAGTGCCTATACCAGGTCAACCTGTCCGATGACTTCAAGACCAAGGTCTGGGGCAAGAATTTAAAACTTTTTCTGGCTGGCCCGGAGCCTTGCTCTCTAGTAAATTGGGGGTTTCTATATGGAGGAGAAAGCACTGCTATGCTCAAAGAAGCTTTCGATCACAATACTGGCAGGAAGGGACAGACATTTCCAATCGGCCCATTTCTTTGCCTCTAGGCCCCGGAAGAATCCTCTGTTCATCGTAGACTTGGTGCTGGACAACTCAGGGGTGCATTACAGCACACCTCTGGAACAGTTTGAGATGATTCTGCTCAACCTCTTTGACAAGGGTATCCTGGCCACTCATGCTGTGCCCCAACTGGAGAAGGTACATGCTACAGGCTGGACAGGGCCTGGCTGCTGAGAGCCACAGGGTGCTCTCCACATTCACATATTCAACTGTCTAACAGTGTCACTGAAACATGTCAGAGGCATCACAGATACCAGAGCAGTTTGTTACCGCCAGCCTTCCATTTAATAGGCAGTAGGCATGGCTCTGAAAATTACAGATATCTTCTTTAATCCTCAGCACAAATGGAACTGTTAACATCGCTGCCTTGTAGACCTGGAGAGATTAAACCAGTTCACAAAACAGCTAAGTGTCAGGACATCACTTTAAATCTTAGACTGATTGTACTAATCCTGCCATAGCAACATCTGTCCTGTATCCCAGCCCCTTTATCCTCTGCTCTGGGCCCCTGTATCCACCTCAGCTGTAGACTCAGGTGGACTTCCACATACAACCAGTAGCCAAGGTCTTCATCAAGTCACCACCACTGCATACACACCTAAGCTGCACACCGCCCACTCTCCAGGCCCGAGCCTCCATAGCTCAAGTCCCTTCCTGCATCTCCTGCTGTCAGTTAAAGCCATCAGCAGCCTGTCCTTGGCAAGTCTGAATCACACCAAGCAGGGAGGATACCGTCCCTCAGTGAACCTCACAGTAGTGTCTGCATTTGTATTAGTTTCTCAGATATGTCCTTGCAGCCCTTCCCATACTCCTGTGCCTATGCTTGCCCATGTCGCTGCCCATTCAGTCTTTAGACCACTCTGCCAACTACTCCAGGGTTCATCCAGCTCTGCCTTTTCTGTTCTTTTCTTAAAGCTGGTGATGGAGGACATCTTTATCAGTGGTGACCCTCTGCTGGAGTCAGTAGGGCTTCATGAGCCACTGGTAGAAGAGCTACGCGCTAACATCACCAATGCTATGCACAAAGCCATGATACCACTGCAGGCCTACGCTAAGGAGTACAGAAAGTATCTGGAGCTGAACAACAATGACATTAACACCTTCCTCAAGTATGTGTGCGTGTGTGTGTGCATATGCATGTGTGTGCGCGCGCGTGTGTGTGTCCATCAGTCCATCCATCTGTCTATCTGTGTATACATCCCCTCCCATCCTGCTAACCATCCTCTGTCTCTGCACATGTACACTGCTGCCTTCAGGACCTATCAGACTCAGTGCCCATCAGCAGAGGAGGTTCGAGAAGTGGTAATTACCCACCTGAAAGAGAAAGAGATCCTAGACAACTCACTGCCTGGCAGCATCATCATTGGTCCCTTCTACATCAATGTCGACAATGTGAAGCAGAGCCTGTCCAAAAAACGGAAGGCCCTGGCCACCTCTATGCTGGATATCCTAGCCAAGAACTTACACAAGGAGGTAGACAGTGTAAGTAGCTACTGGCCAGGCCCTAGCCACCACAGCAACACACAAGCAGCCTTAAATACATGGTGTGCTCCCACTAGTAAGATGCCCTAGGCAAAGCCTATGGTGTCTTCAGGTGCCTGGGTCAAAGAAAGGACCTGGAAAGCATTCTGCCTTGATCCCTATCTGCATTCATATGTATCTATATATTAGTAGAAGGTTGATATTTCCATCCCTAGACTTTCGGAATCCTGGGAAGTTCTGGTGAAGTACAGGCTGAGCTGGATTGCTCCGTGGAGCTGAGAGTATGCAAGTGCAGATATCAGATTCCCTAAGTTTGTTCCTGGATCCAGTCTCAGAGGAGACTTTGTCTCAGAAAACATTTAGCAACCTAGTGAACCTGTCCGGAACGTCTCTCCTGGGAAGAATGGTAGAGGGTGGCCATGGTAGAATAATTGACTTGAGGCCCTGGGGACCTTGAAGAGAAACAGGTCCCAGTGTAGGCAAGGCACATACCATCCCTAGAACCCTCCAATCCTCACCCACCAGATCTGTGAGGAGTTCCGAAGTATTAGCCGCAAGATCTACGAGAAGCCCAACAGCATTGAGGAGCTTGCTGAGCTTCGAGACTGGATGAAGGGCATTCCTGAAAAGCTGGTATTTCTGGAGGTAAGGCAGGCACACTGGTGCTGGGTGTCCAAGAGCCTGGTGGAGCCAGAAGTTGGGTGGTACAATAGGGACCCAGTTAGAGACTAGGGGCTGAGACAGGCAGAGGCTGGGAGATCAGAGCCAGTAGGCAAAGTAAAACAGATACCCAGGGACGTATAGGGTAAAGTTTGTGGGGTACAGCAGGGATTCAGAGCTGTACTCTCTGAGCAGTCAGGAGGACTGAAAGCGTAGGTTGGAGGACTAGAGCCAGACATGTGTTGGCAATGACTCCTAGAGCCCTGGGCCTGGCCTTGAAATCTGTTAAGGCTTCTATCTGAAAGAAAGTGCCTTTTCCCTGGCCCCAACCACTTTGGAGATCCCATTCAAGTAACCCCCTCCCCCAGCATGGCTCGTCATTTCCTGTTCATGCAGGAGCGGATTGTAAAAGTCATGTCTGACTACGAGGTCATGGATGAATTCCTTTACAACCTTACCGTAGACGACTTCAATGACAAGTGAGTGGGAGCGTTGTTCCCAACACTGGATGTTGGGTGGGCAGCAGGAGATGCCGGGCTGCAGTGGTGCTCAAAAGTGTCAGCTGTCACAGGCTATGAAATCACACCAGAAATGCCCTTCCAAGATGCCCTAAAACATGGCTCCACCAGGGAGCCGGGAGCAGGCAGGATCAAGAGGCTTAAAGGCAGAAAGAATATGTGGGAGCAAATTCTCTTGGTCTGGAGACCCTGTCACTGTCCTATCAATGGCCTTGTATACACATATATGTTGGACATGGACTGGTTGGGGAACAGTGAGCAAAAGCAAACGAGCCAATTAAAAAGCTCCTGAACATCAGAAACAAACCCCTCACTCAGTTCTGCCTCACAGATGGAGGTCCAGCACATCAGCCTGACCTTCCTGAACCAGCTGCAGTTAGAAACCTTAAGTTCCAGTGAGACCTTGTGTCACGTGGTAGAGCGAGTTGCTGATGTGCCATCAGCTGGCCTGATGGCCTTGGCTGGTCAACAGATGCCTGAAGGCTAGAAACTAGACTTGATTTTGCTTCAGAGAACCCTGGGATTTCAGAGGAAATATGTATTGTCTTAGCTAAGGTTTCTCTTGCTGTGATAAAATATCAGGCCAAAAGCAACTTAGGGAGGAAAGGGTTTATTTTGCTCACAGTTGCATATCACACTTTCTCAGCGAAGGCAGTTAGTATAGGAACCTAGAGGCAAGAGCTGATGCAGAGGCCCATGGAAGAGTATGACTTTCTGGCCCCTATTGCTTGCCCAGCCTGCTTTTTTTTTTTTTTTTTTTTTTTTTGGTTTTTCGAGACAGGGTTTCTCTGTGTAGCCCTGGCTGTCCTGGAACTCACTCTGTAGACCAGGCTGGCCTCGAACTCAGAAATCCGCCTGCCTCTGCCTCCAAGTGCTGGGATTAAAGGCATGCGCCACCACCGCCCAGCTCCAGCCTGCTTTTTTATAGCACCCAGGACTACCAGCCCAAGGGTAGCACCACCCATGATGGTCTGAGCCCTCTGATGTCAGTCACTAAGAAAGAAAGTGACCTATAGGTGTGCCTATAGCCAGATCTTATGGAGACAGTCCCTCGATAGAAACTTCCTCCTCTCTGATTATTCTAGCTTGTGTCACGTTGACATAAAACTAGCCAGCACACTTGACATCACTCTCTTGTTATGGCTGCTTTGCCCTTTTGCATAGGCACACTAGAGTTGCATCTCACTGGGCATGGGTGGCAATGGCAGCCTCTCAGCTCACTCAGACTCCCCAGTTCCCCAGTTTCAACTAGATCCAGCTGACACCTGGATTCTCTCATTCTACTTCACCCCAACCCTGTTCACAGTCTAGCTGCCTACACTTGGGACCTGGCCATGTGGAAGGATGGCCCTTCCTTTCTGTTCTATCATTTCAATTGTGACATCTCAAATCCTGGTCCTCTTTCCTGCCAGATGGGCTGCCAACAACTGGCCCTCTAAGATCCTTGGGCAAATAGATATGGTGCGGCAGCAACATGTTGAGGATGAAGAGAAGTTCCGCAAAATCCAGCTCATGGACCAGAACAACTTCCAGGAGAAGCTGGAAGGGTTGCAGGTGGGGCTTGGCTTAGGGGTCTTCTAGGAACTGCATTCTCATTCTCTTTCTCTCTCTCTCTCTCTCTCTCTCTCTCTCTCTCTCTCTCTCTCTTTCTCTCACCCACCCATGGTCTTAAGGTCTCCTTAAGTCACTCAGCCTGGCCTCATACTCACTGTAGCTCAGGCTAGCCTTGAACACACACACACACACACACACACACACACACACACACACACACACACAATGCTATCCTCCGTCTAGCATATCTAGATGTTAATGCCAATGTATGATGGGTGGCTGGATGACCAAATGTTTTAAATGGCTGAAGGAATGAGATGCCTGGATAGAAAATTTCAGAAAATTTAACAATAATGGACCAAATTCTCTTGATTGTGTAACTGGCACCCCAGTGGGCAGTGAGCATGATGTTCAAAGAGTCTGTTCCCCAATCCTCGAACAGCCTGCTTGCGACTGGCCAGCAGGTGGCTCACTTCAAAACAAAGTTCTCTCAGAGCTAGGGTCAGTGGTATGTGGGATACGTGCTCAATCATAGGACTCCGGTGCATTTGGCTCTTGCTCCTTGGCCTACAGCTGGTGGTGGCTGGCTTCTCCACCCATGTGGAGATTGTTCGAGCCCACGAGATTGCCAACGAGGTGCGGCGGGTCAAGAAGCAGCTGAAGGACTGCCAGCAGCTGGCGATGCTCTACAACAACCGCGAGCGCATCTTCGGCTTGCCTATCACCAATGTAGGCCTACTGTGGGGTCCTTGTCCTACTTCCCGGGCCTCAGGAAGCAGCTTGGATCTGTAGCCATAGCAGAGCCCAGCTGCTACAGGGCAGGGCTTGTGCATGCTGGGGTAGAACTGAGCTGGCTACAGGGTAGAGCAAAACTTCTTGGCTCTGGGGATGGACAGTATAAACAAACAGGAGGCTTCGGGGAGCCTGGGGGGTGTGGAGCAGTCAGCCTAGACCTTGGAAGCTCAGCATCCAAAACTTACATATAGCAGGAGAAGGGAAGTCCTGACTGGGTTCTTGGGGGCAAGAACAGAGATAGCAGCCAAGAACAAAGAAGGAGCTGGGGCCTGGCCAATGTAGAGATGGTGGGGAGAAAGCCCAGTGAGCATCCTAAGGGTCTCACCCTCTGCCCCTGTAGTATGACAAGCTCTCAAGAATGGTGAAGGAATTCCAACCCTACCTGGACCTCTGGACCACAGCCTCAGACTGGCTGCGCTGGTCTGAGAGCTGGATGAATGATCCTCTGTCAGCCATTGATGCTGAGCAGCTGGAGAAGAATGTCATCGAGTCGTTCAAGACCATGCACAAGTGTGTGAAGCAGTTCAAGGATATCCCAGGTAGCTGAGAATATTCACTGGTGGGGCCCATGCAAGTCATGACGTTTTTGTTGGATGGGTTTCTTCTTCCCCATCCAACACTGGTCAGAGAGCATGGTAACCATTCCTTTCCTGTGGACCTAGCCTATCCTCTTTTTCCTCTGGACTGGCTGACTTTCATGCTTTTCTGCCCATCCGGCAGCATGCCAAGACGTGGCTTTGGATATCCGAGCACGCATAGAGGAGTTCAAGCCATACATCCCGCTGATCCAGGGCCTGCGCAACCCTGGTATGCGGAACCGGCACTGGGAGGTACTGTCCAATGAGATCAACATCAATGTCAGGCCCAAGGCCAACCTGACCTTTGCCCGCTGCCTTGAGATGAACCTTCAGGACCACATTGAGAGTATCAGCAAAGTGGCTGAGGTGGCCGGCAAGGAGTACGCTATTGAACAGGTGGGTACCCAACCACCACCAGGTCTGATCCCACTGCTTAGCCCCTGCTGAACAGGCTGACCTCTAGTCCTTGCAATGATAGCCATTTGGGGGGGTAACCGTAATGGCTTCCTGGGGTAACAGTACATTTTAATAAAAGTTAATGTGGCTGGAGTTCTTGGCCTAGTAGCCACCATTGCTATAATACTCAGTTTCCCTGCCAAGACTCTAGCAAGGAGCTAATAGCATTATTATCATTTAACAGATGAGCACAAGAGTTGAGACTGCAGCCAGCCTAGATGCATGAGTTTAATCTCCTGCATTGTTATTAATTAATTAAGTAATTAATTAGATAACCTTGAGGCTCAGGGAGGTTCAACAGTACCCAAAATAATATTCTTTAGGTGTGAGCAAACTCCTAACTGGCACGCAAGTGCCTCTCATGTTGCACACATATGAACTTGAGTCGACCCTGCATTCAGACAGAGGCTTGCTGGGAGCTTGCTGATTAGATGAGCTGGGAGTATTTGCCAGTGTGGCTCACACAAAAGCCATGCCCGGCAGAGTCCATTGTCCCCTGTCCAGTACTAGTTGGACAGCATAACAACCAGTTCTTTCCAGGCACATAGCTCTGACTGTCCTCCTACCGCAGGCACTAGACAAGATGGAGAAGGAATGGTCAACCATCCTGTTCAACATATTGCCCTACAAGGAGACAGATACCTATATCCTCAAGAGCCCAGACGAAGCCTCGCAGCTGCTTGATGACCACATTGTCATGACTCAGAGCATGTCCTTCTCACCGTACAAGAAACCCTTCGAGCAGCGCATCAACTCCTGGGAGACCAAACTGAAGCTGACCCAGGTGGGCCTTCCTCCCTTTGTCCTCCCCTCCTAAGGAGCACTGTCTACCAAGTAGCACTTACTAGATTTAGGTGTAGCCTGTTGCACCTGTTCCCCCAGCCCTCCACTCTCTGACAAGCCTCTATCTGGAAGAGGGTGCCAGGATGGATGTGGCCATCCATGGATGAGGTCTGGCTCCTGAAAGAGGCAGTAAGGGGCCATGGAAGGCGTGAAGCTTAATTAAACAGTGTGGCTGCCTGAGCTTGGGGCAGTCTAGTCATTAGAGCTTTTTGGGCTGGACACAGTGAGGCCTCGAGGCTCCTCCGTATCCTTTCCTACCCTGTCCTGAGCCTCCCCCCATCTCACTTGGTGAT
The DNA here is from genome assembly GCF_011762505.2 of Arvicanthis niloticus. NCBI lineage: Eukaryota > Metazoa > Chordata > Mammalia > Rodentia > Muridae > Arvicanthis > Arvicanthis niloticus. Next base: position 83,708,741 of record NC_047660.1, on the reverse strand, counting down.
ACTTTGAGGACAGGGACCAGGATGCTTGGGACTACAGATGTCTCAGGCTTTCAAGACCAGAGACAGGAGCTGCCCAAAGACGTCTAGAATGTAGGCCTGAGGGTGTGTCTCACAGTACATATGCCACTGGAGGCCAGCGATCAGGCAAAGGAGGAATTGTCTGTACAGCATTGACCTTGGGCTTCCCTGCTGTGTGTGTGTGCACGCACACGTATACACACACACACACACACCCTACCTGTAATACCAGCCACACCTCCCATCTCCCACAAAGCTTAGTATAAGCAACTCACTAAGTCACCCATACCTGCCTATAAGATAGTCTCACTGAAGCCTTTGCTCAGTACCTATTAAAGGGTCTTCACACATATTGGGATCTTAGTGATCCAAAAGCAGAATGACCATTAGTGTATTCCTCAAGAACAGGAGCCCATGCCCACTTCCCCTAATCTTCCTGGTATCCATTTAAACCTGGCATGGACCTGATACAGAGCTAACCATGGTGCCATCTCATGAGCAGAGATGAATGAATCAGTTTGCAGTGAAAGGAAAAAATGAGTTAAATCCCAAGTGCAGAATTGGGAGGCAGAAAGGAAACTGGCTCTGTGTAACGATACCTAGTAGATGCTGACACGGATCTACACTGCACTCCAATGGGGTGAAATGTCTCCATCATGGACACTAAGCCCAACCCTGAGCCCCCAACTCTGGTGGTGTATACCCTGCCCCACTTCTCCAGGAGGTGCTGGAGGAGTGGCTGAACTGCCAGCGGTCCTGGCTCTACCTGGAGCCCATCTTCAGTTCTGAGGACATCACCCGGCAGCTGCCTGTGGAGAGCAAGCGCTACCAAACCATGGAGCGCATCTGGAGGAAGATCATGAAGAATGCCTATGAAAACCGGGAGGTGAGGGGGATGAGAAGACAGCTAAGACCCCCAAATGTCCTGATGATGTTGCTGGGGACTTCTGGGTCTTTCCCCTCCCTAAACAAGGAGTAAAGACCAATCTGAAGGCCTTGGTCGTAGCTCATGTCCTTGGTCATGGACTCCTAGTACAGAGATGCTCTTTAGAAACACAGTGTAATTTTAACATTTTAGAGATCTTCTCAAGTCTGCAGCAAGACCACTCCTTGGTCTTCTTACCTGGATTTTATGACTACAGAATGATTTCTTGGAGCTCATGGAGGCAATCCCGAGTCTAGGAATCAATTTCCTGCCCCTTACACTCCCTGGCAGTGTCTGGCTGGCAATGGGCACTGTGTAGTAAACCCATCTTGCCACCTCCCAGCTGATTATGCTCACTTCCTCTCTCTCTAACCCCCGCTGGGTCTGCTTCCTGCAGGTGATCAATGTGTGTTCTGACCAGAGGCTGCTGGACAGCCTGAGGGACTGCAACAAGTTGCTGGACCTGGTACAAAGGGGCCTCAGCGAGTACCTGGAGACCAAGCGGACTGCCTTCCCCAGGTAGGCACCACAGCCTGAGTCCACACTGTGGGCCTTCAAGTGCTCTACCACGCTAGTGTATAAGCACCGTGTCAGTGGTGTTGGGGCTGCCAGGGCCCAAGTCCACCTGACCTGTTTTCCTCACTTATGTTCCTCTGGAAGATTCTACTTCCTGTCAGATGATGAACTACTGGAGATCCTGTCACAGACAAAGGACCCCACAGCTGTGCAGCCGCACCTGCGCAAGTGCTTCGAGAACATTGCCCGGGTATGTAGCTAGGCCCGAGGCTCTGCCAGTGCACTAGGGCACGTTCTAGAGGAGACCTCTCTCCTCCTATGTCAAGCCCTCTTAGAGATGAGACAGCAAGACAGACCCTGGTCCTCAGAGATATACCTGAGGCTGGTGGGAAGAAGGTTAGGTAGAGCACCCACTCCTCCCCTTGAGTCTGGGAGCCCCAGGGTCCTAACTCAGCCAGCAGCTACTGTCCTCTCAGAATACTGAGATCTGGGAAAACACAGAGGGCAGGTTTAGCCTCATTTCCCAAGGGCTTAAACACACTCTGACAAATTGCTGTCAGGGAAGGCCCAGTGAAGGCAAATACTGGGGGCACCCCAGAGGCTAGCTCCTCTATGGGGCAAGAGTCTGGCTAGGTCAGACTGGGGCTGAGAGCAGGCCCTCTGGCACACCAGAGTAACACGCTTCTACCCAACTCCGATGCCCATAGCTGCTGTTCCAGGAGGATCTGGAGATCACACACATGTATTCAGCAGAGGGTGAAGAGGTGAAGCTGTCCTTCTCCATCTACCCCTCCAGCAATGTGGAGGACTGGCTGCTGGAGGTGGAGCGTAGCATGAAGGCCAGTGTGCATGACATCATCGAGATGGCCATCAAGGCCTACCCTACAGTGAGTGCAGTCTTCCTGCTCAGCCTCCAGTGTGCTCCCTCCTCAGTGCTCTCCACCCCCCAGCCCACAACGAGGAAGATCGGGTTAAGAGTTGGCAGATCTGGGTCACCCTGCTCATGTTGTCTTTCCAGATGCTCAGAACTGAGTGGGTTCTGAACTGGCCAGGCCAAGTGACCATTGCTGGCTGCCAGACATATTGGACGATGGAGGTAGCCGAGGCACTTGAGGCTGGCAACACCAAAAGCAAGCTGTTCCCCCAGCTCTCCACACAGGTAGAATTAAAGAGGATTGGTGCTCCCCATACTCCAACACCCCACACCAGGAAGAGGCCAAAGGTCAGGTTCAAGGAGCAGACCAGACTCAGTAGCACCAGCAAGAGGGGACCTAAGGGAGGGCTCTGAGACTAGGCAGGTGCCCCTCCTTTAATGATCAGTGAAGCAGTCACCAGGTTCTTCCTGTACTGTCCCCACAATCCATGCTTCTCACCACACTACAGATTCCTTTTCCAGCCATGAGTATGCAGACGAATTGTACACCACAGGGGCAAGTCCCACATATGTGACTTGTACATTCTTCTGTCTTCCCTTGTCCTGGTTCTTTCTCTCCTCCCATCTCAGATCAGTAGAAGCCTCCAGAATATAGACACTGTCTGTGACAGAAGCCCTCCCTCTGTTCAAAGGAAGAGGAGCTATAGGTCCCAGGTGTCTACAGTGATTTCCTGATTCTTTCAGCTCAGTGACCTGGTGGCCCTGGTGCGGGGGAAGCTGTCTCGCATGCAGCGGATGGTGCTTTCGGCACTCATTGTCATTGAGGTCCACGCCAAGGACGTGGTGAGCAAGCTGATCGATGAGAATGTCGTCAGTGTACATGACTTTGAGTGGATCTCGCAGCTCAGGTGAGGCCACGGAGGGCTACCCTAGGGCCAGGGTGGATGAGGCTGGGATGAAGAATCTGTCAATCCACACTAGGCTTGTCCCTGCCCACAAAGCAGTGACAGGACAGATATGGATACTTTTGTGTCCTCGTGCTCTAGAAGAATCCCCTCTTTTTAACTGTGTACCTACTCACTGGCCTGTGGCCCCATGTCCAGAACCCCGTGTCCCCACATTGCTAGGTACTACTGGACAAATAACGACCTGTACATCCGTGCTGTGAATGCCGAGTTCATCTATGGCTACGAGTACCTCGGCAACAGCGGGAGGCTGGTGATCACACCCCTCACTGACAGGTGAACCCTCCACAGCTGGCTCTGAATAGGGGAAATGGGTAAAGGCCAGCCAGCCCCATGGATCTCTAAACAAAGCTTGGCAAGACTCAAAAATGGGGCAAGGAGAAACACTACACAGGCAGCCAGTCCCAGGCTCCACTTCCTGGCCCTGGTGGTCAGGACTGGCACACCTGTGCCTCAGAGGAGTAAGGAGGAGCAAGAGCTGCTGATCCACAGGGTCCTGAAGGGGGATGCACCCCAGGAAGGCGATCCCCAAGATGGGTGTGGCCCATGTCTATCTGCTTTCACCCGCACAGGTGCTATCTGACCCTGACTGGAGCCTTGCACCTCAAGTTTGGAGGTGCACCAGCTGGTCCAGCTGGCACAGGGAAAACAGAGACCACAAAGGACCTGGGGAAGGCCTTGGCCATACAGACAGTTGTGTTCAACTGCTCTGACCAGCTGGACTTCATGGCCATGGGCAAGTTCTTCAAGGGTCTGGCCAGGTGAGGCTGGATGTGACATGGCACAAAACGGGGACAAATAGGGGAGAACACTGGCCAAGAGGAGTCTCACAAGGGACAGGATAAAGGGACAGGAGTCAAAGGCCCAGCTCAGTGGTCTAGGGGTGGGAGGAGGCATGGGACTGTAGCTGAGCTGGTGATCACCACTGAGAGAGCTCCTTCCCTAGTGAAGTCGGAGGGTTGCTGGAAGGAGACACCACATATGTTCCAAGTGCACACCTACTCAAATGCCTTGCTTTACTTAGTGCCGGGGCCTGGGCCTGCTTTGATGAGTTTAATCGCATCGATATCGAGGTGCTATCGGTGGTTGCGCAGCAGATTACCACCATCCAGAAGGCACAGCAACAGAGGGTGAGCCTTGGGCACCCTACAGGGATGGTACTGCCCCCTCATAACCTTTAGTTCTGTGTTTAGAGGGTTTTATAGACAGTTCCAAACCCCACATCCTTATCTCAGCCCGTGTCAGGTAAAGGGAGTCCCTTCCTATATAAGGGAGGGTCTAGGGTATTGGTCTTTGACCAGCTTTATTTTTCACAGTAGTTAAATGACAAGAGCTGAGAGGCTGACAGATCTCACTTGAAGTAATGCCCAAGGTTCTGCTCCTTGGCTGAGTTTGAGTAAATCTGAAGGGGTCAGTCAGAATTGGGACTGGTGGATAGAGGGAAACAGCAACAGTGTGGAAACCTCTGAGGCCAGGACCATGGGAGTCCATGGGTGATCAGTGAGACCTAAGGTCTTAGGCTAGATCCTGGGAGAAGATCTAACCCAGTCTGGCTGACCTCTGATGTCAGGTCAGTGGCATGGCAGAGCCCCAGTCAGAGGAGGTGAAGGTCTGGGTATCTTCTCTCTAATGTGGGCCAACCCCTTTACCCCACATACAGGTGGAACGCTTCATGTTTGAAGGTGTTGAAATCCCCCTTGTACCATCCTGTGCTGTGTTTATCACCATGAACCCAGGGTATGCTGGCCGCACAGAGCTGCCTGACAACCTGAAGGCAAGTTCAGGCCCAGGGTGGCCATGACACTGCACCCTAAGATGTTAAATCTCGGATTTCAGAACACATAGCTAGCTGCCCAGCATGAAGAACCCGGATTCCCTGTGGTGGCACTTTTGTCCAGGGAACCCATTGGATCACACCCAGCTACAGAGTGGGGTGGCCCTGGACTTGTCCTCAGGGCCTGGGGGAGGTCTGGAGTTCCTATGGGGTTGGGGCTGACAGAAGGCACTAGGATAGGTCTGTGAGAAAGGGATGATAGAAACCAGGAGTGGCCCGCTCCCTGAGGTTTCATAGGGAAGGTGTTCGTCAACATAAAGCACCTGTTTTTAGTGGTAAGAGCTGCACAGCCACTGAGGCTCAGTGTGGCAGGTGTGGTACAGAGTCCCAGCATTAGCTATGAATCAGACAGTCCGGAGAGCATGTTAAGTCCCTGAGCGGGGCTGTGAAGTTTCTGCCGTTCTTGTGTGTGCTATGTGTCCAGGCCCTCTTCCGACCTGTGGCCATGATGGTCCCCGATTACGCTATGATCGCTGAGATCTCACTCTATTCCTTCGGCTTCAATGAGGCCAATGTGCTGGCCAAGAAGATCACCACCACCTTCAAGCTGTCTTCTGAGCAGCTCAGCTCCCAGGTAAGGCCTTGCGTCATTCCATAGCCTCCAACCGAAATACTAGCACCTCCAGAGCTGTTCTGAACTCCCCCTCTGTGAGGACTGTTGGGATGGTGACATAGAAGGTGCCAAAGCAGTCCAAAGGCGGGCACCCAGCCAAGGCTGCAGTGTGCAGGTGAGTAGCCACAGCAGGCCTGTGGGCAAAATGACATCTCAGCTCCAAGATGGGTAATGAGGCATTGGATTTTATGTGGGAAGCCATGTACACAGGGCAGCATCCGCACATGCCTCTTCTGTGTGGTATGTTCAGGACCACTATGACTTTGGGATGAGAGCGGTGAAGACTGTCATCTCAGCAGCTGGAAACCTTAAAAGAGAAAACCCTGACATGAACGAGGTAAGGTCTATCCACGGAGCTCCTGGGAGGAAGGCTTCAGGAAGGTCCTGACACCAGAGGGTTGCAGGGGTAGGGGACCCAACCCACCACTCTGAAGCACTTTCTGGCCCCTACTACAGGAGCTGATCTGCCTTCGGGCCATCCGGGATGTGAATGTACCCAAGTTCCTGCAGGAAGACCTCAAGCTCTTCTCAGGGATTGTGTCCGACCTGTTCCCTACCATCAAAGAAGAGGAGACTGACTATGGCATCCTGGACCATGCCATCCGCAGGGCCTGTGAGAAGAACAACCTCAAGGATGTGGAAGGTGAGCTGCCAGCCCTGGGATTCCTACGACCCATGGTGTTCCAGTCAGAGTTGGAGACAGGGACAGGGCAATGCTGTATCAGGGTCCCTCATCACTGACCTGGATTTGTCTTTACTAGTGCTCGCCACGTGAGGGGCAGCATGTCTTTTTACTGAGACCTAACAGTCTAGGTTCTCTGCCCATGGTAGGAACCATCCCAACCCAAGGTCCCCTCTCTAGCCTTGCTTCCTCCAGCAATGAGTCTTTGTTGTATGTCTTAGTTAGGGTTTCCATTGCTGTGACAAAACACTATGACTAGAACAAGTTGGAAGAAGGGGGTTTATTTCACCTTGTAAGTCTTGGCTCACAATCCATCCCTGGAGGAAGTTTAGAGAGGAACCTGGAAGCAGACACTGATGCAGAGGCCATGGAGAAGTGCTACTTACTGGCTTGCTCTCTTGGCTTGCTCACCCTGCTTTCTTATAGCATCCAGGATCACCTACACAGGGATGGCACTGCCCACCGTGAATGGGGCCCTCCCACACCACCAGCCATCAACCAAGAAAATGTACCCACATGCTTGCCTGCAGCCCAATATGATGGGAACATTTCTCGATTGAGGCTCCCTCAGCCTGGTCCCCACACATACATGCAGCTAGAGCTCTCGATCTCCCCACAGTCTCCTGGCACAGTTTCTCCCTCTTCCCCTCCTAGTACCTCCCAGACGATCCTTAGGGGTGGGGGCTCTCCAAGGAAGCATAGCTGCATACACAGACTCTCCACTAGGGCCTGTTGATGAGCTCCTCTCAGCCCTGCAGGACTTGTACCTCAGTGCTCCCTGTTCCATGTTTAGCTTAACACTCCCTTCCCTGGCCACCCCCTGCACTTAGATCCAGTAAGATTTGTTAAAGCAAGCCCTGGCCTCTTCCCTCACAGGCTTAAGTCAGCTTTGTCATCCCTAGGTCATTGCACCCTATCCCTTTGGCAGGGACCCCTGGGCCTGCCAGAGCCACAACCACCACAACCCCTTGGGCTAAAACAATGTGCTCTTTCCTAAAGCTCCTGACCGACTAGGACTCTGACCCTTGAACTTTATCTCACACTGGACAGCACTTTCTCAGGCTGGTGCTCTCAGGAGTCTGGGCAAGCTGCTTTGGGAAAGAATTTGATTCCGAGACCCCATGATGTCTGACCACCCAACTAGATGATCTTAGGCAATGGTAGTAACAGTAATAGTGACTGGCTTCTAGAGAGGTCCTACTCTGTGCCCTGTAGGCCCTGTGCGTGGGGCTTCACCTGCCCTGCCAATGGCATAGGCGTTACTGCTTTCCCCACTGTGCTCATGAAGACACAGAGGCTCAGGCTCAAGTGACTCACCCAGGACCATACAAGCTAGCCTCAGAGCCATGGTTCAATTCCATCTTTTAACTCGTGTTCCCCTGCCTTGTCCCCTAGGCTTCCTGATCAAGTGCATTCAGCTGTATGAGACCACAGTGGTACGGCATGGCCTCATGCTTGTTGGACCCACAGGCTCTGGCAAGAGTAATGTAAGCAGAGCCAAACATGGCCAGGGTGGGGGTTGGGGGACATGCATCTCCAACAAGGGCATCAGCCTCCACCTGTACCCCTCTGGTGTCTGGACTGCCTTCCCCGTTTCCTGTAGTCCCCAGCTCACTGCATCCCTGCTCTCTGAGAAGCCAGGAGGGTCACTTTCTGGTGGTGACTCCCCAGTGTTACAGAGTCCTAGCAGCTGCCATGACAATGCTGAAAGGGAAGCCATCCATCAGTGGTGGTGTGTATGAAGCTGTCAACTACTATGTGCTCAACCCCAAGTCCATCACGATGGGCCAGCTGTACGGGGAGTTTGACCTGCTCACCCATGAGTGGTGAGTGTCTCCAAGCTGCTCCCAGTGTAGCACTCCCAGGCTGCCTGCAGTGGCCGTGAGGAGTTTGTGCTCTCAGCAGTAAGCCTGGGATGATGCACACCACACCACTTCATCCCTTAGTGACTTTCCTCAGCTCTGTCATTGGCACAGTGACAATGATGGCAGGGTTATGTTGGCACGGAAAGGGACTTGACACATGAAGTGCGCCAGAGGAACAGTGGCTGGCATGGATGAACACTCGGCAAATGGCTGTCTTTACCCTGAGAGAAGCTAAAGAGGTCACTTCCAGGCCTTGCTCCCAGGCTAGGGCATGTATTTTAGGGAGATGCATGTATCTGGGAGAAGGGCAGCTGAGGGGAAACAGCCTTGAATGTTAAAGCCCAAGGCAACAACAATGCAAAAGGCGAAAACCTTGAGCATCTTCTCTGCTCTGTCTCTCCAGTCTCCCATCTCCTGCTGTCAGTGTGTGCTTAGCTGTGGTACCTGTGAGCCAGTAAGGGCTGCACACCAATGAGGACAGAGTCACCTTCCTTTTCCAATATGACTGCTCAGCCTCCCCATTCTGTTTAATGGCCTTTCCCATGTTCACTAGAAACTCATGTGAATGGTGGTGGAGTCCATAGGTCAGCCTAGAAAAATGTCCCATTGAAGAAAAATATTTAACTGTATTTCAAAGCATGCTAAAGAAGACTTTATATGGGACCATGACCACAAATATAAAAACCACCTGGGCATGGTCTCAGTATCGGGGACAGAATGGACTTAATTCCAAATACAGCATGGGCCAGTGGGGCAGGGTAAACACCAGTGGGTAGAAAATTCCTAAGAGGGCACAGGGGTAAAGGTGTTTGTGGCTAAACTGACTCCACAGGGTTTTTGCTTAAGATGGGCCAAGTGGTCAGACCTCACCTGCAGGAGGAGGGGAGTGGGGGCCTGAACAGGTGTTGTGGTGGGTAAGTATGCAAGGTGAGGGCTTGTCTAAACTGACTTCACAGGGCTGGTTGCTAGTGATGATTTCATGGGGAAGTGCCCATGTGGGCCTAGGACACTCAGGAGTCCAGCAGAGACTCTTTCCCTGGCATATAAAACTGGTGAAAACAGAGCCTTTCTTAGGTTATGAAGTTCTAACTTAGGTTAGAAGTGTCCCTTCTCCAGCTCCTCCCACCTCCCCTCCCCACTTCATCCTCCCACTGGGACACCACCATTCACCTCCATGCACTGTGACTTCCGTGGGAACTCAGCAGGTCTCATTACACCATGTTACACCGAGAGCTCCCATTTTTCCCATTATAATGTTTTAATGAATGAAGATATGAAAGAGTTAAAGACATGAGAACCAGAGATTGCAATACATTATATGTAAGTAATACACTACTCAAAAAAATTTTAAAGACACCATTAAGGAAATCAATAGACAGGTCATAGATTTGGAAATGCATTTGTATCTGTATGTGACCTTAGAGTTTTATTCAAAATATAGTAGAACCCTGACCATCCCTACCCCACACCATCAGACAGTTCATTTCTGTAGATTCATTTGTCTGAGGTCAAATGCAATCTGTACATATTAAATGGAAAGTCCCAGATATACAGAATTCATGCACTTTCAATTGTACATTCTGAACAGTGAGAAGAAATCGTGTACTGATCCATCCCATCCCACAATGGCAAATGAGTCTGCCTGTTGTCCACTGTGTTCATGTTCTTTGTCTCCCCATTAGCACCTGTCAGCCGTGTTAGTTACCAGACTGACTCATGGTCTTGCTGCTTGTGTTAAATAACCCTCATTTAACCAACTACGGCTCCATAGTGTAAACTTTTATTACAGTACCCTACTACAAGTGTTCTGTCAATATATCTAAATTATAAATCAACTTCTTCATATGTATTTATATATAGAATAAACCAGCTTATATGTAGGATTCTGTACAGTTTCAGATATCCACAATGGGGATGGGGGTGGAGAACCTTAGGATGTATCTTTTGAAGATAAATCAATGTATCAGTGTTAAGTATGAAACCAGTTTCTCTCTCTCTCTCTCTCTCTCTCTCTCTCTCTCTCTCTCTCTCTCTTTCTCTCTCTCTCTCTTTCAGAATTGACCAATACTTCTGTATCCACTTAGTAACCACTCAAAAACTGTATTATATCAGTGTATGAAGACAGTATGATGGAACCCATTGTTAGACATAGTTAATATGTGCTAATAAAACTTTTAAATGATAAGAGCCAGCTGGGTAACTAGGTTTCCCTGAGGACCATTTGTGCCATCACCCCTCCTCCCTGGCACCTACATCCTTTCTCCTCCCTGGTGGTTACAGGACAGATGGGATTTTCTCCTCCCTCATCCGGGCCGGGGCCATTGCTTCTGACACCAACAAGAAATGGTACATGTTTGATGGGCCGGTGGATGCTGTCTGGATAGAGAACATGAACACCGTACTGGATGACAACAAGAAGCTGTGCCTCAGCTCTGGGGAGATCATCAAACTCACAGAGGTGTGCTGCCCACACACACTCCCATTCTCTTCTGCAGTTAGCTGGCTCTGGAGTCTGTGCCATGCTGGCCCGACTATAGGGACCTGATTGGTGTATGTAGCTCAGCCCTTGAAAAAGCTGGCTGTGGCCTGGGTGTGAGCATTTCAGAGTGTATATGCACTAAACCCCAGCATTGGGCAGTCAGTGTGAGCCTGTGTGTGTGACTGGGGCTATGAAACAACAACAACAAAAAAAAAAAAAACATATTTCCTGTCTGGTTTTTCAGGCTTCTAGGAACTTCACATGGCCAGAAAGTCTAGAACTCTTCAACTTTGGCTCTCTCTCTCAGGGCTCTGTGGAGGGCCAAGTTATCAAATGAGGATCCAGGGATCCCTGAACCTCAGCTGCAGCCCTGATCCTTCCTTCTGGCAGGATGGGCAAGCAGTTTCCCCAAAGCCCTGTATCTTTTTTCCTTACATGGGGGCTGGTGGCTGTCCCGCTTACATGTTCTATCTTGGCGCCAGGCAATGACCATGATGTTCGAGGTGCAGGACCTGGCAGTGGCCTCGCCGGCCACAGTATCCCGCTGTGGCATGGTATACCTGGAGCCCAGCATCCTAGGGCTCCTGCCATTCGTAGAGTGCTGGCTAAAACATCTCCCTTCCATAATAAAGCCCTACGAGGAGCAGTTCAAGAAACTCTTTATCAAGTTCCTGGAGGTAGGTGAGGCCACAGGTACACCCAGCCAAAAAGGTGGCAGAGGGCTGTCAACACAGGCCGTGCAAGCCTGGTGCTTGTTCCCAACAGAGTTCCATCAACTTCGTTCGAGCAACAGTGAAGGAAGTAATTGCCTCAACCAACAGCAACCTGACAATGAGCCTCCTCAAACTACTTGACTGTTTCTTCAGACCTTTCCTACCCAGAGAGGTACAGCCCAAATGGTGGAGCTGGAGGCCCTCCTTCCTGCCTCCTGTTCTCCTTGCTTGGGCTGTAAAGAGCCTGTCCAGCCTCCTGGAAGTACTGGATCATGACCCACCCCCACCCCGCCATCCAATGTATTGCAGGGAAACAAAAGTTACGTGATCTGCCCACTGAGGTTTCCCACATCTGCCTCAGACTTAGCCTAACGCTGTTCCCTCTGTTCCCAGGGCCTCAAGAAGATACCTTCTGAAAAGCTGTGTCATATCCCAGAGCTGATAGAGCCCTGGTTCATCTTCTCCCTGGTCTGGAGTGTAGGCGCCACAGGGGACTACAGCAGCCGCCTCAACTTCAGCCAGTGGCTAAGGATGAAGATAATGCTTGAACATGTAAGAGGGGGAAGAACTAGGTCAGGTTCCCCGGGGCCAATGGCAGGCAGCCTGCCCAGCCTCACAGGCTGCTTCCCTTGATCCTGACAGATGAAACTACCTTTCCCAGAAGATGGGCTGGTGTACGATTACAGACTGGATGACGCAGGGATCAGCAACACTGAGGAGGATGATGATGAAGAGGATGAGAACAAACAGGTGGGCACGGGGCTGCCTGGGAAGGAGGGAGGGTAGAGCCCCGCTGGGCTGTGGGGACTTCCCCCTCAGTGAATAGTGGCCACTTAGAGAAAGCCACATTGATAGCCAGCAGGTCAGAAGCTGTTGGCTATTGATACCATCACACAGAGCTTCACCATCTACCAGGTGTTTATTACTATGTTCATTTTACAGACATGGAAACTGAGACACAAAACTCTCGTAAATAGCTAGTCAGTGGGAGAGCTGAACTTGAGCGTGGAGCTCGGGAGCTTCAGTGTGCCTTGCTTCCCAGACAAATGTTTCTTCTATACTGGTGCTGAATCCAGGGCCTGGCCCTCTTTTCTAGTTAACAGCCCCCTAAGGGGCCAGGAGCATGCCTGGTATCCTGCTTTAATGTCCCCATCTTAACTACCAGCCAATCAGAGCTCTTGAGTTCACCATTATTCCAGGGTCAGGACCCTCAAGCCCCAGAGGAGGTGGTAGAAAGTCACAATGTAGAGTCCTACTGTGGAGCTTTGAGTACATTTGGGTTTAAGCATCAGAACTGCCACAAGTGGGACGTGATGCTTTAGCTAAACTGAAACCTTCGTCAAAGGAGTTTGGCAAGGGTCATAGGTGAGGGAATTTATGAGGCAGGAACAATGGGGAAACAGTACCAGGCGGCCTCTAGCATCTAGCTGTTAGTGTGCTGGGCTCTGGTGTTCCCACTCCTCGGTTGGCCTAAGAATAAATAGTGCATACCTTTGCATTCCTGGGCTATTCCATTCCCAGAGCATCTTCTTACCAAGACCTAGGGACCGGCTGTGTGTAGGGAAGCCACCACCTCAGCAACTGCAGTCAGGTACACAGCCAGGAGTGGGAAGGGATTTCAGACCCATCCTAACCCAGATGTGGTTCCAGGTTGCCTGGGTAAAGTGGATGGACTACTCAGCTCCATTCACCATGATGCCAGACACCAGCTACTGCAACATCATTGTGCCCACCATGGACACTGTGCAGATGTCCTTCCTGCTGGGAATGCTAATCACCAATCACAAGCCTGTGAGTGCCCCATCATGCCCTGTCCCAGTCCACCCAAGGCTCAGGTTAGGGCATGGCTAGTCTTGTACACCAACAAGTTGGTAACTCCCTCTGCATCCGTTTTGTGTGTGCCCTACCTTCCTGCTCACCACACTCCCAGGTGCTGTGTATTGGGCCGACGGGCACAGGGAAGACGCTCACAGTCTCTAACAAGCTTCTCAAGAACCTGCCACTGGAATATATCAGCCACTTCCTTACCTTCTCAGCCCGCACTTCAGCCAACCAGACCCAGGACCTCATCGACAGCAAGCTGGACAAGAGGCAGGACACCTCTGGTTCATTCCTCAGCCACACTGTCCCCAGCCTAGCTGAACCAGCTGCTGTGTCACCACACCCCTCCACCAAATTTCATTTCTGGCTTTGCTCAACATGACCTAGCAGGAACTGGAAAGCCCCACAGGAGACCTTAGGTTGACTTTCAGATCTTCCCTGGGCTCTTTCAGGATCTGTCTAGTCTGTCTGCACAGTTTCACTGGCCACTCAGGCAGGGCTGTGCACTTATCCACCTTTCTTGGAAGTAGGACTCTTTTTAAAGACCTAAGATAGAGGTCAGCATGTCCCAAATGTCCCAAGATAGAGGGCTGGTCATGAGTTTTAGCAGTTTGGAGAAAGCTAAAGTTTAATGAAGACCTGGTGCCCATGGGTGCTGGGCTCACACTGCTCCTCCCACAGGCGAAAGGGTGTGTTCGGGCCACCCCTAGGGCGCAACTTCATCTTCTTCATTGACGACCTGAACATGCCAGCCCTGGAGACATATGGTGCCCAGCCACCCATTGAGCTGTTGCGCCAGTGGATGGACCATGGCGGCTGGTATGACCGGAAGATCATTGGTGCGTGGTCTCATGGGACAGCGGGGCGTGGGCCGCATGTGCTAGGTAAAGAGTACAGTAGATGCAGGAGTAAAGGCCACTTAGAAGTCCACAAAAAAAAAAAAGTTTTCATTTCTCTTAAAAGGAGGGAATGAACTCTTAGGTCAAAGAAAAATTTCAGTCTTTGTTAGTACATTCTCTTAATATCGGTAAATCACATTTTTGCATGCATATGTGTACATGTGTTTGGTGAGTGTGAGCACGTGTGTTTGTGGGTTTATGTTGGGTATCTCCCTTGATTGCTGCCCATTTAACTGAGGCAGGGTCTCTCACTGAACCCAGAACTTGCCAATTTAGCTTGTCTACCTAGCCAGCTTACCCCTGTCTTACCTCCTGAGTTGCTAGGATTACAGACACGTTGTTATACCTACCTGGCTTTTATGTGGGTACTGGGGATGCAAATCCTCTATGCTCTCTCCGCCACACCAGTGATTACAGTTTCAACATATATTCTTATCGTGTGATTCTGACTCCCTACTCCTACTCAGGAGCCTTCAAGAACCTGGTGGATATCAACTTTGTCTGTGCCATGGGTCCCCCAGGAGGAGGCAGGAATGCTATCACTCCAAGGTTGACACGCCACTTCAACTACCTGTCTTTCATTGAGATGGATGAAGTCAGCAAGAAACGCATCTTCTCTATAATCCTGGGATGCTGGATGGGTGAGTATCAGGTTGGGCCAAGAGAAGCCATGGACAAAGGCCAAGCTGGTTGTCAGACCAAAGATAGCTGAATAACACTGGGCAGGAAGGAGGGACTGAGCCACTAACTGCAACCCCAGCTTTACACCTCTTCTCTGCTGGTACAACTGGCAAGTTCACGAACCTCTCTGAACCTTGGTTTCTTTACCAATGGATGCTAATATTAGTACCTATTGCTCTGAGTCTTGAGAGTTTAGATGCACATAGCATCTAAAATAAAGCCATGCAGCAAATCTGCATATTGCATATGTAATAGATATGTATCTCCACATATGCATTTGCTCATGTAGAGACATGTGCGAGCTCCTGTGAAATGACCACAACTTTTCTAGAACAGGAAAACCTAGAAAGACCAAAGGAGAAAAGTAACCCTGCTCCATCCTGGAGCTCAGAAAAAGTCACCTTGGATGCTGTCTCCAATATTCCACCTCCCACCCAGCATACCCTGTCCATGACACGCCACTAGCACCATGCTGGGTAGAGAGTGCTGGAAGTCAAGCCTTCCATCTGGCCTGAGCTACCCTGCCAGAGCTCTAAGCCAGGTCTTTTTTTCATGTACCACTGGAGGAGGGGGCATATTTCTCTGATGAAGGGTGGGAAGCAGCTTCCTAGTGGGCCTCAGCTGGCCAAGGTAGGCAGCAAGTGACCACCTAACGCTGAACCTTATTTCTGTCTCTCAACCCTGCAGATGGACAACTTGGAGAGAAAAGTTACCGAGAGCCTGTGCGTAAGTGCGGCCAAGGCCTGGGAGGATCTTGAAGGAAAGGGACTGAGGTCTGGGGGCAACCCTGGACTCTAGCTAAAGCTAGGTAGGTTAAGGTTAGGACCATAGACCATAATGGGCCTTCCTCAGTCTCATCTGGAGCCAGAGCACAAGTCGGCACTCTTCTGGCTCCTGTACCACTCTTGGAGCCACTCCATCCCGTGGGTCTTAGCTCGGTGTCACACTCATGGCGGGGAATGAAAGAGGAGTGAATTAAGAAATGGAGCCAACAAACTCCACAGTCTGAAAGACACACAGTGAAAAGAAGCCTGCTTCTCCGGGGAGCAGGCATGTGCAGGCAAGTGGGCGATGTGCAGCCAGGAGGCAGACATCCCTCTGTGGCAGCCTCACACAGCTCTAATCTGTCAGTCATTACTTCAGGGCAGCTGGCCATGTCAGGCTCTGTCCTGTCTTGGTGCCCACCTCTTCCCTCTCTTCCTCTCAGCTGAAAGAGGTTGTCATGCTCCCTCTCTGAGCCTCAGGATCTCCATCTCAACCTGTTCCAGGCACCCCCAGCGGCTGCCGGCACCCTGACTAGGAGTGAACTTCCTATTCTTGGCTCCTCCTCTTTGGCCTAATGGAGGATGGGGAGTCACGCATCCCCCAGGAGCAGTATTTTCTGTTCCACTGGGCCACTCCATCAACATGTAAAGATGTTGTGGGCCATGGTGGTATATGCCTTTAATCCCAGCACTCAAGAGGCAATGGCAGACAGATCTCTGTGAATTTGAGGCCAGCCTGATCTACTGGTCTACATGCTAAGTTTGAGGACAGCTAGAGCTACATAGTGAGACCATGTTTGTTTCTAAAAACAAAACCAAAACAGATGAACATGTCCCGGTTTCTCTGGTCTTAATTAAACAAAACCCTAAATTATCTCTGTCACCCAGATCCCTCCTTCACCCACCGCCTCACTTCTCTGCTTAGCTTTATAACAAAACTGCTCCAGAACTCTTCTCCCACTGGCACACCCACATCCCTCCTGTCTCCCATGGAGTTACTTCCTCCTTTGCTGACAGCAGTGAGAGAGTAACCATGCCAACCGTCAACTCTCAGGCCTTATCCACTCTACAAACAGCCCTTCCTCCCAGGCCCTTCTCCTTCCTGGGTCTATCAATCAGTGTTGTGTTGCTCTGAAAAAAATAGCCTAAGGAAGGAATGGTTTCTTTTTGTTCGCTGGTTCAAAAGTTTCATCTCTAATTTAATTGTCTTGCTCCATTGCTCTGGGTCTGTGCTGAGAAAAACTCCATGACAACAGGAAGCATGGTAAAGCAAACCTGCTCACTTTGTGGCATCCAGGAAGCAGTGGCAGACAGGAGGATGCCAGGGCCATGTATAGTCTTCAGAGATGCTCCCCAAACAGTCTTCTTCCTCCAGCCTGGCCCACTTCCTTCACATTCATTACGAACCCCATGAGCCTATTGATGGGTTTAGTGTGTTCGTGATCCACTCATCTCTGTGATCACATTCACCAGCTAGGGACCAAGCTTCCAAATCACAAGCCTTTGCAGGGAGTCACTTCAAACACAACTATCATACTAGGTGCCCCATCTTGGACTAACTGGACACTGACCTCCAGCCCATTTTCCCTCTTAAGTACACTGTCCTCAGACAGTCTCATCCTGGCTCAAATATAAAGTCATCTTTATGTCACCAACATCCAAGTTCACACCCTCAGCCCACACTACTCCCCCACACATCTGGTTCCACATTTCTCGGCTGTCCAC
Organism: Arvicanthis niloticus; assembly: GCF_011762505.2. Classification (NCBI taxonomy): domain Eukaryota; kingdom Metazoa; phylum Chordata; class Mammalia; order Rodentia; family Muridae; genus Arvicanthis; species Arvicanthis niloticus. The sequence continues at coordinate 83,691,367 of NC_047660.1, read as the reverse complement.
TGTGTATCTCAGATTGAACCTGTCCAAATCCAAGTTTCCGATGCCCTGTCAGGCTCACCTTTGGTGATGACAGCCCCATCCTTCCAGATGCTCATGTCAAGAACTTCACGGTCATCCTCTTCCTCTCATGCCGTCTGACAACTCAGGAGATCCTTTGGCAATATCCACAGGGTCTGTCCTCAATCAGCTCACTGTCCTGTCCTCATTCTCCCAATCACTGGGTTACCCCCTCCCCTGGTCTACTCACTCTGCCTCCACTTAGCAACGATCCATCCTCCTTCTGCAGTTAAAAACGTTCATAAGCCTGCCTATATTCCTAGCTACTCAGGAGGCCAAGGTAGGAGAAGGATCACATCATAAACTCACAGCCATAAACTCATTCCATGAGTTTAAGTCTAGCCTGGGCAAGACCCTGTCTCAAAAATACATAGCACCAAAAGTATAGTAAGATCAATGTTCCCCTTCTGGTCAACTTTTGTAGCCAAGCAACAGTGCCGGAAAGAGTGTCCATGCTTCACACCCCACATCACATCTCCCACTCAGCCCCTCCCACTGGTCCTTTACCTCCTGTCTCCAAGCATTTGTTCTTGTTGGCCCCTCTGCCCAGACACTTTCTCCATCAGGGCACACACTTCAATCTCGCTTCTTGATCTCAGCTCAAATGTCTCCCTTCTCTGGGTGATGTCCCCCAGCATTTCTGGAGTCACTCCAAAGCCTAACTTTGAGGTTTCCCAAACTTTTCTCTTGCTGCAAGTTTCTCCATAGCATTTTCCACCTGGTTGCTGTCTCCTTGTCAGTCCACTTCCAGGAAGAGGCTTGCCAAGGGTGAGAGGCATCTGTGTGTGTAACCTCGTGCTCACCACCTGGAATATGCTTTGTTTCCTGAGCCTTTGTCCATTCTGAGCTCTTCCAGGACCCCAAGTTCCCACTCTCAGAGTTTAGTTCCAGGTGGAGACGGGTATTTTTTTTATGGAGCCAGCACATGGGTATGGTAGTAAGAAAAGCTAGATGGAGCTTTAGCAACCTGATAGAGGGCAGTGAGCCCACAGGGTCAAGCCTGAGGTCCAGGTTATCCTACACCCACCATAAGGTTACTCCTGAAGCCTGTAGACTATGTGTGACTCAGCATTGCCATGTCCAGGTCTGGCCATAGGCTCGTGAGGCAAGGCAGGAAGGACTCACCCAGACCTAAGCCCATTCACGCCCACAACTCTGTGACTGCATCTCAGTGTCCTGTGCATGACTAATTGTCAGGAATGTTGGGGGGTAAATTTAGGGCACAGAGAACAAGACATCCCATTCTAAGGTAGGAACATCAGAAAGGCCTTACAAAGAAGGAAGTGTCTAAGAAGGGGCTGAAACAAATGTGGAATCCAAGCCTAAGGCTACGGAATGGGTCCTAGGGTAGATCAAAGGAGCAAAGCTAGGGCCTGTCTGTGTAACCCAGCCCATTCTCCTGTCCCACAGCTGGGGCCCCCAACATTGTCGATTTGACGGAGCCCCTTGTGGACGCAACCATCAGTGTATACGCTACCATCACCTCCCAGCTGCTGCCCACGCCAGCCAAGTCCCACTATACCTTTAACCTGAGGGACCTGTCCAAAGTCTTCCAGGGAATGCTCATGGCTGAACCAGCTAAAGTAGAGGTGAGTATCTGCCAGGCCTCCACCCCATGCCCCTGTTGCCCTTGCCATCCTCTCTAGACATCTCCCAAGTTTAAGCCTTCAGTCTCTAACCCTAATGTAGCCAGGCCCTGAAGAGACTGGGACATAAAAGTCAGGCCTACCAGAGCCTGACCTTTGTGCAGCTAAGACTATCTTGTGAGCCAAACGCATGTCCAAAATTGTGACCATAATGGAGTCATAAAAAGAACAAACCAGTAGAAGACAAGGAGGCAGGAGAAATTCTAGTAGAAGCCTTCCGTGTGAGAAGACTTGGGTGGAGGCGAACAAGGTGCCTTTGGAAACTAAGCATGTGGAGATATAAGGAGTTGGCAGCAGGATGCACAGGAGCCAGAGTGTACAGGCTGTGGGTCCAGCAGAGAGCTCAACAGGGAGCCACATGGAGCCACTGGCTGAACAGCCAAAGTGTGGCTGGCCCTAGGAAAGCTGGGGTGGATAAGACAAGCTCATAGCCAATGAGTTAAGAGAAAAGTCTGGAACTTCCTTTGTGTGCCCAGGTACTCTGGTGGAGAGGCGTGGAAGCTGGAACAGAGTGGGCAGCAGACCTAAACAGAGAGATTGTTGGGGCTTGCTGAGCAGCTAGATGTGGGTTGTCGGAGAGGAATAAGGAAAATGAGGTCTCCTCCCTAGGCTTAGAGTTTGGAGGTTTAGAAGAGAAGGGAGTGATGACTTTGGAATATGCAGCTGCTAGTCCTGGTGCCTAGTGGACCCTGGGATCTTGAAAATCTACTTAGTCTTCAGTTGTGCAGAAGGCACGCCTCCCAGCAGTTCCTGCATGTGCCTCTAGCCCTGAGTCAAAGGAAGGAGACTAGTCCCTCGAGCCATGTTCCTATCACCCTGGCACTCTGTCTCCCCTGGCACTTCAAATGATGACTTCAGGCCAGTGACCAAGGCAGGCCCTGACACTGGGTCCTCTCAGGACAAGGTGCAGCTGCTACGGCTGTGGTACCATGAGAACTGCCGTGTGTTCCGTGACCGCCTAGTGAATGAGGAGGACCGCAGCTGGTTTGATGATCTCCTTGAAGCCCAGATGGAGGATTTGGGGGTGGCCTTCAACAAGGTCTGTCCCTTCCAACCCATTCTTTATGGGGACTTCATGTCGCCAGGCTCAGATGTAAAGTCCTATGAGCTCATCACCAGTGAGAATAAGGTGCGTTGGTGCTCTACTCTGGTAGGTATTCTTTAGTCTATCCCCTGGAGTCCAGAGAACACCAAATGTAGTGCCGAGAGAGTCTGAAAGTCTGAAAGTCTACACAGGATAAGTGTAAGACCCCAGGCCTTCTCTCATCACCATTAGAAAATCAGGAGATATATATATATTGAGAGAGAGAGAGAGCTTTCAGTTTCTCTGAGCCCCCATTTCCTGTTCACATGGGTTTAGTGAGGCGAGACCAAGAGTTCATCTGAGACAAATCCTGCCAACAGTGACACACCACACCCATTTGCCATGCTGCCATTTTCGTTTATAAAGGGGCAGAAGGAATTTAGTGCCATAGCTCAGTTAGGATCTTGGGAGACAGGTTTGAGGTTTTCATCAGTGGCCTCAAAGCTATGAGGCTGCAGTGGACCTCCTGGTTGGTTTTCCCATACATATCCTCTCCTAGTTCCCAGATGGTCTTACCCAGGTTGCTATGGGCTGGTGTGTCTCATAGGTCAGGCTTCTCATAAAGCAGACCTGACTTCTGAAAGCCAGCATTCCTTCTGTGCACAGGGAACAGAACTAGCTGTGGTGCTCTCTGTAAAGAGGGCCTGGTACTCATCATTCCAATGTTCCAGCTGCTGAACCTATCCATAGTGAGAGCTGCCACAAAATCAGTGGCATGGGATTCCTACAAGGGCCTCCCCCCAACACTTTCAAGGTAGAGCTGGCTAGAATCCAAAGAAAGCAGCAAGAGTGATGGACCCAAGGCATTTACTGAGGACTTTATGAGTAGAGAGAGTTACAGTTTCCTCATGAAGCAAAGAGAGATAAGATATCCTAGTATGTCCACAATAGGGGGATGGATGCGGGAGCTAATTAGAGTACAGGACTTGGTTGGGGGAGAGCTAGCATCTGCATAGTGTTCTCTCATTATGTTGAGTGTCAACCTGAGACAACTCATCTGCACCTGAAGGTATACAAGGTTCAAGCCCACAGGAGAAAATCTGCAACTGGCCAGGTCACCGAATGGTCAATCACTGACATTTCTGGGTCTGAACATAGAGAAGTGAGGAACTGGGGGACCCCTCCATGGAGGAGAGCCTGCCATTTCCCACCATCCCCGTGTTCTCAGATGATGCAGGTAATTGAGGAGTACATGGAGGACTACAACCAGATCAACACAGCCAAGCTGAAGCTGGTCCTCTTTGTGGATGCCATGAGCCATATCTGCCGCATCAGCCGGACTCTGCGCCAGGCCCTGGGCAATGCACTCCTGTTGGGTGTGGGTGGTAGTGGCCGCAGCTCCCTCACTCGGCTGGCCTCCCACATGTAAGGGATTATGGTGGGCAGTGGGCGGCATGTGACAGACTGCTTATAACAGATGCCTTCTACCATGGTAGAATTCTGGTGTAGCCCCAGTATGAACCTACTCAGCCCGTGAGGTTCTAGAAGAGCTGCAGTTGGGACCTGGACCTCAACAAGTACCCTGTGGTGCTATGGGAGGGAGGTTTGAGGAAAGCATCCCAGAAAGATACCTAGGAGTGAGACCCATGGACCTGCTTTCAGAACCCAAGCATGGAGGGCAGGGGGCAGAAGGGACAGGATTCTAGGCTTTAGGAATAGTAGGCAAAAGTCACCTACAAATCCACCCTGGATAGGAGCAAGACACCAGGTGGCTAGCAGGGGTATGAACATCCACCACCTATCAGTGCTTGGCTCCAGGCTTGTGGCGCACCTTGACTCAAACTTCTGCCTCCAGGGCTGAGTATGAGTGCTTCCAGATTGAGCTGTCCAAGAACTACGGCATGTCTGAGTGGCGTGAAGATGTCAAGAAGGTTCTTCTCAAGGCTGGCCTTCAGAGCCTGCCCATCACCTTCCTGTTCTCAGACACTCAGGTGCACCCACCACAGCAGTGGGCAGGGCTCAGGGTGGGCTGAACAGGGAGCATCCCCAAGTGATATCTTATAGGGTGCTTAGTCCTGTATGCTCAACTCCCCATACATTAGGACAGGGTGGGATTCTGATTAGGCTGGTCAAGAGAGGAACCAAACCCAGTCTCTCAAGGCTAAGGGGAGGCAGACATCATTACCCATGCTCCAAGAAGCACCTTGGTACTATAACTCACTACTCAAAGCTCCATGGCTTCCTACCTTCAGAACCACAAGTTTGTTCCTGAGGTATAGGGAACCCATAACTCCACTTTGGGGGGCATAAGGCCGCTCTCCAGGTCTCTGAGTAGAGAGGCCACAAGATAAACAGGACATCACTTACACCTGATTGGCAGTACAGGTTGTGTCAAGGGCCCCCAAGATCATGCCCCAAGCCTAGACAAGGTCCCTCCTCTCCTAGACCTGTCCAGCCCTTTCATGTAGTCAAGAAAGTGAGGTTTCCCTCTAACCCAGGACAGACGCCTCTGTTGGTGGCCATGGTTCCTTCCTGAAGTAAAATAAGGCCTGGAGGATCAGGAAAGCCCCATACTGCACCCAGGGCCCTGCCACAGCCCGCAGGTTATATTCAGAGCCTCCACAATGGGACAGATATGAGTTTAAGTCCGGGACTAACGAGGTCAATGGGGTGTGACCTTGACCTAGTTTCTATATGGGGCTGTTACAAAGGCTGGGGAAGACAGTTTCATGGAGTGTGATACATAGGGGCTTTCATAAAAGTTTAGCGCCTACTCCTTGTCCTTCTCCAGATCAAGAATGAGTCCTTCCTAGAGGATATTAACAACGTCCTGAACTCAGGTGACATCCCCAACCTCTATAGTGCAGATGAGCAAGACCAGATCGTCAATACCATGCGGCCCTACATACAGGAGCAGGGCCTGCAGCCTACCAAAGCCAATCTCATGGCTGCCTATACAGGACGTGTGCGTAGCAACATCCACATGGTGCTATGCATGAGGTACATCACTGGGGCCTCGGGGATGTGAGAGGGTGCCCCTGAAATGAAAAGCAAAGTGGCCCCAGGCCGCCACCATGCCATTCAGACAGGACTACTAGGTTGGTTTGGCCTGGCTTCTATGTCACAGGGCTATAGACAGACCCTGAGTGCTGAGTGCCTAAGTCAGTGTTGCTCGGCCTCATGTGGCTCCTTCTCCCTCAGTCCTATTGGAGAGGTCTTCCGAGCTCGCCTGAGGCAGTTCCCCTCACTTGTCAACTGCTGTACCATTGACTGGTTTAATGAGTGGCCAGCAGAGGCCCTGCAATCCGTGGCCACCATGTTCCTAAATGAGATCCCAGAACTGGAATGCTCGAATGAAGTAATTCAGGGGCTGGTAGGTATCTTGGTGAGAAGCAGTCTCTTGGGGAAAAATGTCTCAATAGAGGCTCAGGGTCACTGAAGCCTACCTACCATTACCAGCAAAGGGTTGGTGAGATGGCATTACCTGGTTATGCCTCAGTTCTCCCATGTGTGAAATGAGGCCATGGTGACCTAGAGTGTTCTACAGATGGCTAGCACCCCTTTCTTCCAAGGGCCCCTGACACCTCTTTAGAGACTGCAGATAGGATCAGCCAGATTTGTCTGGTTCAGTCTCAGAGAGCTGGCCCCCTGAGGTCCAAGAGCTAAGATGAAGCCCACGTTTCCCTGTCTTAGACCCAGCCTCTGATTGGACACTCTCTTAGGCCTTTCAGAGGGAGACAGTTCATGAAGCTGTGCCAAGGGCCCTGGGCCACGGCTGGGAGACACCTGGGTCCATGGTCAAAGCCATGTCTGTTCTTGACTAGTATGGGCCTTGAGCTTTTCACCTACATAAAAGGTTACCTAGGCCTGCAGGTCATAAGGACCCTAGGAAACCATTTATTTGAGGTATAGTTGTGCTATGGCCCCTTCCCCAGGACCCGGATACAGTGGCTTTATGGGTAGCTGGTAGCTGGTCTTTGCTGAAGTGCCACAAGTCTCCATGATCTCCGCCTTCACAGATTCAGGTTTGCGTATATATCCACCAGTCAGTGGCCAGGAAATGTGTTGAGTACCTGGCAGAGCTGGCCCGCCGCAACTACGTCACCCCCAAGAGCTATCTGGAGCTGCTCAATATTTTCTCCATCCTCATTGGGCAGAAAAAAATGGAACTGAAGACTGCCAAAAACCGCATGAAGAGTGGCCTTGACAAGGTAGGCCTGGAGAAGGCCTGAGGACAGTGGCTAGCTACCTGTGCTGGGTCTCAGCAGTCTTTGATGCCAAGATGACCTGGCACTTCAAACTTTATACCCCAACGTGATACAAAGGGTGACTTCCTTCTCAGTGAAAAAAATAGAAATTATCAGTGAAAAGTGAGGGCAAACAGAGGCACCCCAACTTCTCAGGGAGTGAGGCCGCCTCCTCTAGAAACCACTGAGCAGACTGGGGGCCACAAGTGGAGTTGATTCAGCAGGACCCTCTCCTCAGAACCCTAAGGCCTGGTGCCTCTCTAGTCCCTGTAACACTTGTTTTTTGTTTTGTTGTTGTTGTTGTTTGTTTCTTTCTTTTCTCTGCTCCCAAACTCAGCTGTTGCGCACTTCTGAGGATGTGGCCAAGATGCAGGAGGAGCTGGAGATTATGCGCCCCCTGCTGGAAGAAGCTGCCAAGGACACCATGCTCACTATGGAGCAGATCAAGGTTGGGGTGCTCACAGAGAGCTCTTGAGCCTACCTCCTCTCTAGTCCTGTGTGAGGATGCTCAACATCTCAAACATCAAATGGCTAAGTCCTGGCTTTCACACTTCAGTTTCCTCATTCACCAGTTGCTCGTTTACCTGGAGATACTTAGGCAGAACTATTAACACATTAAGCCAGGCACTCCTTGGGCAGGGCATCTATGAAGTGCAAGGCAGATGAATCCAAAGAGGCCAGGAATTGATGATGTCACAACTCAGACTGAGTGGCAGCACTGGTACAAGCAGACATGCGGATGCCGCCCAGAATCAGGGTTTATTTACATCAAGGGCCTGGTCCTCCCAACACAGACCACCATTAGCATGACAGGTTTCTGCCAGTATTCAAGGGTCCTGGTCTACAGAGTCAGAGCCTTACAAAATGTTCCCTGAAGAAATGGGGAGGTGCATCTTTGCATCGTGCACAGATGGCAACAGAGGCCTGTAGGGCTGGAATGCCCAAACCTGGAAACTCCTAAGCCCTGTTGTGTGTGGCCCTGGAGATGTATAGGAGAACCCCCTAGACGCCCCAGGTATCTGCAACCTATTGCAACTAAGAGGCCCTTGGAAAAGGTGAACATCTAAGCCCTCAGAAAGAGGAGGGGTGGTATTCCTGCCCTTGCCGCTGGCCACTAACTGGATGCCCTGTCTCCCATCCCCAGGTGGACACAGCCATAGCTGAGGAGACCCGGAAATCAGTGCAGGCAGAGGAGATTAAGGCCAATGAGAAGGCCAGTAAGGCCCAAGCTATCGCCGATGATGCTCAGAAGGATCTCGACGAGGCCCTGCCGGCCCTGGATGCAGCCCTGGCCAGCCTTCGAAACCTCAACAAGAATGATGTGACAGAGGTGGGCAGCCAGGAGTCTCCTCGCACTCAGTATCATATCTTTTCCTGTGTCCTCTTTGGTGTCCCCAGGCCCACTTTGTGCGAATCTTTTGGTGACTGTATACTCAACAGTGGAAAGCAAATCGAGGGTCGGATCCTCGCTGCTTGTCCCACTTTTCCTGGTGCCAACACCAGGCAGTCCCAAGGCACTAGGTCCTGCAGCAGTAAAGACTTGGTTGGTAGGACCTTCCCCTTCTATACCTTTTGGCATGGCCCATAGGTGCGCGCCATGCAGCGCCCACCCCCAGGAGTGAAGCTGGTCATAGAAGCCGTGTGCATCATGAAGGGCATCAAGCCCAAGAAGGTACCTGGAGAGAAGCCAGGCTCCAAAGTAGATGACTACTGGGAGCCAGGCAAGGGGCTGCTGCAAGACCCAGGCCGCTTCCTCGAGAGCCTCTTCAAGTTTGACAAGGTAACCACACTAAACATACAAGTAAGCCAGTGGGTGGGACACGGCAGAATGGTGGGATCTGGCAAAGTACCTATAACCAGTGTCTGCAGGTGCTATGCTCTCCATTCTGTCATTGTTTGCACCACCAGCAGTTGCAGCACACATGCCCCTGGGGGACATAGAGCTATCTGGGGCCATTGGACATAAAGTCTACGCAAGGAGCTGTCAGGTGGGATGACAACATCTGCTTCCCAACAGAAGTCTACTGACACTACTGGAACCAGGGCAGGTTCCTGTGCCTATAGGATGTCACCCAAAGTCACTCCAAGGCTCCACAGCTTGGAGATTGTTCTTGTCCTAGTTAAGAGGTTCCCTACCTGCTCTGTATTATCTCCCTGATGAGGAGCTTCAGCCTCCTCTGGCTGCCTCTAGGTTCTCTGTACATCTCTCCATTTGAGATTTTTCAGTCCATGGCTATCTATCTGCTCTCTTGGACAGTGCCATGGTCAGGTCAGCCTGGAGGTTCCTTCAGGGAACCCCTCTCCAGTCCAGAAATTTACTGAATGCCACTTGCCTGGCCTACATGGGCAGGACCAGAGACACCTTTCTTAGAGAGGCACCTAGTCCAGGATGGCTCACAGCCTGAGCTCTGTTCGCCTGGACTTGCCTTAGCCCTGGCCTCTGAAAGCCTGCTAGCAGAACAGGTTCCCAGGCTCATAACCAACAATGGTTGGACTCAGGTGGGGCAGAGCATGAGTGTGAGAGGCTCTGCAGCCCCTGAGATATAAGGAAACAGGATCTTAGTTATCCCTCATAGGAAGCAGTGTCCTGAGATCAATGATCTCTGCCTCAGGACAACATTGGGGAGGCAGTTATCAAAGCCATCCAGCCCTATATCGACAATGAGGAGTTCCAGCCAGCTGCCATTGCCAAGGTGTCCAAGGCTTGCACATCTATCTGCCAGTGGGTGCGCGCCATGCACAAGTACCATTTTGTAGCCAAGGCTGTGGAGCCCAAACGGGTGAGGACTGTATAGAGCTGGTGGGGGATGGCTTTCCTACCCAGGTACTAGCTATGAGCTGGACCTCTTTCTGTCTGCAGCAAGCCTTGCGAGAAGCCCAGGATGACCTGGAAGTAACACAAAGGATACTAGAAGAGGCAAAGCACCACCTGCGTGAAGTGGAAGATGGCATTGCCACAATGCAGGCCAAGTATAGAGAATGTGTGGCTAAGAAGGAGGAGCTGGAGATGAAATGTGAGCAGTGTGAGCAGCGCCTCAGCCGAGCTGACAAGGTGCGTGCCTCCTCCACAGAGCCCCCGGCAGGCCCACTGGGAAGAGAAGGACTTGGTGCAGAATAATTATGGGCTGGCTCCCCCCGCCCTCTTTTTATCAATCTATGGGTGAAATCACAGTGGGCAGAGATAGTCCCAGGCCCCAGCCCAGCCTCCCAGAGCCCACTCCACAAGGCTACTTCTACAGCTCATCAACGGCCTAGCAGACGAAAAGGTTCGCTGGCAGGAGACTGTGGAGAATCTGGAGAATATGCTTGACAACATCTCTGGTGATGTGCTGGTGGCTGCCGGCTTTGTGGCCTACCTGGGCCCCTTCACGGTAAAGAATCCCCCACTGTACCCCTGACCAGCTTTATCCCACAAAGAGACCCTCTCTCGAGGCCTTACCTCTGTGAGGGCAACCTGTGGAGCAGCACTCCTTCCTTCCCTCATTGTAGCATACAGGTACTGAGCAGGTACACAGCTGTGCACACAAGTCAGCAGAGCCCCTATTGGAAGTATCTGAAGGCTCACACATGTGCACCCATGCTAGACAATGCTCTAAATGCTTCATTGTGTGCCCCATTTAATCCTCAGAGCCATCTTTTGGGAAGACATTGCAGGCATGACCCATTTCATAGACAAGGGTCTGAGGATCCAAGCAGGTCTGAAGTGTCTATAATATCTAGCTCCTCATCTGAGACCTGACTTCTGCATGCAGGGTTGTAGCAAGAGAGGAGGAAAATGCTGTGTGCCTTAAGTTTTACATCTCTCCAGGGCCAGTACCGTGCAACACTCTATGAATACTGGGTCAGCCAGCTCACAGTTCACCATGTCCCGCATACCTCCAAGCCCACACTGATTACAACACTGGGAAATCCTGTGAAGATCCGCTCTTGGCAGGTAACTATCAGATGTCAGAATGTGCTTCAGACTGCGCCTAGAGCCTCCTGCCTTCTTTCTACCCTCCTTTCCATGGATACCTCCTCTGGACCTCCTGCCTCCTTCCTAGACTTGTTTCCATGGATACCTCTTCTGGATCCTCCTGGGTGTAGCAAGAGGGTGGTGAGTAGAAAAAGAAGCAAGAACCAGGCCAGGTGTGGCATAGATGCAGCTGTAGGGAGAGGTTTCAAGTCAAGTCTAAGCAAGGCCCCGAAGGCAATGAGAGAGGCCAAGGGTGGGCAAATATAAGAAGGGCCAATGGGATTTGGGCACCCTGAAGGTTATATCACTAAGCAATGACATCTGCACTAAGGATGCAGAAGCCACATGAACAAAAAGGGCCAGAAAAGGAGAACATTAGGAGACCGTCCAGCAGCAGAAGAGGATCCTTGTTCACACCGCCCTCTCTATCCCTCATGCTCCCTCATCCAAAGCACATAACAAGGAGAAACCTACAGCCAACCTGAGTTAGGAGTAGCTAGTGTCCCAGCCAGTTGTGCTGACCGAGCATGGCACCTGGATTCCCACAGATTGCTGGCCTCCCCAATGACACTCTGTCAGTGGAGAATGGGGTCATCAATCAATTCTCGCAGCGCTGGACCCACTTCATCGACCCCCAGGGTCAGGCTAACAAATGGATCAAGAACATGGTAAGCAGATCTATCGGCTCTGTCTCCTCAGACAGGCTCAGATGTCTTTCCCAGTGCTTGGGGAAGCAGCTGAGCCTCGGGCCCACTCTAAGCTCCTGTAACCCCACCTTCCCTGCAGGAGAAGGAAAGTGGGCTAGATGTGTTCAAGTTGAGTGACCGTGACTTCCTACGCAGCATGGAGAATGCCATCCGCTTTGGCAAGCCATGCCTTCTAGAAAATGTGGGTGAGGAGCTGGATCCAGCCCTGGAGCCTGTGCTGCTTAAGCAGGTAAGCCTGCTGAGGAGGGGATGCTACAGACTACAGGCCTGGACAAAGAGCTGTCCACACTCCGACCACTGCGGGCCCATCTTACCTACTACAGACATACAAGCAGCAAGGGAACACAGTCCTGAAGTTGGGAGACACAGTGATCCCCTACCATGAGGACTTCAGGATGTACATTACCACCAAGCTGCCTAATCCTCACTATTCACCAGAGATCTCCACCAAACTCACCCTCATCAACTTCACACTGTCACCCAGGTAAGAGCCTCCACCCAAGAGAACACAAGCATCAGCTGTCCCTCCCTGACAGCTGTCCCTTGGCCATCCCTTGGCCATTCCCTAAGCTACCAGAATCGAGAAGTCTGTCTTTCCTGTTCAGTGACCCCATCAACTTCCTCCCAGGTAATCTGGCATCTCAAGGCTTTCCAGACCCTCTACTGGCCCCTCTTACTTAGCTTCATTTCCACCTAAGACTGTCCCTCTACACGCACATGCACACGCACACATACACAACCTGCTATATGCTAAAATCTTCATTTGAGTAGCTACAACCAGTGAGAGGAAAAACAGTCGCTCTTAAACCTTATCTTACTTGATCATTCACAGCCCCCTTTGCCAGTGAAGAACCTAGCTGGCCAGCCCCTGCTACCCAAGGTCTCACTGAGAACCACTGGTTTGAAAGCAACCCTGCATCAGTCCCACAGATTGAGGCTAGGCCTCCCAGGCTGACACTGGCAATGGTGCTGGGCTCTTGATAGATAAGGGTGGACTTAACATTGATCCCTGGAGTTCCCCAGGTGTTATAAACATGGTGTCCTCCACCCTTGGTAGTGGCCTGGAGGACCAGCTACTGGGCCAGGTAGTGGCTGAAGAACGACCTGATCTGGAAGAGGCCAAGAACCAGCTGATTATCAGTAATGCCAAGATGCGCCAAGAGCTAAAGGACATTGAAGACCAGATATTATACCGTCTCAGTTCCTCCGAGGGTAACCCTGTAGATGACATGGAACTTATCAAGGTGCTAGAGGCTTCCAAGATGAAGGCTGCTGAGATCCAGGTTGGGAAATGCCTTCCTACCAGCCTATCCCTCCCCAATTGCCCCAACCTTGCTCCAGTCTACCTTTACCTTCTGCTCTTTGCAGCCTCCCTGAACCTAACACCTTTCCTCTTGCTCCTCTACCCAGGCTAAGGTCAGGATTGCAGAGCAAACAGAGAAGGACATTGACCTCACTCGCATGGAGTACATACCTGTGGCTGTCCGCACCCAGATCCTCTTCTTCTGTGTGTCAGACCTGGCCAATGTGGACCCCATGTACCAGTATTCTCTCGAGTGGTTCCTCAACATCTTCCTCTCAGGCATTGCCAACTCTGAGAGGGCAGGTAGCTCTAGCACACCGACACGACAGCCCTGTTCTGAAGTGGATGGAATGCTTATGAGCACATTTCTCTGAGCCCTCATCTCTCTTCACCGTTACATCATACACTCATGATACCTAAGATCATACCACCTTTTATCCCTACCCTACTTAGAGCCCCTTATTGCTGTCCAAGGAGATGCAGACTGCCCTGATAGCTGCTAGGAAGACTTTCAAACCTGGGCTAGGCCTTGAGATTCTCTCTCTTTTCCCATCTTGCCATGCTCTGCCACCACTTCTTCTACCTTGTAGACAATCTGAAGAAGCGCATTGTCAACATCAACCGCTACCTAACCTTCAGCCTCTATAGCAATGTCTGCCGCAGCCTCTTTGAGAAGCACAAGCTGATGTTCGCCTTCCTGCTGTGTGTCCGTATTATGATGAATGAGGGCAAGATCAACCAGGTACGGGAGCAGGCAGATGGCCCAGGGACTGTCTGAGGGGTCACTCTATTTGTGGGCCTGAGAGCACAGGATAGGTATAAAGGGAAAGCCAAGCAAAAGAGCATAACACAGTTAAAGGGAACAGAGATCTTTGGGAACACAATTGCTTGCTTAATCACAACAGGGGACTCTAGGTTAATATGGCCCAACTGATGCTATGAACACAGGTCTTGTCTTCTCTGAGCCTTAAATGTGCTACTGAGCAGAGAGATTGTCCCTGGGGACAAACTGTCCTGAGCCTCCCATACTTGTCTAGTCAGGAGCTTCTATATCTAAGAAAGGGCATATCTAAGAACCCCATATCTAAGAAAGGGCAGAGTAGTGGACACTAAGAGCAACTCAGTTTCTCTGGGTAAGGTGCTGGATACGAGATGTGGGCATCAACTCAGTCTGTACTCTACTAGGCTGAGTGGCGCTACCTGCTGTCTGGAGGCTCCATCCAGACCATGTCTGAGAACCCTGCACCACAGTGGCTATCAGACCGGGCCTGGCGAGACATCTTGGCACTTTCAAACCTGCCAGCCTTTGCCACCTTCTCTAATGACTTCGTGATTCACCTCTCAGAATTCCAGGCCATCTTTGACAGTGCTGAGCCTCACAGGTGAGCTGGATCCCATGGTATGCTGCCAGGAACATAAGACCCCAGAAAGAGCCCTGCCCAGAGACCTCCTCTGAAAGATTACCTAGTATTGCCCTGCATCCATGGCCACATCTCCCTGTGCTTCTAGCCCTGTTCTCTTGGGAACCCCCATACGTCTGGCAAAGTCCTTGAAACAGTGGTTTCCTGTAAGCTGGCTCTGAGGGATACGTGGTCTTTATTGCAGGGAGCCCTTGCCTGGCATCTGGGACACATACCTGGATGAGTTCCAGAAACTGCTTATTCTTCGTTGCCTGCGTGGGGATAAAGTTACTAATGCCATGCAGGACTTTGTGGCCACCCACCTGGAACCCCGATTCATTGAGCCCCAGGCAAGTGCTGGTCCTTAGGCAGAGCAGGTATCCTGGGTCCCAGGAATATGGCTGCTTTGAAAACTACCTTCCAGCCCTGTCCAGGCTAGAACTCTTGGAACACAAATGATCTAGGACCTTGAAGGCCCTTCTGGAAGTGTTCCAGGAACCTCAGGAATACCTTCACTTACCCTGTACCCTGCCTCTCACCAGTCCAATATGGTCTCAGCATCTCTCCCTGTTCTTCCAGGCAGCCAATCTGTCTGCAGTGTTCAAAGAGTCCAACTCCACAACACCCCTCATCTTTGTGCTGTCACCTGGAACTGATCCCGCTGCTGACCTCTATAAATTTGCAGAAGAAATGAAGTTTTCCAAGAAGCTCTCTGCCATCTCCTTGGGACAGGGTCAGGTAAGGGTAAGGCAAGAAGTAGGCTAGGGAAGATGGGCAGCAGCCTCCTACTCATGTTCTTGTCCCCACAGGGCCCTCGAGCAGAAGCCATGATGCGCAGCTCCATAGAGAGGGGCAAGTGGGTCTTCTTTCAGAACTGCCATTTGGCACCAAGCTGGATGCCAGCCCTGGAGCGTCTCATTGAGCACATCAATCCTGACAAGGTGTGCCATGATGTCTGTCCACAAAGCATGCAGCCCAGACACAAAGCATGTATACCATGATGCAACTAGATTGTTCTGGATTATTAACTAGATTATTATTGTCCCTCTGAGTTGCTGAGTCTCAGAGATTTGGTGACTTCCCAGGGCTACCCGTACAGACTGGTAGCCCTAGGACTTGGTAAGGCCTGTTCGTAGCCAGTTGTCTGCATAGCCTTATATCCTAACCAACTCAAGGAAGGAGTAAGTCAGAGGATGAGTTTGAGTTCCTAGATGGAAGAAACCTAAGCCTAGGTCCTTATGATCATGAGGTGCTGTGGCCACCAGGTTCATCGGGACTTCCGCTTATGGCTCACCAGCCTGCCCAGCAACAAGTTCCCTGTGTCCATACTACAAAATGGTTCCAAAATGACAATTGAGCCACCACGTGGGGTCAAAGCCAATCTGTTGAAGTCCTACAACAGCCTCAGTGATGACTTCCTCCACTCCTGTCAAAAGGTAAGGCATCAGCTAGAGAGATGATAGTTCAGTGGTTGAGAGCACTGGCGGCTCTTCCAGATGGACCCAGTTCAATTCTCACACCCACATCAGGCAGCTCACAATGGCCTGAAACTCTAGCTTTGCAGGGATCGGACACCTCTGGTCTCTGTGAGCAACAGCACTCATGTGCACATAGCCACACAACTCACATATAGTTAAAAATAATTTTTAGAGGTGAGGCACATTCTAAGCACCCAGCCCCTTCCTCTTATAACCTTGTCCCTACCCTTTCTCTTATGACTTTGTCCCTTTCTGTCCTGCAGGTAGTGGAGTTCAAGTCCCTGCTGCTATCTCTGTGTTTGTTCCATGGAAATGCACTTGAACGCCGTAAATTTGGGCCCCTGGGTTTCAACATCCCCTATGAGTTCACAGATGGAGACCTGCGCATTTGCATCAGCCAGCTCAAGATGTTCCTAGATGAATATGATGACATCCCCTATAAGGTAGGCAAGGGGCAGGCTCTGTGCCACTGACTTGGGCACCTGTAATAGGGACCATTGTTCACCCATCCCATAGGTTCTCAAGTACACAGCTGGAGAGATCAACTATGGTGGTCGTGTCACTGACGATTGGGACCGCCGCTGTGTCATGAACATACTAGAAGATTTCTACAACCCTGCTGTGCTCTCTTCCGAGCACAGCTACAGCGAATCTGGCATCTACCACCAGATCCCACCTACCTATGACCTCAATGTGAGTCTGCAGGAAGGGGCCTGCCAGAGGAGTTCCGGGGGGCCCATGGAACCTTAATACAGGAGGAGGCAGTGGAAAAAGGTACAGCTTTGTCTTCCAGAGCACCAAATAAAAAAACCCATCCCACAGTAAGGAAGATAGTTAATCCAGAGGAGAGCAGGTTCTGTGGGGAGAGATGAACCCTGCCACACCAGTTCCAAGTATCACTCAGTGTGGTAGTAATGCAGAATATAGGGGTAGCACTCCCTGAGGACTACTTCTAGGGTGGTGGGGGAAGCAATCTGAACTGTGGCTAGGTTGGGTGAGTACCACATAGGGGACTGTGACAAGAGGGGGCGTGTTAGGTTTGAGCAGCTACAGGGTGAGATGACAGTAAAGGGCTGAGTGGAAGGCAAGAGCCATGATACCCAGCATCACAGAGACCATTTCAATTCCAGAAGCAACAGTAAAATGAACTAGGAAGGGTAATGGTGAGTCTGAAGGCTGGGGCAGAGCAGGCGGAGGCCTTCCGTTTCAGCCTTCTTGCTTCCTAGGGCTACCTCTCCTACATCAAGAGCCTTCCTCTCAACGACATGCCTGAGATCTTTGGTCTGCACGACAATGCCAACATCACCTTTGCCCAAAATGAGACATTCGCCTTATTTGGTGCCATTCTCCAGCTGCAGCCCAAATCCTCCTCCATGGGCGGCCAGAGCCGGGAGGAGGTGGGTAGTAGTAAAGAGGAAGCCAAGCTGTCCTGTCCTGTCCTGTCCTGTCCTGCCTGCACCTGGGAGTACAACTTGACTACAATCCTGCCATGGCTAAGAGTAGCCAGCCTTGTCCCCTCCTGTCTCTTTGCCCCTGCAGTTAGTAGAAGATGTGGCCGAGGACATTCTGCTCCAGGTACCTGGGCCCATTGAATTGCGAGAGGTGATAACCAAGTTCCCCGTGCTGTATGAGGAGTCAATGAACACGGTGCTGGTACAAGAGGTCATTAGGTAATTTCTTGCCACACCTAGGCAAATCGAGTCAGGGGCTACTGCTGTAGAGAAACAACAGGTGTTACTATTATCCAGCTGTTGTGCTAAGTGCTAAACATCTGTCCTCTAACCCAGCTGCTTATTATCATTTTATAGATGAATAAACTGAGCCCCCCCCCCCCCCAAGAATGTTGACTATCTTAAGTCACGTATTTGCTAAGGGCCAGGGCTGGTATTGTACCCAGTACGCCTCACCCAGTTCTGCAGTTAGCCTTTTGCATTCTACCACTATTCATAGTCTCAGATGGAGAGGCATAGATACTGCCATAAAATGGCAGCCCACTAATACCTTGCCACTGGCCCCACAGGTATAACAAGCTCCTAGTGGTGATCACACAGACACTAAGTGACATGCTCAAGGCAATAAAGGGGCTAGTAGTAATGTCCTTGGAGCTAGAGCTGATGTCCATCAGCCTGTACAACAACATTGTGCCTGAGCTCTGGAAAAACAAGGCCTACCCATCACTCAAGCCATTGGCTTCATGGATAATGGACCTGCTGCAGCGCCTGGACTTCCTGCATTCCTGGATCAAAGATGGCATCCCACCTGTCTTCTGGATCAGCGGCTTCTTCTTCCCTCAGGCCTTCCTGACAGGCACTCTACAGAACTTTGCCCGGAAGTTCGTCATCTCTATCGACACTATCAGCTTTGACTTCCAGGTCTGGAGGGTGGGGGGGCTAAAAGACCCAGGCCAATATCCCCAGGGGAAATCAGAGGGACAGGGCAGAATACAGGTCTCAGACTATAATGGCAGATAGGTAATAGGCAGGCACCAGCTTTCAGGAGATATCTGCCTCCAGATGCAAATCCATTTTTGGCTGGGCAGTGGTGGCGCATGCCTTTAATCCCAGCACTTGGGAGGCAGAGGCAGGCGGATTTCTGAGTTCGAGGCCAGCCTGGTCTACAGAGCAAGATCCGGGACAGCCAAGGCTATACAGATAAACCCTGTCTGGGGGGGGGGGGGGGGACAAGCAAATCCTAATTTTGTTTCCAATGTGAGTGTCTGTGTGCCCACCACAGGTGTTGTCCAAGGCACCATCAGAAATTGAGGAAAGGCCTGAAACAGGGTGCTATATCCATGGACTGTTCCTGGAAGGTGCTCGCTGGGACTCAGTGGATTTCCAGCTGGCTGAGTCACGGCCCAAAGAGCTGTATACAGAGATGGCTGTTATCTGGCTTTTGCCAGTAGCTAACCGAAAGGTCCAGAACCAGAACTTCTACCTGTGCCCCATCTACAAGACTCTGACCCGTGCTGGTAAGGCTCACCAAGGCAGACTCTGCATTACAGTTGGAAGTCTAGTGAGTTTACACGGACCCAGGGTAGCTGGCCAGGAAGGCTGGTAGAGGTTTGGGCCAGTCCAAAGCCCAATGCAGCAAGGTAGTATCTGGAGGTTCAATTCCCAGCCTGCTTGCCCTCCTTTAGTCATCTATTGTGCATCCTATAAGCCTATAGGCCCCATCTTTCGCCAGGGGCTCAGAAGAACTGAGGCCAAAGGCAGGGAGGAGGCAGTGCTGGGCTCAGTAGGGAATGAGATGGGCAGTTGCACCTTCCTCTTCAGTCACAGCGCCATAACTAGGCGGGCCTAAGCCTTGATCAGATCCAGTCACAAAGGGGCCCGACTGTGGGGTCAGGGTTCCTCCCTATCTCCAATCCAAGTCTGTCAAACTCCCTGTCCATGCTCCTGTCCCTAGCCTAGCCCTTGTCTAGCTGTGACCCGGTGTTATCCTAAGCTTCCCCCTTTCTTCCTGCTTCAGGAACACTATCAACCACAGGCCACTCGACCAACTACGTCATTGCTGTGGAGATCCCCAGCAGCCAGCCTCAGCGACACTGGATAAAGCGTGGTGTAGCTCTCATCTGTGCCCTGGATTACTAGACCCAGATAGAAGGGCAAGAGCCATTAAAAGTTCTCCAGGAAGTCCTGTGGTGCCTTGGCTATGTACTTGAGGCCTCATCTATAGGGTCACTGTAGGGGAAAAGGGCTAAAGCATTCTCAGTAGAGAAGAGTAAGGTAGAGAGAGAGGCAGAGGCAGCTCTGGCCTGCTGTATCTGCCCAAATGCAGTAAGGGATGAGACATACACCCTCTCAGGTCCCAGTGACCCTCAAGAAGAATGCACCAGGTAGATATATGGGCAGCCTAGCTTTGAGCCAGAGCCCCAGCATCTTTTCAGATTCAGAGCCATCAGATCTGGTGAAAGCCAAGCACCTCAACTCAGTATACCATGACCATGGCCCATCTGAAATCTTTCCCTCACTTTAGGTCCTAAATCCCATCCCAGGCTTACCATAGCAACCAATCATTTCTACCTCAGGAATACATACTACCTTGCTATCAACAGAGCTTTGGGCCAGAGTCTAGACAGTCTCTCATTCCACCATAGCCCAGCCTACCAACCTCAAGATAGCAACAAGATCATTTATTAGCACACTTTTATTCACTCACTGATTCAATATTTACAGAAACTAGAGGGGTCAGACTGCTGTACCATCTCCCCCACAGTTACTATGTACAGGGAAGGGGCCTGCTTGGATCACCTGTATCTAGCAGAGGGCACAGGGCTATTTGGGGCTGGAGCCTGAAGCAGTGCTGTGCTTACCACCCCACTGGCATCAAGCCCTATGGGAACACAGACGCTCTAACTCCTCTTGACCCTGTCCCCTACCCTGAGTACCTTGCAAGAGGCCAAGGAGAATTGAATAGTGCCAGCTTCATTCAAGCAGCCCTGCCTCTGGTATTTCTAAGAGGAGACATGGTAATACTGAGGGGCTAGGTAGAGGCTCCGCTGGGCCCCAGAGACAGAGATTAGGAGCCTGAGGTAGGCCCATGGCCAGGGCCACAACACTGAAGGCAAAGAGCCCCAGAGCCTTGCACTGACTCACTAACAAGTCTGGATGGTACTAGGACAGTCCGCATGCCGCTGGGACAGTTGAAACACTTCTCTCCACATAGCTCTGGGACCCTGATAGGCTGTACATACATCCTACTAGGATACCCCAGGCCCATTCCAGCTCAGCAGCCAGGTCCCTGAGTTTGGCACTCTCCCAGAGGAATGAAGAGTAGGCCAAGCTTCTTCATAGCAAGGACAGGCGAGTGGCTGGTGCTAGAGCACCAGGACCAATGCCTTCTGAGTTTCCCAGCTGGGACTGTGGTGTGTTGTCAGAGACCTGGCCCCAGCAGAATGACAGCTACTCGGAGAGAAAGCAGAGTCAGGAAGCTGGCCATGTTAATACAGTGGCAAGATGGCCAAAAGCCCAAAAACCAGATATCTCCAATAGGCAGAATATATATCCTACTGCCCAGGCAGCAAAGCCAGGTCCTGCTGCTCCTCAGATGGCTGTGGAGGCCACAGCACCCTCCAATTCCAGCTGCTGCTTCCTGAGCATTATGGAGCTGCTTTATCCCTGCCAAACCCCAGAGCATAGTGCAGAATACACATCTCATCCCGACTCCCAGGGCCTGGGCTCTAGTTAAACTATTCAGTAATACTTGGAAAAGTAGGACAGAGAAGGGCCCTGGTGAGGGCCTTTCGGCAAGACAGGCTGCAGAGTCAGGGCCAGAGGCTTCACTGGCGTTTGGCCTTGTAGGGGCGAGAGCGTTTCCGCCGGTCAGGCTTCCGCTGCTTGTGAAGCCGACCAATGCTGACCCCTTGGCGGCGCCGCACTGAGATGTTCTGTTCCACTAGGTTGGCCAGCATTCCTGTATAAAGCAGAAAACTCCTTAGTAGGTGGCTGCCTTCCAGGTTCAGGTGAGCAGTCGAGGAACCAAGGCTCTCACAGCCCTCCCTGTGCTTTAGTCTGATAAGCTAATTAAGACATAGTAGGCAACTCCTCACCTTCCTGAGCCAGCATGGATATGAAGGTACAGATAAACTCGTCATAGTTGTGGGTCCTCCGCTGGTCATCAATCTGTGGAAAAGAAGGCATGTGAGGGCATCACAGCTCATCTTCTCAGAGCAGCTGTCCTTGGGACAGGACAGAGGAACAGGCAGTAGAGTCACCCACCTTGAACTTCTTCCTTTTCTCCACCTCCTCCTTGAGACAGGCCTCATAGTTTGCAATCTCGGCTTCTACACACTTTAGCAGTGCTAGCAGCTCCTGCCACAACCCAACATTGTACCTTAGGAGCCTGACTGGCACCAAAGCTCCATTACTAAGAAGCAACTAGAAACCAGGGTGAACAGCCACAGTCCATGGAGCTACCAATGCCATCCAATCCCAAAAGGCTCCCTGGCTTTAGTCACCAACTTTCCCACCCAAATTCCATTCAAGAACCCAAAACCTGGAAGTAAGGGTCCTTCCCCTGCTAGGAAAAGAAGGCTGAAGGAGAGACTCACCTTGGGTGAATACTTCTCTCCACTCAAGGGCTCGCTCGACCTGTTCAGCCCAGATTTGTCTCTGCTCTCTGTGACTTCCACCACCTCCTTCTCCTCTAGGCTGCTGGAACCCTGGCTGCCTTGGCTTGATCTGGTAGAAGGTGAGGAGCCCTTCCCACCCTCTAGGAGAGGACATAAGAAGATGCATCAGAGTATGTGATACTTTGTAGTCACTGGGCCACCTCCCTTCTCCTTCTCGGGTACACCAAGTATCCCGTGAGGGAGTCCAAGACTCACCTGTGAGTGCCAGGGGACTCAGTACACCATCTTCAGCAAGGTGCAGCAAGCCCGTGCTAATGACAGGACCCAGGTCACGGACAGCACGGTTGTAACGTATGCAGTCAACACGAAGTAGGCTGTCATCTTCTCCAAAAAGCACCTTGGAGATGTGAGAGGTGACAGGGCTAGAGGGCCGTGTTGGGTTGGCCGAGCGGATGGGTGAGCGCAAGGGTGAGTTGAAAGCACTGCCAATCTCAGAGGCTGTGTCCGTGCTCTCATTGCTAGGGGTGGGTGAAGGCTGTGAGTGTGTGGGCACAGCCACAGCTGGACTCCCAGCCCCACTGCTAGTCTTGATGGACAGAGGAATTGAAAGGTCTTTCTGAGACTCTTGAAGCTTCTCAGTTAAGACATTGATGGTGTTGGGCTGCAGCACTGACAGCTGCCCATCTGAAGAATTGCTCAACGATCCTGGCTTCCCTGTCCCCTTCCGCTTGTATCTGTGGGGTCCAATAAGAGGTAAAAACAGGGAATGGGCCAGGTGACCACACCCAGCAGTGTCCAGAATGGCTCAAATAGATTCTCTTCTTCCCAAGCCCAACTGGAAGCTCCTTACCCTTGGTCCAAACAATCTGACAGCAATGGCACCCTAAGTGCCACAGTACAGACAGGTAGCTTCCTCTACTTTAGCTACCTCACTTGTAACCTTCCAGTGCTATAGCCTCCAACAAAACTGGCATCCTACTCAATAAATCATCTCTCCAAGCTCTTCTCCTACCCAACTCTTTGAGGTCGGGCTGAAAGATCACCTCAGTAAAACATGTTGACACACACATGGTAAGATGTTTACCTCCCCCTAAACCTACCACAAAATTTTTGAAGACTTGGGGTTAGCCCCTCAGGCCAACCTCCTCCAGGGCCTGCATTCTCTAAGTGCCTAGTATTCTCTGCAGAAATGCCCTCTCAGATACACGATGGAGTGAGTATTCAGAAGAGGAGCTGAGGTTCCCAAAGCTTGACAGCTCCTCAGAGTCAGGACCGACCTGATGGCAGAACTGGTGTTCTGCACGTCCTCTTCATCATCCTCATAGTCATCCTCATCATCAGAGTACTGCTGGGGTGGTCGGACTGGAACTCGGCTGCGGCCCACACCGGCCGCCAGGTCTTCCTCCTCCTGGGGCAGGAACAACAGTAATAAGGAGAGAGCTCACCCAAGCTAGGCACAGTATTGCAGCTAGGGAAGAGGGTGACTTGGCTCTTGGCTGTGAAAAGTGCTTCTAAAAGATACAGAGTGCCTTGCCATATATTTTTGAGTTACCAGGAGAAACCTTCCCATGTGCCAAGGAGTATGCCCAACTGTGTAGCCAGCAAAACAGACTTAAAAGTCAGAGGAGGAGCTCTCTTGGCCACCTTAAGGCCATGCTACTGAGCTGTGGTGGGGCCTATGAGTATTAGAGGAGCCTGGTCATCAAGGTCCAATCAGAGTCAAAGAATAACACTGGGAACCCAACACTGTGGCCTCTCAGATGAGGGTACTTCCATCTTACCTGCATAGGGGATTTGGCATAATTGTGATTGTCTAGAAAAGCTGGCAGCCGCTGGACAATAGGGGTAGGGTTTGGGGGAACCCCATTGAGGCTGCTCCCTGGAGGCTTCACCACCAGCTTAGATTTGCTGGGAGGACTATGGGTTGTAGTTTGTGGACATGAGCCAGCCACCTCCTCTGCACCATCTGAGACAAGGCAGAGGATAAATAGGACATTCAGCTGGGTCCTTAAGTAAAACCTACAGTCTATAATCCTGTGACTGTTGTTTCCCTCAGTAAAGACAGGATAGGCAGGTAAGCTCTAAGTTACACAATGAGATGGAAAAAAAAAAAAAAAAAAAAAAAAAAAAAAAACAAGACACAACCAAAAGGCAGCCTATAGAGAAAATAATAGGGATGGACCACCCAATACAGAGGGGCGTGGTCTAGAGTCATGACAGTCCTTTTCAGGTATCCTTTAGGAAAAGCTCACTCTACATTACCTGTATTTTATGGGAAAAGCTTCAGGTACTGGGATTTCAGGCCTCCTGCTAGAGCCCCTATACCACTGCCAAGTACCTTCTTGAAGTGCTTGTGCTTGGACCTCCCATGTCAAGCTACGATGGATAGCTGAGGCCCCAGATCCCTCTAGTACCTGTGTGAGTGCACTCAGAGGCTGCTGGGGTTCTGCCTGCCTCCAGCCCAAGGGGGGACTTGCTGCTGCTGGCTGGCTTGCTCTCCTCAGGCAGTTGTGACTCTTGAGATTTGTGAGTCTGAATCAGCTCCGGCTGTGTTACTCTAATAAGCTTAAAACAAAATTCAATGCTTAGAAGAGAAGAATAGAGCCAGGTTTCCGCCTTAGATAGCTAAGGTCCTCAACCCTACCCATTCATTTATTGGAAAATAAAAAGGCCAAGCCACATCATCTTTTTAGAAACTAAATTCTACCACCCCTACAAAGGAAACAAAGGAAAGAAATGGCTAGTTAAAGCCTTGATCTACAAGACACTGATTTGGGAGTGAGAGACAGATGCTAAAATGTAGAAGAGACAAGGAATATTGGGTTGGTGTGGCCAGGCAACTTACCTGCTGCAGGGCCTCCAGGACTGTTTGTCGGTTCACCTTCAGTACATGCAGCCTGGCCTCATACTTAATCCTGCGGTCAGGCACTACTGCCATCAGGTTGAAGCGAATGTCATGGTAGGGCTCCCTGCAATCACAGTAGCAGCCATGAGGAGCTCCCACCCCAGCCCTGCTGTAAGTCTGAGGCAAGTGTCTTGACAGAGTTCCTCTCACAGTCACATCTGTAGCTGTAAGGACAGGCCCCACCCACTCCAATAGACAGCCAGCAGCCAGAGACACACACCCAAAACCTAGCTATATATACCTTCCCACAAACTATGAAAGGGGCCTGTCAGAAAGGACACCAACACAACTGTGCCACCCAAGCTCCCCCCCCCCCCCAAGACCTGCCCCTCCTCCAGCTCAGCCCAGAGCAGGCCACAGGCCACAGGCCACCTAAGCAGGAAAGCAAAAACTGAAATGCCAAGCCCCAGGCCTGATCTTGCCAGATACCATGTGGCCTCCAATCTACAGACCATCAGGCTTTTCTCTGTCCCACCCAAGGGGACACAGCTCCAGAAGGACACACCCAAGGGTCCTTACCCTGCAGTAGCAAGGCCGATTCGCTCCATGATGACCCTTCGGGCTTTATCTGTCCACTCCTCATCCTCTCCCCAGGGCCCTAGGGAAGACCAAGGTGAGGAATCAGCAGGTGGGAAACCCTGAGACGGAGTAGGCCAGGGTTAACAGATTAGTGTGGCTGAACAGCTACAAGCTAGTCACAGAAACGGTACACAATGACATCATGGCACGAGTTAGATGTCCCTGGTAACCACTCATGCTCCTACATCTCCAGGATCTAAAGTCCCTGAGATCCAGAAAATCAGAAGGAAGCATGAGAAACCCAACAGGCCCCTTCCTCAGAAGGCCTACCATGATCAATAGGGTAGACTTTCAACCCATCCAATTCAAAGAGCCGCCCTGTGATAGGCACATAGCTGACAAAGTGAAACGCCTCCATGGTACGCACTGCACTGAGGCCATTCTGTTTCTCTGGAAGGTGACGTGGTTCTGGCCTGGAAAAGGACGAAGTCAGAGACATCCTCCACCATCCCAACCCCACACCAGCAACCACAGTTCTCACATACCTGGCATGGCTATTATGTGCTTTGGCCAGTTCAGGGGCATTGCCAATTGCATATCCTTTGCTCTAAAAAGAAAACAAGACTACATCAGAATAGATTCTCAGGTGAGCCTCTGGATAGGGGAAGAGTTCCATAAAAGAGGCTTAGAGGCACTCAGGAATCTCAAGCAGCACAGACGAATGTTCCTAAAGGGATAGTGGTGGCAGATGAGACCTTACTTAGGACCTCACAAAGAGAGGGGCCATACTGGCTTTGCACAGTAATCAGTGAGCAACACGCCTGGCAGAACAGTCACAACAGTAAAGGCCTGACACAGGTCACTTAAGTCTTTTCCTTTTCTCCTTCTATCATTTCTTAACAGCAAAGCCTAAAATCAACTACCTTCCACATCACTTACGAGTCAAGTAGACGTTAATAAACATTTGAAAAAGAAATGACCAAACAGTACCAGATACAATGTAGTGGCATTACCAATGGCTCTGAGGATCAGATGTGCCCAGCCATCTGTGAGTCATGATTTAAGGTACTGCAGCATACCTCAGGGCTGAAGCCTTTGGTGAAATCCTTCATTCGACTCAGTGTGGGCCCCAGATCCACATTGCTGCAGTTCAGAAGCACGCTCAGCAAGGCATGAGTGGCACAAGAGTTGGGAATCAGCTATAAATCAAAAATAGTCACTCATATACCTCATACACTCTTTACCCCAGGTGTCCCCATGCCCACAGTTATTGAGAATGAAGACTAAAAGGAAAGATGTCAACATCCTTCAGCTTCCTTTGTTTTACCCAGTCTTTATTCATTTAACATGGACCAACTAAATACCTCCTATCTAGGGACACAGAGAATATACTAAGATACCACTAACTACAGAGGTATTCCCTCTAGTGAAAGAGCTAGGTTCTGCCTGCCACAGGGTTTCTGCAACAGCTGCTCTAGGTACCAGTCTAACTCTTGTTCCTACTCCCCCACGGCCATTTTCCATGCAATACCAGAAACAAACAAAAACAAAATTAGCATCCTGGCCTTCAAACAAGCTCAGAACTCGGCAGACCTGGTGAGCAAAGAACATGTTATTCACAATATCATCATCAATCACAGACGTATCATCCACCAACGTAGAAACCTTGCGGCGGGACCTGCGTTCTTCGATCCATTTGAACAGGAAGATAAATCCATATACAGGCCTAGAGAAGCAAGAGGCAGATGACAATCAGCATCCTCTTCTTTCTCTCCCTAATCCTTTGCACTGAAATCCAGTGCACTGCTCTACTGAGCCCCTCACTCTTACCAATACTGTATCCAACATGGCTCTGAGATCTCAAACCCCAGTATGAGCTTGATGCTCTGAAACCCCACTCAGTCTCTTTTTGAAGTCTAGGCAAGAGAAGAAGGAAATCTGGAACTGCTGGCCCAGGACGGAGCAAAGGAGGGAGGGACACAATAAAAGGCACAAAAATGTTGATGAAGAACAAGTACCAACTCTCACTGGTGGACCTCAGCCTCCAGCCCTAGTAAAACTAATGTAGAACATGAATTTCTGAACCAGTTCCTTTACTTCAGAGCTGCTAGGTTCTTTATGCCTCTATTCTATATATTACCAAAACAAGAATCTGAGTTTAGGTACCTAAAAGGGACCTTGTCACACTAACCAACCAATACAGGACAACTTTGGTTAGTTTTGTTGAGACATGGTCTCACTAGGTAGCTTAGGTTAGTCTCAAACTCAGGGATCTACCTGCCTCTGCCTCCCAAGCCCTGGGATTTAAGGAGTACTCCACCACTACTGGTCAGGACAAATTTTGTGTGGTGATTAAAGGCGCAGCACACATGGTTATGTAATTAATGGACTGTACACTTACAAAAAAGGCATTGTGCAACTGGAGGCTTCCTGCTGCAAAAGCAGAAAGGCGGCTGAACTGTACCCTAAGAGTGCTTAGGGTTGAAAGGTGGGCTACAACTTCCTAAGGGGAAACACTAAGACTGAGAAGGAAAAAAAGTCCAAGGAGGGTACCCACAAAGAGTGACGCTTTCTTATGTGATACTTTATACAACTTAGGTTTTCTAATACTGCTTCCCTTGAAGGGGTACTATTCCCTGCCCTTTCTCAGCCCTCGGGAGGTAAGGAGCGTCCCAGCCACTCACCCCTGGCATTTACTCTGAAGGTCATAGATCTCCTCCACTTGCACCCCTTTGACACCTACGATCAGGAAAGGAGAAGTCGGCAGGGCAGCTCGAGGCTCTGCAGCGAGAACTCAAGGACCACCCCCACATACACACCAGTCAGGGCCCGACGATCGGGGGGTAAAAGGGTTCTTACCGAAATCTTCCACCAGGAGGGTGAAGAGGCCTGGGTGGGACGACAAGAAGAGGAATTTGTCATGCAGGTGCGTCCGGGGCCCATCTGGCCTCCCCAGCCCCCAGCCCGCCGAGGCCCCTTCGTACCCGGGTCACTCTCCAGCTCCAGCCAGCCCTTATTCATCTTCCCGCGGAGCGGCCTCTCAGCGCCATGTCCAGGCCCTGCTAACCCCGCGCCGCCCCCAAACGGGAGGGCCCACCGCACTCGGGGCTCCTCAGCCCCACACAGACAACGGGACGCGCTGCGTCACTTGCCCGCGCCGGCCGTATAACGTCATCATTATACGACGCGCCTAACCCGGAGATGGCCTTCCGCCTACTGAACAGCGGGGGCGGGCGCGCGCGCGCTCGGAGGCAAGGATGCGCACGCGCGGAGGGTGGGTCGGGCGCGTGGCGGTTAGCGCGCGGCCGTTAGCGGTCCTCCTTTTGACAACTGTCCGCAAACGCTGAGGTTCCCGCGGGCCACAGTCCGCGTGACGCATCCCCCGTTAGCGCGCTCGCCTCCTTCGACGGCGCAGTCACCGCGCGGGGCGGCCGCCCGTGAAGTAGCTACCACGTCTTGTGTCAACGAATAAAACTCCGGGACAGCGGCGCCCTCGGCGACAGCTGGGTGGGCAGCCTGGGCTAGGAGCGGTGGCCCGTAGCTTCCGTGAGAGCGAGCAGCGGAAGCAACCTCCAGCCTGGCCTCGCAACAGCCGCCCGGCAGGCGAGACCTGAGCCTGGTCTGGCATGCGCGGAATGCTCCTTGAGCCCTCTTCTGGCTGTTACCTTCGGGGCACGGTTGTGGCCACACTGACACGTATTTTCCAAATAAATCGTTTATTCTTGCGGCGGCGGGACCGAACACGTTAATATATTTTTAATTTACCCAACACTTCTATCCAGTGATACAACTTGGTAAGCGTTTCGAGCGAGCATCTGCCGTGTTAGGAAGTCGTGGACTGAGCAGCTTGCATTTACCACGACCGTCCTCAACTGTTTTGAAGATTGTTCCATCTTATAACTACCAGTGTGCACAGACTCTTACTCAAGTAACGTCGTGGTCCAGCGATGCAAAGAACTGAAATCTCAAGGTTTATTTCTATTCTAACACGGTCGGGTTTAGCCCCAACAACTAGAAAGTAGTTAAAGTAGATCCCCCTGGGCACATGGAAAGGTTGAACCCAGCATCTCACTCAGCCCATCCAAAACAAACCGATGTCAGCTCTGCAACTGCATCTCCTGTGTTGGGAAAAGCTAGTCTGAAGTTTTGATGGCTTTTAAGCAGTTAGCCTTTAGAAGAATAGTTTGACATTCAAGAAGAGATTCATAATCCCCAACCTTGATTTGAGGCTCTGGGGACTAAAGTATGTTTCTCTGAGGGATCTATCTAACTGACTGAGGTCTCTTAAGAAATGCTGTCTTCACCGGGCGGTGGTGGCGCACGCCTTTAATCCCAGCACTTGGGAGGCAGAGGCAGGCGGATTTCTAAGTTCGAGGCCAGCCTGGTCTACAGAGTGAGATCCAAAAAAAAAAAAAAAAAAAACCAAAAAAAAAAAAAAAAAGAAATGCTGTCTTCTCTCCTCTTACTGGGCATAGCCCTTCATAGGGTGATTTCATTAATTTTGTCTCAGTTCACTTTTGGAGACTTTGGCCAGTGGAAACTGGGTAATGTAATCTGTTTGCATTGGCAGCAGGAATGGGATTTTACTCCAATTACACCTAGACAAGGATGGGACAGCCCAGAACTCAATATAGCCATCTGAACCTGGTAAAAGGGATAAGAACTAAGGGATATTGCCCACCTTTAATTCCACCACTTGGGAGGCAGAGGCAGATGGGTCTACAAAGTGAGTTCCAGGACAGCTAGGCCTACACAGAGAAACCCTGTAGGGGAGATGGGGGGATGGGGGGAGAAGGAGCTAAGAGATGGTCTTTATTTTTCCCCCTCCTAGATGGAGGTGTAGCTTTTAAGCAGCCAAATAATCTCTCAGATTCCTTTTCCTAGGAAGGAGCTACCTTATTTAACTGGGTAGACCAGGCAACCATACTTGGACATGAAAGATGTCTTTTTCTTGAGTGTTGTTCCTTATACTCAGTAGAAACAACCATTTGACTGAGTGGTTCCAACATCTTATATAGTGATGAGATAAAATTATAACGTGGTAGTTGATGTCAGCCTTTGTTATCAAATCTCACCTAGGATCACTGATTCTGACCTTGGCTATGATGTCCTTCTCTCTGTAACTCAGTCTCCTCAACTTGAAAATAAGGGTTATTATTGTGCCTAGTGTGAAGTTGCTAAACGGTTCTTGGCACAGTTTAATCACTATTGACCATTACTAGCATTAATATTGGCTATAACCCTTTTATCAAATGAGTTGAGAAGTGCACTGTTGGTTTGATCTTGTAGAACTTGATAACCAAATGTAAAATTAAATTGCTAACCTATCTCATTTATGTTTGTAGCTGGAAAAGCCTGTATTGTCTTCATAATAGCACAGAAGAATTGTAGATAGGAAAGACAGACGGAAACGAATGAAGACTATAAAAGAAAAAAAGGAACATCCAAGATTGAGGTAAAGTAGGTGGCCTGAAAGAGCTGAGGAAAATCCATTGATACACGCTGCATTTTCTGGCAGCTGTTGAACTTTACTAGTTAAATCTCTATTGTACCTGTGCTGCTCCATAACTTCGTGACCTGAGACAGGTCACCTGCGCCTCCATTTACTCACATCAAAATGTGTGTCAGATAGTACTCCTCTGAGTGGAGTAATCCCAGAGGCAGCCAGAACTCGGAGTCTGGTCTGTATAGCCAGCCTGGTCTACAGAGTGAGTTCCAGGACAGCCAGAGTGGTTACACAGAGAAACCCTGTCTCAAAAACCAAACAGAAAAGAAATAGTACTTCATTTTTAGAATGTTCTGTAGATTTGTTGAACTAATTCATGATGAAAGTACCAACAATAGTGCCTATCACTGGAAAACAGTCTGCTTCAGGGTCATTTCAGTGTACTTGGAAGGCTGGCAGAAGAAAATATAAGTAGCATTACTCCTGAGTCTTTAACCCAGGCAGTATAGGCACTGAGATAGCCCCACCTCAAACAATTTAGTATATTTTACATGAACTATGAAAAGCCATCACAGGATTTGGTTATTAGACTATGGGTGGCATTCTAAGGGAAATTCAGAAGGCTTATCAGTCCTCAGCACTTTTACTTTTCTTTCTCTTCTATAGAAAAACTGCCAGGACCAAGAAAGTAACCCAGAGGAAGCTGTCTTCAGGTCCTGGTAAGAGAGATGAGGAGGCATTGAGTTGCTGCTCCCAGCCATTAGCCAAGCAAGCCATTCCCCTGGGGCGAGACACGTGCTTTTTCACTGCCAACCCTACTTCTTCCAAGATTCCCTAAGATCCTAAAGAAGTTGATCTGACAGGAATCTTAATCTTAGGCTAGAACAAGGAAGTAGGCTTCAGACATGAAAATGACCTTGGGCTAGGATAGGGAAGTAGATTCAGATACTTCGGTCATCCTGATAAGCCTTTAGAAACAGAAATCTCGGGAGTGTTCATGTAACTGAGTTTATTGCCTTGCTTGTTCTTTGACTGTGTGTGTTTATTGTCTTGCTTGTTCCTTGACTATTTGCATCTATTGTATTGCTAGTTCCTCAACCTAGAACTGACCTTAATGCATGCATGTAATCAAAATGGTATAAAAGCATAAAGGAAGAGGGGGTATAAGATAGGGGGTTCTAGGGAGGGGAAATGGGGAAAGGGGATGACATCTGTATTGTAAATAAATAAAATGTCCAATAAATAAATAAATAAATAAAATATATACTATAAGAAGTTGGTCTGAAGTTTTAAAGTTTCGTATCTGAACTTCAAGAAAGAATTTAGTTAAAGCCAGTTGAGAACAAAACAGTACGAAGTAGTTAGTCACAGCGTACTCTGTCAGTGTGACCAAAATTATATCAAGGCCTGACACACACTAAGAGTTAGCCTTTATTCTTGCCAAGATTACCCTCTCCCCAATAAAGATGCTTCCTGATTATAATGTTATAATTTTTGTTTTGTTTTTACATTAAGGTGATACATAAGTAGCATGTATTCAATAGAAACCTATACTTCAGATTTTGGGCTTTGATTTCTTTTCCCAAGTTAATGATATGTAGTCCAGTGTTCTCTTGCAGTTCTGGGCAGTGGTAGCAAAGCACAGCTCCTTGTCAGCCACACAAACACAACAGAAAACAACTATTTGCAGTGTGCTGTGCTGCTAAGCGATGGTGTTTGATAGGCTACCTGGAGGGAATGCACTTCTAACAGGATATTTTTTATTTATGGAAACTGTATCTAGATAAAAACCCCTTTGTAAGTAAAGGAGCCTCTAGACTCCTTGATATGATATTCTTAGGTTGTTTTTGGTGTTTTGCCTGTATGTGTTTTTGTGAGGGTGTTGGATTTCCTGGAACTGAAATTACAGACAGTTGTAAGCTACCATGTGGGTGCTGGGAATTGAATGAGGGACCTCTGGATCAGCAGCCTATGCTCTTAACCACTGAGCCGCCTCTCCAGCCCTCCACTTTTCTATTCTTAATGCTCAACTTAAGTCACTCCTTTATTCTTAATGTTCACTCTTTCAGTTTGCCTTCTATGCCTTCAAGAACCTGGTGATCCTGAAAAACTAGGAGAATTTCTTCAGAAAGACAATCTTTCTGTCCATTATTTCTGTCTTGTAAGTATAAGGCCCTCTTTGCTTTGAATGTTTTACAGCTTTTACAAACTACTTTTGCATCTAGCCTCAAATTTATAGCAATGCTTGTTTCCATATAGTTTTTAATATTTTTAAATCCATTTTTAAAATAATAAATGGTATGATCTAAAATCCTGACAGTATAAAGCATAAATAATAAAAACCTCTTCCACAATCATAGCCTCTCTTTCCCTTCCTCCCTGAGACAAACACTCGTTTGGATTGCCCTTATGCTTTTTTAATAAGATAATCTGAAAACTATAAAACGAACCAATCTTAAGATTTATTTTTATTTTTAATAAAGATTTATTTCTTATTTTATTAAGATTTATTGAACTTTGCCTGTATATATGTCTATGTACCATGTGTATGCAGTGCCCTCAGAGGCCAGAAAAGAACATCCCCTAGAAATACAGTTACAGGCACCTATGAGCTGCCATGTGGATAAACTAAGACTCAAACCTGGTCCTGCCCAGAGCAGCCAGCACTCTTAATCACTGAAACCATACTGTTTATATTCTTTCTGTTAGGCCCAGCTCAGGCTGGACTCTGACCAGGTCAACAGAAGGATTGCTACTTAAGATCAGTATTCCTCAGAAAACTTGTAAACCTGGTAAGGTGGATTTCTAATTGTCAAGAAAAGCCCTTTTTTTCTTATCTGCACCCCTCTCCCAGCAACCTACCTCCTGAAACGGCACCTAGTTCCCTATTAAACAAGCATCCAACAGATCAAAGCCCCATGCTAGTTCCCAGGCTATTCCAGCTAACTCTCCTTCCTCTTACCAAAGATAAGTCCTTGTAGCTGACTATGTTCTCTGTCACAGGAGATAGTCACACAGCAGTTTCATATTTCCAATAGCGTTCCTTTGCACCCATGGAACACTCTCATTCAGTGGGTTCACCGCACACTCAAATCTGCTGCAGAAACATGGGAGGAGACATTGGGCCCCACCCTAGAGAGGCTCTGCCCCTTGTAACCAAACTGAGTGCAGAGCATTTGCAGTGTCTAGCTCCTGCCACCCACCATATTTGACTGCAAACTTTGGAGTCCACATCTCCAGCCATTTCTCTCCTCTACCAACTCTACTCACTCCTCCCTCAGCTGAGTGTCTTCCCAGAGCTTCCTGCCCTGTCTGGAGCCTGCTATAAAGTCATACCAGTATTCCAGGCAAACCTCTCTACACCATCCTTTGTTCCCCATCAATGTGGACAAGGAACACCTGTCCACTGATCCCTTGGGGATGCTCTTAGATTAAGACACTGTCCTATGGCACTTACCCCTTCCTTCCCTGTATTTTATCCCTGTGCTATTGGAATCCTCCCTACATGTAATTGCTGTTTACAGCCCCTTGCTCCAAGTCTCTCACAACTCCTCCTCGCTCTGCTCCTGGAAATTCGGGTTTTTTTTGTTTTTTTTTTTTTTTCCGAGACAGGGTTTCTCTGTGTAGTCCTGGCTATCCTGGGACTCACTCTGTAGACCAGGCTGGCCTCGAACTCAGAAATCCACCTGCCTCTCCCTCCCAAGTGCTGGGATTAAAGGCGTGCTCCACCACCGCCCAGCTCTGGAAATTTTTTGCTGCCACCCTTGAAGGATGTCTCCCTTTCTGCTTTGGCCTATCTCCCTCTCCTAGTTTGCTTGCTGGAGCCTGACCTGACCATGGGTCCTAATTACATGTGTCAGCTCCTTTCTCCTGCCTCTTCTAATCTCTTTCCTACTGTGGACTCAGAGATTCCATTAAGCCTGGCTCACATACGGTACTGAAATGATCGAACTCCCCCCCCCCTCCAAATTGTCTGAATATGTTAGTTACCTTTTCAACAGTTGGTAGACATTTGATTTGTTTCAGTTTGGTGGGCTTTTGTGAATAAACCTGCTAAGAACATTTACATGCAACTCTTTGTAACATACATTCTTCCTTCTGTTGGGCAGATGCCCAGGAGTAGGATTGCTGGTTCCATGTAAGTAGACATGTATGTGAAATTGCCAAGTACCCTTTCCAAAAATGTTGTACCAGTTCATGCACCCATTAGCAATGTGTGAGCTGACAATTTTTTTTTTTTACCGAATCTTGGTATTGTCCATCTTTTTCATTTCAGCCTACCTTCTGGATGCTACTAACATCGTACTGCGCTCTTAATTTGCACTTGTTTGAGGAGTAAAGATGTTGAGCGTTTCATGTGTTTAATTTTCTATTTTTAAATATTTCACATTTTTTATTGAGTTTGTACGAATATTTTCTTTTGTTAAACCAGATTCTGATCTGGTCATTGTGGTGACTGCCTTTAGTCCCAGCACTTGGGAGTCAGAGACAGACAGATCTCTGTGAGTTCAAGGCCAGCCTGGTCTTATAGTGAGTTCCAGGACAGCCAGGGCTACACAGAGAAACCTTGACCCAAAAGAAGAAGGAACAAGAGGAAGAGAAGAAGAAAAGAAAGTAGATTCTTTTGTCTTGCTGGATTGTAAAAATTGTTTATATGTTCTGCATAAAAATCCTTTTTATATAAATATATTTTTAATGATGGCTTAAGATTTTTTAAATTTTGATGTTGTATTTATCAGTTTTTCTTTTAGATAAGAAATTTTGTGTGTCCTAAGTAGTACTTAAATACTATTGATTTATCTAGATGCTTTTATCAAATTTAATTGGCCATATATATGTGTAGATTTGGAAAATTATTTATACTATTAATCTATATGTATCTATCCATATGCTAGCACTCCAGTGTCTTAATTCTCATGGTTTTATAATGTTTTAAAATTAAGTATGGTAAAATTTACAGTCTTTTTCAGGATTGTTGATATCAATTCCTTTCAATTTTTTATTCATACTCTTCTGTGGTCCTAATGAAAGTATAGTAGTATGCATCTTTTGTTAAATGTTTTTCTAAATATTTTGATGTTGGATGATAGAAATACAATTGTTTTACATATTGACTTTGTATTCTACAATTTTGTTAAACACTTACCAATTCAACAATTGAATTTATTGATTTACTTGGGATTCTCTGGTTCTCTATGTAAGATAGTCAGTGTCAAATTTTGTCTTTTTTTTTTTTTAAGATAAAGTCTCATGTAGCCCAGGCTGACTTAAACTCATTCTGTAGCTTGAGGGTGACCATAAATTTCCTCTTTTCCTGTGTATGTATGGGCACAGGCCGTATACTTGTGTACAGATTCATATGTGTGTAAATGTGTGTTCAGTTGTGTACATGTGGAGATGAGGTTGACATCAAGTGTCTCTCTTTCTTTCCTCCTTGTTTTTTCAGACAGGGTCCTGGAGAGCACCTCTCTGGCAAGAACTATCTGACCGTCAAGCCCAGGGGTCCTTCTGTTTCTGCTTCCTTAGTACTAGGATTCCAAGTACATATTACTGTACCCACCATTTTATATCTGAGATGAGGATCTGAAGTTAGGGCTCATGCTTGTGCAGCGAGGGCTTTACTGACTAAGCCATCTCTGCAGCCCTGACTTTAAACTTCTGATTCTCCTGCGTCTAACTCTCAAGTGTTGGGATTACGGGCATTTGCTACCATGCTCAATTTGTTTGTTTGTTTTTAAAATTGTTTTTATATGTATGAGTGCTTTGCCTACATGTCCTGCCTAATACCTGAGGAGGTCAGAAGAGTGGGTCGGATCCCCTAGAACCGGACTTAGAAAAGGGTATGAGCCACCATGTAGGTGCTGGGAACTGATCCCTGTCTTACGCAAGAGTAACAAGTGCTTGCTCTTAACTGCAGCTCTGCTGCTAAGTTTTTAGTTGGGTGTCAAGGGTTGAACCCAGGACCTCATTCATACATGCTAGGCAAGTACTCTTACCAACTAAGCTACATCTCTAGCCCCCAATTTTTGCCTTTCATTTCTTCTTGCCTTTGGTACTGGCTAGAGTCTTCAACCTAATGTTTAATGGAAGTAGCATAAATAGTTGTCTGTGCCTTTCTCCCAGCATTAGGGGACAACATCTAGTTTTTCATCATCATAAATGTATTTGCTAAGTCTTTTTTTTATTTATAAATGTATTATAAGTCTTTTTTCTAGACAAGTTTTGTCAATTGAACTTCTCTTATTCCTGGTTTGCTGAGGATATCATGAATG
The DNA here is from genome assembly GCF_011762505.2 of Arvicanthis niloticus. Classification (NCBI taxonomy): domain Eukaryota; kingdom Metazoa; phylum Chordata; class Mammalia; order Rodentia; family Muridae; genus Arvicanthis; species Arvicanthis niloticus. The sequence goes on along the minus strand of NC_047660.1, from coordinate 83,654,338 downwards.
TATTGAGTTTTTCAAATGTTTTGCATTTACTGTTATGATTTTTCTCTTTCTATGGTTTATCATATCAGCTGCATTCTTGGTACATGCCCTTCTTGGTCATGCTTTATAATAGGGGGCTGAATTAAAATTACCAATACTTAATTTTTTATATCTATCCTCATGAGAAAAAAATTGATCTGTGATTTTTATTTATTGTAAGTCCTGTCAGGTATTAGCACTTGGTTAATTCTGATACATCAATAAGCATATACATTTTAACATAAAGTTAAACATATATGATGTTTCGTAGGGTTTTCTTTCTCATATATTGTGGGGATCTCACCATATAGAACATACAGACCTAGTTCTTTAAATAGGTGACTGGTATTTCATATTATGGATGTTCCTAAAATATTAAACTCCCATTAGAGGCTATCTAGAGCTGAGCATGATGGTACAGATTCACAGACTCAGCAATTGGGAGGTAGAGGTGGACGACCGTGAGCTCAAAGTCTAACTCGGCCTCATAGTTACATGAGACTCTATCTCAAAAAAAAAAAAATGAGATACCAAAACATTAAAAAGGACATTTAAATTGTTTCTGTTCTTTATTGATTTTTTTGTTTATAAAAATAGCACATGTCCATTATAGAAAACATGACTAATACTTAAAAAGTATAAATAAGACAAACGTCACTCGTTGTGATAAGGCCTTGAAATACTAATGAAATATTTGTGAAATGTTTTAAGCATCATTAGGACACTAATGATGAAAGACTGAGGCAGAAGTATCACAAGTTCAAGACTAGCCTTGATTACACAGAAAGAGTGTCTTAAAAATAAACGTTAGGGCTGGAGAAGTGGCTCAGTGTCTCTAGCTAGGGTTTGGTTCCTAGAATCTACATGGCATTTCACGTTTAAAAATCTTTTAAAAATAAGTTAAATAAATACATAACCTAAGCTCCCATTACAGATTTTATAACCACTACAAGAAGCCCAACATCCCAATACTTTTGAAATATTAAGAATAGCAGAATGTCCCAATGAATTTAATAGAATCAGATAGCTCATTTTTCTTAATTACTCATTCCAAAACCATGTTTGAACACTTTTAAAGAAACACCCCTTTAAAGTATGCTTTTAAAAGGACAACTCTTAATTTTTTCCTATTAATGAAGAATGCCCATTAGGAAACTTTAAAATCCCGTTTACCTTTGTGTAATACTCTGAGAAAAAAAATATTCTTAAAAATTCTGTACTAATATGAGTGGTATGAGTGTGGGTTCTGGAGGCGCAAGTGTAAAGTCCACCTTTGTAACTCTTTGTCAGATGACTCCAGCCATGTCACCACATTACACTTCAGTGGCCTCTGTGAGATAAAGGCCACAATAGCTTCTGCGTCTTTAAAAAGTATGAAATGAATCAAAGTAGAGAGCACATGTCCCCAGTGTTCACACAGTGGCAGGAGCAGCGCCTAGCAAATGAGAATGGCATAATGGTACTTACTGCTCCTGAGGCTCTGTGGTCTTTAACAAGTTATGTTTCTCCATGTTGGGTTGTCCGAAGAGTTAAAAAAAAAAAAGTGCTGGAGTATCCAGTTCATACCATTATATCAGACATCATTAAATAAATTACCCTATATACACAAATGAGCTCCACCAAGCTCCATTTCCTAGTTCTTTCCCTGGTCATCAGCACCCCACTGTACTATTTATATATGTTGACAGCCTGGTTCTGCTGCTCCCTTAGATCCTATCTAGCAAACTGCCTCAGAAAGGCCAACCCAACAGAGGTCTCCATGGATTTATGCCTGAAGACATCAAAAGGGAGGCAGCCCGGGCTTCTAAGAAGGTTAGAATTTCTTGAAATGGGGACCTTGGGATAGGCCTTTCCTATGCATGTTTCAGAATCCCTTGTGTGTGTGTGTGTGTGTGTGTGTGTGTGTGTGTCCATTCTTGAAAGCCAAACCTAGTTCTTAAGTCCCATCTCTTCTCGAATGTATCCTAAGAGAGGAAGCAGCATCCAAAGAAAACAGAAGAAAATTCGGTGCTTCTCGAAGTTCAGCTCTAGGGTACCCTGGACCACGGAGGGAAAGGGGATAGTTGTTGCTTCCCAGAATTTCCCATCTGTAGAAAGAAGAACCACAACTTCTGTTTGTTTTGGGTTTTTTTTTTTTTTCGGGTCACAGAACTTTGGAATCTCATTTGCAGATCTGCTTTGTGTGCAAGAAAAAAGGAGCTGCTATCAGATGCCAGAATGATCAGTGTGTCCAAAACTTCCATCTGCCTTGTGGCCAAAAAAGGGGTTGCCTTTCACAGTTTTTTGGAGAGTACAAGTGAGTGAAGAAGGAAAAATGTTGGGTTATCCTTTTGCAACCTGCTGTTTAGACAGCACTGAAGTCAGAACCCAGTTCTCATGAGACTGTTTTGATTCTCCAACAAATCTGTCCCCCCACTCGATAATGGGAACCAGTGTTTTGTCTTGGAAGTTTCACAGGGGTTTCTTCTTGCTTCCTGCCCCCTCCTTAAATTACAAACAGCTGGGTTCTTAGACAGCTGCTCATAACTAAATAGGGCATTCAATAATGGGATGCTATGGAGACAGTCCTCCATATCTCAGTGGGTGAGCAGCCATGAAAAACTCATGGAGGCGTTCTTCCCCCTTCAGTGTACCGATTCACTGAGCACCAAGCAAATAGCTGATTGCCCTTCCTAGACCTGGCAGCTGGGAATCTGCATTAATGGCAAGCCAGAAACCAAGTCTATTTACCCACCACAGATCATATTGTGGAAAACATCGGCCAACACAGAACATCCACCAGGGGAGTTTGGGGAAGGAAAGCTGCGTCTTGTGTTGCGAAGACTTATCACGAACAAGTGTTGAGAACATCCGGAGCCCATGTTGTAGTCAAGCTATCTACCACCGAAAGTGTATCCAGGTGGGCTGGGGGGACCTTCCATGATTGCCCTGGACCTATGTTTGGACCAGGGCATTCTGGGAATGCTCAAGCATGTGTAAGATTCAGAGCTACATCCTGCAAGCATGTATGAGGAACTGCTTCCAGGTCTCTGAGAGAATAGCCAACACAGTCTCTAGTCATCCTTGGCCTAAGGCCTCACTCATCATAAGATTTAAACTAGGCAGAATCTTCAAGGTTTCCAAAACAAATGGGTGTTTCCAAGAATTGAGTTAAGATGCTCAAAATCTGCCTCACTACTAGGATGAAAGGGAAGGGAATGTATCCAGGTACCTGAGCCCCACTGAGTCAGCACTGCCAAACTCCATGGCCAGAGAGGACAGCTGAGGCACAGCTGGAACTCTCTTCAAAAGCCTTTTGGTCCAAGGCATCACACCTGGTGACAGCCCTCATCCTAGTACACCCAGACTGCTTTTCCTGAATGTGCATGCAGTGAGGTGGACGTGGGGAGGTGGCCTGCTTGTTTTCACAAATGCATTCTTCTCTTACAGAAATATGCCCACACATCAGCAAAGCACTTCTTCAAGTGTCCTCAGTGCAACAACCGAGATGAGTTTCCACAAGAGATGCTGAGGATGGGGATCCACATTCCAGACAGGTAGCAGGAGTCTGTACAGCAGGAGCTGAGCCAGCGGGTGGGTTGTGTGGCTTTCTAGACAGGAGGTGAGTGTGAAGACCGTTCAGAGATTGGCAGCAGCTGAGGCATTGGTGTACAGTCAAGTGAGAACAGTGGCAAGTGTGTTTTTCAATAGTCGAAAGGAGAGGGAAATGGGCAGGAGGCATGCCCCTGAAAAGGCACTTAAAGAACAAATCCCTGAGGATGGACGGGGAGTTTGAATCCCCCATCTTCCACTCTCATTACACCAGTTCTAGCCTCACAGCCTTATTGGCAGTGCTCGGGCCTTTGAACTCTTGCTGTGCTTAGCTTAGATTCTTCCCAATAGACTAAGGCTCACCAGCAGAGTATGTGTCGCTTACAACTTCTTCTCCCACTGCAGAGATGCTGCCTGGGAACTCGAGCCAGGGGCTTTCTCAGAGTTGTATCAGCGCTATCAGCATTGTGATGCCCCCATCTGTCTGTATGAACAAGGCAGAGACAGCTTTGAGGATGAAGGGTAAGAAGAAGCTCCTGGGTAGAGAGCTCTGGCACTGTTATTAAAGCAGAATGTCTGTGCTGTCTGCAACCCTCAGAATGAACCCAGTTGCCAAGTCCCCTGACTTATTCATGCACAAATAGTGGGTCTCCTCTGCAGGCTTTGCTGTTTGGGCCCATTGGAAAGACACTCAGGATCATTTACTCTCCAGATTCATCCTGCCAAGGGATGTGCCCACTTGTGGCCTCTTAGAATCAACATTTACCATCCCAGAGCCATGGGGTAATATGCATAGCAAAATTACATTGATTTAAATGCCCTTGGGGCTGGAAAGATGACACAGTAGTTAAGAACACTCACTGCCCTTACAAAGTACCCAGCTTCTATTCCCACCATCCACATAGCAGCTCCCAGCTGTCTGCAACTCTAGTCCCAGCGGATCTGACATATTCTTTGACCTCCATGGGCATTGTATGCATATGGTCCACATACATACATGCAGTCAAAAGACCCATACACATAAAAAATAAAATTTCCAGGAAGTTCCTTCTCCTCATGGCTGAGGCTGGATGGTAGCTAACATTCAGGAGTGACAGTTGGTGTCCTGATTGTCCCTACGTCTCTCCATGGCCCTTCTGTAGACGGTGGCGCCTCATTTTGTGTGCTACGTGTGGATCCCATGGAACCCACCGGGACTGCTCCTCTCTTAGACCCAACAGCAAGAAATGGGAATGTAATGAGTGTTTGCCTGCTTCAACCACGGGTGAGGCTGGAAGGATGTTCTACTGTAAGAACTCGGATGGGGCTGGAGGCTGTCATACCTGAGAGTGACACATGTCACACAGAGGGGAACTTTGAGTAGACACAATAGCTTTGGAAGGAAGTGGCTGATGAGGGGCTCCAGGACCTGTACATGGGAGAAAGAAAGACTGAGTTACCTTCCCTTTTCTGCCTCCCTTTCACCACAGATCACGTATCTGAAGACTCAGGTGACACCCCCTGTTGCAGCAGCACCTTCTGCCCCCATGAGCATTTCTTAAGGGCTACCAACCTGGAAGAGAACCCCAGCTCTTCCTGGACTGATTGGCTGCAGCCTTCCCTATTAGAAAAGCCTGAGTCCTCTGGTGGAAGAAGCTGCCAGTCCTGGCGATCCAAAGGAATCAAAGTCACTAAGGAAAAAAAATCCAAGTAATAGCTACAGAGTGGGCCCTGCCCAGGACAGTGAGGTACATCAGTTTGGAGAGGTAGCACTTTGAAACCATGAGGAAGAAGGGGCCAAGTGAAAAGGTCCCAGGAGACACTGAGTCGGTGTGCCAACAGCAGAGTGTAAGGGCACCATCCACCATAATGTGGCTCTCATGTGCTTCCTCAAGCCTCACTCATTTGTTATGGACAAATAAAGGTCATCTCTCCACTTGAGTCTCCTTGTGAATTGGCTCTGGAATCTGTCTAGTACACTAGAGAATCTGGAGGGTATATGGAAGGAGTAAGACAAAAGTTAGTCACTAGGATTTCAACATAGAGCATAGATGTATTCTCTGGGAGAGAATTGGCTTTCTGGGTAACTGGGATTCCAGGGGTGGAGAGTGTCACCCTCATATAAGTGTATAAGTTCTGGTCAGTGAGCCAGCATAGCAGCCCACTTTGTCCCAGAACAGACCTTGGTGATGAGGCTGGGGTCCCTGAACTCAACATAGTAGGATTACCATACTTGTGTGGGGCAGAAGGCTTCTACTCACTTAGCCAGCGTGGTCTTAGCTCCACAGCTGGAGTGAGCCATTCACATCCCCACAGCATTTCTGATGGGTGTGACAAACTTGCATACCAGAACGTTCACATTAGGCAAGGCAGCTGGGATGGGAATCTGGCAGAGGGCCTGAAGGAAACTGAATCCAGCCTATCTTACATTTGCATGTTTTGAATGATTTCACGGGGCTTGGCTTAGTGGGGGACACTCAGAGAGTTGCCACATACTGAATTCCCAAGGTTGCAGTGAGTCATTGTCACTGACGATGGAGAGGAGTGTTCTCACTCCAATACTGCTGAATCCTGCAGACTTAGATGTGCAGGGTGATTGCCTTTAGATCTGACTAGATTCACTTGCAAGCATAAGCATTGTTTTGTTACTCTCAAAGTATACAGGAAAGTAATATATTCTTTTTAATATGTACATAGTTTAACTCTGTAATACATCCATTTAAAAGTCTGCAATGCCTAGGAGTGGGTCTCAGTGGTCTGGCACGTGCTTACCATGTGCAAGGTCCTGGCATGCATGAGCTCCAGCACGCACATACTCAGGAAAGTCATTAGACTATGACGTCCTACGAGGATTATAATGGAAGGCACTCTTAAATCATACTTCTCTATTTCTAGTCCCATTTTTTAAGCAATTTCTTGATTTAGTAATATTAGACATTATTGACTTCTTATGTTACATATGGGTTTAGCACCTTCAGAAACTTCCCATTTTCAATGTCCCTATCTTAAATAGTTGTGTTATAATTTTCATCAATTATGAGTATAGTAATATGATTTGCTATTGATCCAGACAGTACATTATGTTTTAACTTTTCTTTCCCTACTTTACTAACTGCCCTTCTTTTCTTTTTTTTTTAGAGGGGGGGTGATATTGTTTTGTTTTGAGACAGCATCTCCATATGTAGCCCTGGCATACCAGCATGCCCTTGAACACACAACACAGAGATCTGCTTGTCTCTGCACCTAGAGTCCAGAAATTAAAGGCATGCCCACCACTGTCTCTTTTCTTGCTGTGTACCTACTGCTAGCTGTAGACACTACATCATTGTCAATTTTCCTCTTTCAGGGAGGCCCACCGTCTACCACCTAGCCTAAGCTGGCTGTTCTGGGCATCCTGAACTATTATCCTAAGACTTCTGGGAACTAGGCCGTTCAATTTCTATTTCATGAAGTGGGGTGTGTCTTGTTCTGCAACCCAGACTGGCCTGGAACTCACTGTAGCCTAGGCTGGTGATGAACTCTCTAGGGTAGCCTCAGTGCTAAAATGACAGCTTTGAGCCACCAATCTTTATTTGAGTTTACTTTCTTAACCTGGAGTTACTGTGTTATTTTTCTTAGAGATTGGTGTTAGTACCTTTCTGTCTATAGGAATCAATTTGTATGATAGTAAAATGTAAGAAACTATCATCCTAACTGAAAGTAATGGCTCCCCAACAGTGAGCTCTCTCACTGTCTAGCTTTGAATAAAAGGCAGAGTTTGTGGAAGAAGTGTGGGAGCATTTTGTACCCAGTCATTCAGCTGTCCTACCTCTGTGTGTATCTGGCCTTATGGGTACATGTGTACATATCCACAGACACTGACACGTGTGCACGCACACACACACCCCTACTGACCATATCTTCCTCTATGCTTATACTTTCCAATGATATTGCTACCTGCTCCCATTCTTATAGGCCAGAAAAATCAATTATAAATATTTTTCTTTGGGGCCATGTCAGTCATTTTACATTAGATATCTGGATTATCTTCAACAAACTTTTGAAAGATTCATTTTATGCATATGAATGTTTTTCCTAAATGTATGTATGTGGCCCACCTGCATGCCTGGTGCCCATGGAGGCCAGAAGTGAGTAGGAGCTTCTAGAACCAGAGTTGCAGATGGTTGTGAGCCACCATGTGGATTCTGGGAACTAACCTGGGCCCTCTAGAATAGCAACAAGTGCTCTTAACCTGAGCCATCTCTCCAGGCCCTTAAACAAAACTGTAATTTTAAAAAAGTTTACAGAAAAAAAAGTAGAAAAAAAGTGTAGAGAACTCTCACATATTCAAACCCAGAGCCTGTTATTACTGATGTCTTAAATTCATATGGTAAATTTTCACAACAAATAAACCAATACTGAGGGGATGGAGAGATGGTTCAGGGGATAAGAACACTGGCCGCTCTCTTCCAGAGGTCCTGAGATCAATTCCCAGCAACCACATGGTAGCTCACAACCATCTGTGATGAGATCTGATGTCCTCTTCTGGTATTCGAGCATACATACAGACAGAACACTCAAAATAAAAAAAAAAGAATATTGATGCTTAATAATCCACTAAAGGCTACACATCATTCAGCTTTTCTTCATTCTTCCCTATATTTTTCTTTTGTTTCTAATTTCTATCCAGGATACTACATAGCACCAAGTCATCTTTTTTTTGTTTTGATTTGGTTTTCTTTTTTAAGACAGGTTCTCACTATGTTGCCCTGGATGGTCTGGAACTCAATATGTAAGCCATGCTGGCCTAGAACTCATCAAAATCCACCTGCCTCTGCCTCCTGGGTGCTGGGATTAAAGACAGGTGCCACCACACCCAGACACATTGAGTCATTTTTAGGTTCATTTTGGAGGTGACAGTTTTTTCTCTGACAGTTTTCTGGAGTACTGATAGGATATTTTGTATAGTGTTCTCTAAGTAGGATTTATCCAATGACTTTTATCATGATCAGACTAGGGTTCTGACCTCTAAAGACCACAGAGGTAAAGTGTATTTCATCACATGAAGTTCCGTGCAGTCAGAATGATTGATCAAAAGTGGTGCCTTTCAG